>NW_027556402.1:226294717-226614717 GCF_003287225.1 Phascolarctos cinereus | reverse complement strand
CCTAGTGCATTTCCTGACACACAGTAGATGCTTAAGAGATATTTAACCAATTCATTCATAACTCAAAGGGCTGCCTATCAAGCTATGTGTCACAGTCTGGGGAATATGCAGTTTTTAATCACTATTCATATGATATCTTTGGCATTACCAGGAGATTTAAAAAGATGCATTTCCTTGTTTTAAGGCTCAAAGTAGTTAGTACAATGGTACCTGCAAACAGAAGTATTTGGTATGGTATCATGTACTATGATACGTATACATGATATGTATTATGATACTATGGTGTCAGTAAGGATTATTTCTGTCATCTATGATGCTGGCCCGTGTACTGGATGAATACTACACTCCTTCTTTGATGATATGTATGATATCAATGCATAGTGCACTATCAAAGTGATTTCTCCATAACAGAATACATGATTTTTGCATATATAAAGGAGACATGTATTTGAGGAGAGCCTTCAGGGCTTTGTCTGTTCTGCCTGGTTAAATGCTTTTGAAAAATCAATAAATTATGCACAAAGCAGAAAAGTATGTCAACTACATTTCCAAGTCAGTTTTGATATTCTAAAGGTTCATATGGTACCTAAAATTATGTTTCAAAACTTGTTTATTCTATTTTTATATACTCATCAAGGAGACCCTAGATGTGTATATTAATCATTTCTATGCTCATTTTATATACATAAGAAGGCAGATATATGGGTTGGTCATTGATGGTGTCTTCTTAACTGTCTTTGGGTTAAAATATTACCTATGATTTTCCCACTATTTAGAAATATCTCCTTATGTCAAACATATCTTACTGTGAAAATCAATGCACAAGACCTTTCAAAAGTGTGCTGACTCCAACACAAATTTTTTTTTTATTGCTTGCATTTTGTCAGATCTTGCATCCTTCCCAGCTTCAACATCTTAAGTGTCTTTGCCGGTTTAAATGCATGTGGTGGAATCCAAAAATCATGATTTCATTGTTGTTGTCTTTCAGATAGATCAGGTAGTAGGTCTGTGCCATTTTCCTTCTGCTTACTATCCTCCCAATTTCATTAACATGACCTGGCATGGCAGATCTCATACCAAGCCCTCTATAGATCAAATGGGAAAATGTATGTGATGTACTTTGTTCACTTTGGACAATTTAAAATGTAATTATAACAACAAAAAACTGACACACTCATTTTTTTCTCAACTGATTGTTATAAGGCGCTGCTGACCACTAAATTCTTCTTTTGCACCATTTTGCCAGTGATCAGGAGCCCTGAATATTTATTGTCATTGCCTGTTTTGTTTCTCCTCTTGTCAGGGAGATTTAATGGTTGTTGGCTGAGAAAGTCTCTGAGGTCTTCCACCCTCCTTGATTTGGAACCTATTCCACAGAAGTTAAACTAATCTAAGAAATGGCAGAGAACCAAAATCTGTTTCTGTCCACTTCCCACTTGAAATTGACAAATAGAGGCAAGAGCTGCTCTAATCACATGTAGTATCATCATTTCATCTTTATCTTTTATTCCAAATGGGTATTTATTTTTGATCATTCCTTTAACCTGGTGATTACCTAGAGGCACACAGAGGAAAATGATTCCAAAATGATTGCTAATGTCTCCACAGATTTCTTATCTTCTCAGACAAAGAGAGGTAGCAGGTAAAAAGAGGAGAGGGTGGAATGCTGGACTCAGACTCTAAGAAACCTGAGTTCAAGTCTCACCTCTGACAGATAGTAGCTATGTAACTCTGGGCCCATACCCTAAGCAATTCTCTAAGATTTAAAGTTGCTGAGGTGCCTACCAAGTATTGACAACAATGAAATCGCTGGTGTAGTCCCCATCCCCAAATAGAAATAATAGTCTCCCTACCCCTCCAGAGTTGTTGTCAGGTTCAAAGACTATTGTGAACAAAAAATGTTCTGCAAACCCTAAAGTGCTGTATAAATGCTATATAAATCATATATTCTTTAGAAATTATAAATGCTCTATAAATTAAAAGAATAATAAATAGCAGAAACCCACCAAATGCAGAACTTAGTTTAAATAATCCAATGCCTAAGAGTCAGAGAATGGAATAGAAGATACAGTATGGAAGGAGAAATCTGCGAGAAAACTCAGAAGAATCAGGAATCTACAAAGCTTCCCTGCTGGGTGACATGTATACATATACATGGATATTCATATATATATATATATATATATGCATACATGTGTTTGTGCATATGAATGTATATACACAATATATCATAATATATTATGAGAAATAGGCTGGCCTAATGGATTGATCACTGGCTTTGAAGTTAGGGAGACTTGGGTTCTAGTTCTTCTTTTGGCCCATATTGGATATGTAACCCCAAACAAACCACTTAACCTCTCAATACTTTAGGTAACTCTCCATGACTGTAAGTTACAGAGATGAAGTGTCTTCAGTTAGGGATTTGCTATAATATTGACTCCTCAGAATCAGTCCCTATCCTATTAATAAATTCTCTGCTGACTGAATAGTAACTCATGCTTCCATAATATTTTAAAATTACAAAGCACCTTATGCCACAAAGAGTGGAAATTTAGGCTTTATGTGAGGGGAAATAAATATGACCAATGAGAGTTGTCCAGAAGTAGAATAGGCAACTGGTGAGATTGCACTATGCCTACTTTTTCACCACCTTTTCTGGCTGTGCTCCTTTGTTGTTCTTCAGCCACATCCGCCTCTTCCTGACGCCATGGACCATCGCTTGCCAGGCCATCAGTGGTTAAATGACTTGTCCAAGGATCGCCCAACTAGTAAGTGTCTGAGGCTGGATTTGAACTTGAGTCTTCCTGACTACAAGTCCAGTGCTCTAGCCACTGAGTCACTAGCTGCCTTACTCCCTCAGTCAACTCTTATCTGCCATGCCCAGTGTGAATTCCATGAACTGAATGGGGGAGAGGACAAGGAATTACCTTTCTGCTTACCCTTCTTTTACCCCAGCTCCAAGAAATGGGCCTGGGAATATCTGTTTCTTTCCTGTGCTGTTGTTTACCCTCTTTCTTTTCAAGTGCCAGATGGGATTCCCATAGACCCTAGGAGTTCTAGTCTTAAAAACCTTGGAGTCAGGATTGCAGGCAAAGTGGTCCAGTCAGCCATACTGGCTTGGAAACCCTAAGCCAGGATTCCTGGGACTCAAGCCTCAGGAAGGATTTGTACTTGGAACTGGGGCTGAGCTCTCAGGAAGAAAGCTAAGCTATGAACCTAACCTCCTTAGAGAACTAGGTGGTGGCAGGGTTGGGGGTAGGAAAGATTATGGCTCTCATGTGTTGGGGAAGTTTGAATATTTGTGTAAATATTTCTGTGTAAAAGTTAATCTTAATGTGTAACTGTGTAAAAGTGACTTAATGAAAATGGGGTGCAGGAAGCCTCCCCACCCAATTGAGGAGACACAATCAGTGGAGGATAGAGCATCTTGCAGAGAGACTCGAGATAACCCAGTCCCCTTAAAGGTATCAGAAAACCCCAAAGGAAATGGTGTATGTGAAAATTCAAATCACCTACAAGTGAAAATTCAAATCACTTACAAGTCAGGGAGGAAATGGTAACATCTAACACAAAGGACCTTCAGGCAGTGGGGGCCAGGGTAGTCATATTTACATTTACAACCCTTTAAAATGTCTGCAGGGAAGGGAAGGACCACTGAACTAGAGTCCAGTAAGGGCACCTGAGTTTTTATCATGGCTGTGTCATTGTCTAGCTGGGTCTGACCCTAAATAAGTTATTTTACCAACCTGGTCCTCAGTTCCTCCTGGTAGAATGTTTGGATCTCTAAGGCCTACTTCCAATTCAAAATCCTATGATCCAACCATAATGAAAAGGAAAAATAGCTATAGTAAAGCAACAAGGGAGATAATTGAGTAAGTGATTAGGGAGGAAACCTAGCCCTGGGGATCTAGCCTGCTGTGCAAATAAGAATAAAGACCCCTGTGGTGAGAGAACCTAAATTGCCATGCCAAAAAGATCAACTTTTATTGAAGAAAAAGTAAGAGGCATCCTTCCGAACTTCCTTTAGCTTTTTTTTTTTAAGTTTATATTCTTAGGGGTGTTTGAAAGTGTTAGAAATTTACCTTCAGTGCTCCTTAGCTTCACATCAGTTTCAGTAGATGCTGCTCACACAACACAACTTGCCCAAGAGTGGTTTAGTGAAGAGCAATAGACCTGTAACCAGAAGACCTGAGTTCAAATCCTACCTTCCTCACTTACTAGATAAGTGAGTTAATTTCTCTGAGCCTCACTTCCTTCATCTGTCAAATGGGGCTAATAATAGCTTGTGACACAGACGAGCTAAAGTATGAGAAAGATTTTGTCAAACATAAAGCTCTCTAGAGTGTAAAGAGCCCAAATTGACACTTCCTGAATTTGAATTCTGCTTCTGATACCTGATACCTACGCAACTTTGGCCAAGTTGCATCATCTGTCTCAGCCTCAAGTGTCCACATCTATTAAAAAAAAAAAAAAAGAATTGGACTAGACTCCAGCTATAGAGCTGTTATGTAAGACCTTGTGGTTAAGTAGAATGTGTGTCATTGCTTTTCTCTGTATGTTGAGGACCTAACAGTGGTAGGAATTCAATAAATGTTCCCTGAATGAAAAAGCTGGAATGCGTGAAACAGTTTCCTTTTCTACAAAATGAGGGCTTGGATTAGATGGACCCTACTGTCACTTCTTATTCTAGATCTATGACTCTATATGTATGTTTGCTCTGGTAGAATACAAATTCCTTGAAGCCTGGGACTATTATTATTATCATTATTGTTGCTGTTGTTATTTTGTTGTTATTGTTGTCATTAGCAGTATTATTATGCCTCACATTTATACAGTACTTTAAAGTTAATGAAGTGATTTACTAAATTAGATAATTTAATCTTCACAAAAGTCTTAGGAGGTAAATGCTATTATCATCCCCATTTTACAGGTTAAGAAAATAAGGCTGAGAGTTTATGGATGTGCTCAAGGTCACACAGCTAGAAAGTGCCCAAATTGGGATTCGAACTCAGCTCTTCCTAATTGTAAGCCATTCCTTCTGTCTATCCATGACTGACTGAATGAAATGTGAGTGAGCCTCTGCATGGCTTACTCACTGTCCCCCAGCACACTTAGCTTGAATGCGGAAAGCTAACCCCAACCCCAGAGATCCCCTTAAATCAGCGTGAGCATTTCTGTTCCAATGGCAGGAAGCAACCAGGAGCATGGGCAAACCTTGGGAATTTGCAAGCACAGCCTGTACTTGGGGCTCATTAGCTTGTAGTCTGTGTGTTCTGCCAAATTGCTGGGGATCCAGCCCCAGTGTTTTCCAAAGCTGCTCTGAGAGAACATTGACACGCACAAATTCATTGGCACCAGTGACTCCAGCATCAATTACAAGTTTTGGAGTCTCAAACATAAAAGGCATAGTTCAGGGGGATGGGGTCTGCGTGACTTTAACATGTGCACAGAGTAAAGGACTTCATGTGGGCACCAGAAATATTTGTCATTGAAATATAATGGATGCTTTCAGCCCAAATGCACAGCAAGCTTTGTGTCTCCCTAACAAAAGTGAACTTGACACAAAAGGGAATAATTTAGCTAGCCCGAGGCACTTTCCTGCTTCTCCAATAGCTGAGCCTGTCCTCCCAAGCGCCTTGGCTTCCTCATGCCCACAAACCACCACTGACCTGGCTGGTGGATTTATTCAGAGATTCTGACCTTGTCACATCAGTTTACTTTTGAAAGGGGCTTCAGAAATCCATAGAATCTCACACTGGGAGGGACGTTGGATATCATGGTCTTCTCCCTATACCTTCCAGAGGAAGCAATAGAACCCGGGAGAGACTTAAATGATTGGCTGAAGGTCATGGAGGTAGCCAAAAGTAAACTGCAAATACAGTGTTCTTGTCACTGTACTTGTTTATTTTTCTCTAGGGGATATGGCAGCAAGATTCCTTTATTTCCAGGAACATCTTTCTTCTGACACTCCTTCGGTGACACTGGGCACACAACATCCTTGGGCCTGCTCACTCAACAGCAAAATGATGGATTTGGACTAACTGCCCTCCAAAGTGGCTTCTAATTGGTGTATGATCTGCTCAATTAGAAGTTTTGGGGGGTTTTTTGGTTCCTTTAATCTTAGGAAGGGGGGGGGGAGTAGTCAGTTTAAGAATTAGGTAACAAAGACCCTCTCAGATGCTGTCTGCCTTAGGCAATTCTATTCAGTAACCACTCAAGCCTCCAGTTAGAAATCTTGGCTGAGATTTTTAAAATATAAAAATAAAACCTCATTGTTAAGGAATAGCCCATGAGATGTCATTGTCGTTGCTTGTTTTTTTGTTTTCTTTTGTTTTTTGACAAGCAGTCAGTGTGGTATATTGGAAAACAGTCTCAGTCTGGCATCATCTCAGCTCTGCCCACAAACTGGGCATTTATATAATAATAAAAAACAATGGCTAACATTGATGCAGCTCTTTAAAATTTGTAAAGCGCTTTGTATGTATAATCTTGGGCAACTAGTGGCCCAGTGGATAGGGTGCCAATGAGTCAGGAAGACTCATGTTTCTAAGTTCAAATATGCCCCCCAGACACTTGCTAGCAGGGCAAGTCAGTAAACCTTGTTTGCTTCAGTTTCCTCATCTGTAAAATTAGCTGGAAAAGGAAAATGCAAACCATTCTATTGTCTTTGCCAAGAAAACTCTAAATGGAGTCACCAAGAGTTGGACACAAGTGAAAAATGACTGAACCCACACTACACATATATAATCTCATTTATGTGATTAGAGTGCTTTACAATTAGAAAATACTTTTTCTCATGGCAGTCCTGTGACGTTAAGTATAAGGATTACTGTGCCATTTTACAAGTGAGAAAAATAAGACTAATAATGGTAATTTGTCTGATTTCAGACAGCTAGTAAATGGCAGAGGAAGCAAACACTGGTCTTTTCTCTCAGAATGCAGAAGGCATTGCCTCAGAAAGTGAGGGCTCTCTGTGATGGTCATAGTTTGCATGGAGTCTGGACCTTGCTGCTTCCGGAATTGCACAGTTCACTTAGGTCTGTCTTTATAAAATTTGTGAATTTTTAGTTATAAAAATTTTCATATTTTGCATTTTTTATTTAAAAAAATCCTGCTCTACTCTTTGCACAATGTTTCACTCCCATAATTCATTGTGAAAAGAGATGAATAGGGAGTCAGAGGACCAGAGGACCCAAGTTCTAATGCCATCTCTGCCACTGACTACTTAAAGAGTGACCTGGGGCCATTTTTACTATACATCTCTAGGCCTCATTTCTTACATCTGTAAAATGTGAGGCTGAGACCAGAAGACCTCCAAGGTCTGTTCCAGGTTTCAATCTGTGCTCCTATGATCTTCAGGTCAAGTTGGCTGAAAGGATTATATAACAAGACCTAAAATGATTATGAATAAACTATATTTTGTGTCCAATGTCAGAGTTAAATTGTGAGGTACTGCCCTTTCAAGATATGACACCATACAAAAGAGACAGAACAAAGAGAAAAAACTGCAGACAAGAATTGATTTTGTCAGTTACCAGGAAAATGACAGTAGATTAACTGTCCCTGGAATGTATGTGCTGAGGTAACTTGGGATATCCCTACCCAACAGGCCTACCTGCTTTCAACTAAGGACAGAATTGGGCACATGAGGAATCATTGAGAAAACAAAGAGGGAAGGAAGCTATTTTAGGTCTCACTGAGTGCTAGGAACTCAAAGGCAGGCTCAGGAAAAAGGTTTCAAACACTTCCCTATCCACTAAGTCAGCCAGCTGGCTCTCTCGTTTGGAGGACTCCCTCCCGAGATCACCTGTGAGAGCAGATGCAGCTATAACTTTGCATTGTGGATACAGAGCTCTTTAAAAGGACAGAGGGAGAAAATAGTGTGGCAGAAGAAATTAATTTATTTTCAACCCTTCTATAAAAAGCACAAAGCACACACACTATCTGTACTTAAGATGACTTAATTTTCCCTGACTACATGGCCGGGTGCGAAACCGCCTGGGTGGCTGTTTTCTTCTTTCAAGATGTTCCGTAGCTTAGAGAGTTGCCAAGGTAACAACAACTTTTGATTAGTATCAGAGTAAATAAGGACTCAAAACACCCAGCATGCTCAGCTCCTGCCTTACTATGTCACCCGTACTAATAGTAAATCAGCCTTCCCTCCCCAGCTTTGCATCTACCTACCTCAGCTCCAATTTAATTCCAGAATGTCAGAATTGGAAGAGACCTCAGAAGCCATGTTGTCTAATGCATCCCCTCTACCGCTTCTGTGACAAGGAGTCATCTGGTCTCTGATTGATGGCCTCCAACGAAAAGAGAACTTCTAAGTCAGACCATCACGTTTTGGGCTAGCAATTTCCACCCATCAACACACCCTGCCCTCTGAGGCCAAGTGGAACAAATCTAATCCCTCTTCCATATAGTAATCCTTTAGATCCTCCAAGGCACCTGTCAGGTACCCCCTTAACCTTCTGCTTTCTAGTCCAGGGTTTCTTAATCTGGAATCCGAGGGCCCACAAAGGGTCCAAAAGTTTTTAACTGGTATATTTTTGCTTTCACAACCCTTACATTTTCCAGTGTAATTTTCCCCTCTCTTTCCTCCCCCTCACAGTGAGCAATCCCTTCTAACAAAGAATTAAAAAAAAGGAAAAAATAAAGTAAAAAAAAAATACACACACACACACACACACACACAAAATCTGATGTTATATGCAGTGTTCCTACATCTATGGTCTCATACTTCTACAAAAAAGCAGAAACAGGTGTTATCTCATATCTCTTCTTTAGGTCTAAGCTTGGTTTTTTTGATTTTGTAATATTCAATGTTAATTGTTTGCTAATATTCTTTCCATTTACATTGTTGTTTTTATTATAGATGTGTATGTGTGAATATATGCTCATGTATGTATGTTTTTCTGGTCATATTTGGCTATGCTTCTGATTTTAAAGACTTTTACTACCATGACTTAACTACCATCATACTTTGGAAATTTCCTCACCACCTGAGGCCTTCTCCCTATGGAATACTTCTCCATGCTGGCACCTTTTCCCATTGGTAAATTCCTCCTGGGGCCTCCATTTTGGGAATGGTCTTAAGCTAACCATGGCACATAATACTCACTTAATAATTGTTAGTCATCTGCCTCCTTGTATTTACCATAATCATCAGTACCATAATCATAATCACCATAATTTATTCATCATTCATCAGTTATATTCCATTACTAGTTATCACATTTTAGATGTACATTGATAAGTCAGACAGTGTACCAAGTGAGTCAACCAGCATGGGCAAAGAGCTTTAAGGTTCTGTTATAGAAGTGTTTATTAAAATAGTTAGGGATTTTAGAGAAGAAATGGGCAGACCTGGTGGAAATCTTCAAGTATTTAAAGAGTCATCATGTAAAAATAGGAATAAGCTTGTGCATTTGTCACCAGAGGGTACAAAAAGCGATGGATAGAAGCCCCATAGAGAAAAATGCATGTGGTCCCCCTCTCCACGACTGCCTGAAGTTGAGAAGTTATCCTATTGTTTTTCCAAGGCTGAGTCAATTAACTCTTGGGCCAACTGGCCAAAGGCAGATCTAAGTCCAGTTTGTTTCTTCCTCAAGGTGTCCATTAATGGCTCCAGAACCTAGGTCTGTTCTTCACTCTTCTGTTTTCTCAGGAGCAGTCCAAAAGAAAGGTGAAATATAGGTACTTATTCTATGTCATGAGTCCTAACTCATTTTTGTGTGTGTGTGTGTGTCATGGACCCTTTTCCATGTCTGGGAAAGCCTATGACCCTTTGGCAAAATAAAGATTCTAAGTAATTGAATGATATGCTAAAGTTCAGTTAGAGGTTAACAAAAATAAAGATCAATTTTCCCCCATCATATTTCACAGATTATTTAAAAACTACCCATAACTCCCTTTGAAGTCCATGGATCCCACCTTGAAAGATCCTGCTCTATGGTATTCTCTAGTTTAGAACTGTGTTACAAAATAGGATTTATGATAATAGCTAGTACTTTGAGGTTTGCAAAGCATTTTATAAACACTTCATTTGATCCTCATAACAACCCTGGGAGGTAGGTTATATTATTATCCCCATTTTACAGCCGAGGAAACTGAAGCAGGCAGGGTTAAATGATTTGCTCAGGGTCACACAGCTGGTAGGTCTCTGAGACTACATTTGGACTCACATCTTCTTTACTTTAGCTTTACTCAAGCACATTATGCTCTGTGCCACATAGCTGCCTATTTGAATTTAATAAATTCAATTAAGTAAATATTTATTAAGCATCTACTATGTGCCAAACACTATGCTAAGTGCTGGGGATACAAAAAGAGGCAAAAGATAGTCTCTGCCCTCAAGGAGCTTACAGTCTAACGGGGAGACAACATGCAAACAAATATCTACAAAGCAAGCTATGTGCAGGACAAATAGGAAATAATTAAAAGAGGGAAATCACTGGAATTAAGAGGAGTTAAAGAAGTAGATAAGTTTAATTTAGTCTGGTGAGACCCATTTTTATTGGACTCATTCTGTCTCAATGATTTCTTTCTTACTACTTCATAAGTTATTCTTTTAATAGTCTTTTCCAAATGATTTTAGGAATTAGTATCATCCTCTCTAGCCTGTAATCTGAAGAAGTCATCTTCTTCCCCTATTAGAAATCTATGACATTTACTTTTCTCCATATTCATGGTATCATTCATTCTCCAAGGTTCTTCAAAGACAGGTGTTCAGAAAACTCATCCACCAGTTCTTTCATGACCCAGTTATATATCTCACCAAGGCCTGGTGACTTGAAATGATGGAAGGCTGCTAGGGTTTTCTTAGGCCTCCTCATTGATCTGGGGTTTCAGCTTCTTGTTAACTGTTTCCCTTTAAGCTGTCTAAAGACTTCTTAGGCACAAGGAGTTTTTAGTATCAAAATAGCATAAAGGTCATGAACTTAGAGGGATGGAACTGGGAAGGGGACTTCATGAGAATCTTGGTGACCAAAAACAAAGAGATAAACAACCACTATGTACTATTTATTTTATCTGCCTTCCTGGGAACGTAATCTTAAAAAATCACATTGCTCAAGATGAGACAGAAATTGTATTTTTGTAAAGAAATTCAGCCTTATCACCAAGGAAACTTGGTCTGGCTGGAGTGAGTTGAGACAAAAAGCAGATGTAATGGTAAAGAGGTTGCGTTTGCGTGTGCTTGGGGGTATTAGTCAATATAATTCCCAGCAAGATGAACAGAAACTGAGTTGTTTTAGGAACAGGCCTTCACTTCTGATTTGTCCAAAATGATTGACCAACTGACAATTCATGACGATGTACTTGACACTACATTTTAATCTTAGACAGGGGTTCTGGAACTGAGGTCTATAAACTTTTTTTTTAATATCTTAATAACTGTATTTCAATATATTGTTTTCCTTTAAATCCTATGTATTTTAAGCACTTAAAAGCATAATTCTGAGAACACTTCACCAGACTGCCCAAGGGATCCAACACACAGACACACACACACACACACACACACACACACACACACACACACACACACACACACAGAGTTAGGAACCCCCATCTTGTCTGAGACACTGAGGAATTAAGTGATTTACCCATCGTCACACCTCCAGTATAAGTCAGGTGGAATTTGAACTGCAATGTTCCTGGCTCCAAGGACAGCACTTAATTCATTATGTCACACTGTTAGATGACCAGGCTGTTAAAAGAATCAAATGAGGAAATGTACATAAAGAAATACATACATGTTAAGTGTACCATTATGTCCACTGTGAGCTTTCTCATCTTGAGCAAACTCTTTGAAAGTTGGCAGCCATGGAGATCCCACCGGGAGTTCATTTAGCTTTGATACCACAAATTGGCTCTTCCACTTATCATGATGTCATCACCTACTGTATGGGTTTTTTTTTTTTAGATCTGTGTTCTGATCAATTCCCCCAATTCCTAAAATAATGGGAAAGGCTTCTTTTTTTGACCTCCTGCAAGGCTCATTTCAACCCTTTATCTTGAAAGCCTGTTTGTTCACTCTCTGACAGCTCTCCGCAGCTTGTCACCAACGAGAAGACTGTGGTTAAAACATGCAATTGTATGAATTTCAATATATAGGGGAAAGATGAAAGATGGAAAAAAGAAAGAATAGAAAATGGGTCTGCGGAAAGTCAAGGAATTAACAAAAAGGGTCAAATTACCTGAAGTCAAAACCAAAAGACATCAAGGAGTGGAAAGCCAAGTGCTAAAATAAGATATAATGGGAGGTGATTAGGGAAAATATAATAATGAAGTGGAGATAATGGTTGGTAACTGGGAAGGGAAATTGTAAAGAACTAGAAATAAATGGGGAAGATAGAATTAAAGGCAGGATAATGAGACCTGAACAATGATCATAGATGAAGTGAGAGATAAACCTGTCACATTATTCTGGCTTGGGCTGGGAACCAATGCATACCATTTCTATGGGAAGTTTCCAAGTATCTGGTCTGAAATCGTTATTTTCAGGTGTGAAGGGAAGTGGGGGGGGATGAAAATAAATTGGGAATGGAAAGAACTTGGATAATTACTAGAGGGACAAGGCTGTCACAGGATCAAGGTGGGGGAAAAAAGGCTGGGGAAAAAAATCTCTGTCTCTAATTTCCACCTAGAAAAAGAATGCAATCCATCAGAGAGGCTAGGCTGGCCAGTGAGTAGAACACTAGTCTTTGAGGCAGTGAAGCAAAGGTGTGAATGCATGCCAGATGCTTCCTATGACCCTGAACAAATCAGAACCTCTCAGAGCCTCAGTTTACTCAAATTTAAAACATGGATAATCTGAAATCTCCCACTAGGATTGTTGTGAGAGTCAAGTGAGATCATGTACGCAAAGCCCTTTGCCAAACTTCAGGTCCTCTATAAATGGACATGATTATTATTAGCCTGTAGCTCCAAATTATTTCTGGCTCAATCTTAAGAAAAATAGACACCAGGAATTATCAACATTTTAATTTAAAAGTCATAACTCCCCCCTCCCTTTGTTCCGTTCTCACAAAGTGTCCTTATTGAAACCCCCTTTATTGATTGTTGCTATGCTTCTGTTCTTGGGTATTTTAAAATCTCCTATCAGATCAGATCACAGAAATGCAATGTGTTGACTTACATTTAATAGAGTGCAGCTACCATTTTATTAAGTACTGTGCTAGGTTCTAAGTGCTAGGCACTAGGCACTGTGGATATATGAAGACAAAGATGAAGCAATCCCTGTCCTCAAGTAGCTAGTGTTCTATTGGGGGAGGCATGCAGAATGTAGTATTCACAAATAAATAAGAATGTAGGGAAAATGAGGAAATCAAGGAAAGAGAACAATAACATATCAGGAGTTCAGAGAAGATAATACATGGGAGGCAGCACCTAAGGTGAGCCTGGAAGGAAGATAAGGATTTTTAGGACAATGACAGGTAGAAAAACAAACAATGAGCAAGGATGCTAAGCATCTACTATATGTCAGATGGAGGCAGCTAGGTGGTGCAGTGGATAGAGTGCTGGGCTTGAAGTCAGGAAGAACTGAGTTCAAATCCAGCCTCAGACACCCACTAGCTGGGGAAGTCACTTAACCTTGTTTACCTCAGTTTTCTCATCTATAAAATGAGCTGGAGAAGGAAATGGAAAACCACTCCTGTATCTTTGTTAAGAAAACTCCAAAATGGGGTCATTAAAAATCAGACACTACTGAATGACTGAATAACAATGTGTCTAGGTACTACTGCTAAAAGAACAAAGAATGAGATAATTCCTATTCACAAGGAGTTTAAATTCTAAAGGGAGAGACAAGTACATGTAAAAATCTACACAGCACAAATGCAAAGTAAAAATAAATATAAATATATACAAAATAGTTGTATACAAGGTACTATGAGAGAGTGATAATAGTGGTTGGGGGTAGCAGGAAAGGTTTTATGAAGATAATAACATTTGAGGTGTGTCTTAACACAAGACCAGGACTCCCATGAGACAGAGATGAGGAGGCACAGGGGACATGGGAGAAAGTGCATTCCAACTAACAATGGCCAATGTACAATGTATGAAAACCAAAGATGGGGTATTGAGTTCAAGTAATAGCTTGGCAACCAGTTTAGCTGAAGTATGTAAAGGGTTATGATGGGAAATTAGACTGAAAACTAGATGAGGGCCAGATTGTAGAAGGCATTCATTGCCAGGCTAAGGAAAAGGTATTTTATCCTATAATCAGAGGGAAGCCCGTGAATGTTTTTGAGCAATAGAATGCAATAGTAAACTCAGGCTTTCAGAAGATTGTTTTGACAGCTGTG
The DNA here is from genome assembly GCF_003287225.1 of Phascolarctos cinereus. Classification (NCBI taxonomy): domain Eukaryota; kingdom Metazoa; phylum Chordata; class Mammalia; order Diprotodontia; family Phascolarctidae; genus Phascolarctos; species Phascolarctos cinereus. The sequence goes on along the minus strand of NW_027556402.1, from coordinate 226,600,408 downwards.
TAGAGAATGAATTAAGAAAAAGGACATCAAATAGGCACATATTGCTAGAGGCAGGGTGGTATTATGGATAGAGAGCTGACCAAGGAGATGGGAAGACTTGAATTCAAGTTCTCTCTCTGACATATATTGGCAATATAAACTTCAGTAAATCACTTCACCTATACAGTCTCCTGGAAAATCTCTAAGAGTGTAAGTTACAGAGAAGGGGTCATCTTTAAATTTAGGGAGGGACAAGTTGGCCTCAGATCTCTTCCAGCTTCATATATGATCTATAGACTTGAGAAATGCTTATATCCATATATTTGTAAAATACTTTACAAAGTAGGAACTTATACAAAGTTTATTTCATTCATTCAATATTTTTTTCATTAATGCTCTATGGCTGTTGTTATTGTTTGTCCTTCCTTCTCGAAGAGGACCATGACATCAGAGAGGGGATGCCATGGCATGAAAACAAATTGGATATGAATGAAAGAGGGTTATGTAAAGTCACCAGCCTCACTTTCTCCCCTGCAGCCATTTGTGTGCAGTGGCCAGATTTAGATCAGGATTACTGGAGATGTGCCTGGATGATCTATGACAATGAACCAACATGATCCACAGGGAAATGGGAAGAGGAATGGATTTGGGGTAGAGTGACGAGAGATTAGGCTATAGAATAGTACCAATAAAAATGTATGCATGAGAAGTATCAAAAAAGGCCAGTCCTTATTGTTTTTAAATATATTAAATGAACCTCAAAAGAGAGAGGTCGTGGTGATTGAGGGAAAGCTAGTAGTGGCAAAGGGAGAAGTGAGTAATCCAAGTTCTCCCCATGATCAGTGGGCAAGGGAGTGTGAGTGAAAGTGCAACCAGTGCTGGAAAGGGTGTCCAGGATGTCGTGCAATCATGAGGGAGCCAGTTCTGAGTGAATGCAAGAAGATAGAGGAGGGGCAGCTAGATAGTGCGGTGGATAGAGTACTGGCCCTGATGTCAGGAGAACCCGAGTTCAAATCTACCTCAGACAGATAACACTAACTAGCTGTGTGACTTTAGGTAAGTCACTTGACCCCAATTGCCTCACACGAAAAAAGAGAGAGGAAATGAAAAAGGAAAAGGTTTAAGAGGAAAACTAATAAGTTACTTATAGAACAAGTATTCTGGGGAGCACAGTGGCAGGGGTGGGTATCTTTAGAGTGGTAGGTTGCTAGGGTTTGAGGGGGATAGGGATAAGGGAACAATCAGTGGGGGGATGCAGAGTGGGATTTAAACAACAGCATCCTGGGATTCAGAATTCCTGAAAGAACTTCACCTTGGGGCCTCATTCTCCTGATTGGTGATGATTTCTCCTGTTACATTATTTCAGGAAAGCCCCGACCATGCTTTACTTCACTCTCTGCTTTCTGGTTTTCTCCTCCACAGGCTGGGCAACCTCTTTTCCTTTTGCTGAGAAGTGCCTTCTCCACTCCCTCCTCAACTTCTTGAGCTGTGGTCAAATCACCTTTACCATATTCCTTGGATAGGGCTTGTCCTTCTACTCCCTCCTGGCTCCATTCACCGTCCCCATGATTTTCCTAACTGGCCACCACTTCCCCTCTGTTTTGTGTCATTCAGTACAATGTAAGTTCCTTCAGGTCAGGGAATGACTTTGCTTTGATATTTATACCCTTAGCACAATGCTGGGCACATGGTAGGAATTAAATAAATTTTCTTTCATTGATACATGCAATATGTCTTCATTAATTCTCTATGGCTGTAAATAATGAAACAACATGATCCATAGGAAAATGGAATGAGGCATGGGTTTGGAGCACAGTGGGAATAGAGCAGGCCATAGCAAATTACCAATTATAATTTATGCATGAGGAGTGTCAAAAAAAGGACAAGGAATCACTCCCTATTATCTCTAGGATGACATCCAAAGTCCTCCACCTTACATTTAAAGTCCTCTACATTATGTCTCCCACCTACTATTTCTGTCTTATTTCATGTTACTTCATACTTTTTCCATTCCAGTCACATGGGCTAATTTGTTGTTCCTTGCATGTGCAGATATTCCATTTCCTTGCCTCTTTATGCCTATGTACAAGTGGTCCCCCCATATCTGAAATACTTTCTCTATCTGTTTCTCAAAGTCAAAGCATAGTTCAGGTGTCAGGTCCTTTATGAGGACTTTCCTCAATGCTCCACTTATTTATGCCCACTCACTCCTCAAATTGCTTTATATTCTTTTCAGTATATTCTGTATTCCCTTATGTGCAGGGTGGTATTGCCCTAGAAGAATGCAAACCCCCTGAGAGCAGGAACTGTTCATTTTTGTCTCCATATCCCCAACATAGAGGACAGTACCTGGGGCTGAGCATGTACTTAACAAATGTCTGTGGCATTGAATGTGTTAGGTGGGCATTCTCACCACCTTGAGAATGAGAAGTAACAGAAGGACTCTTGTAGTGTATATTGGTGCAGGGGGTAGGTGAGGGGACACAGAAGAGAGAGAGAGGGAGAGGGAGAGAAGAGGAAGGAAGGAAGGAAGGAAAAAGAGAGGGAGAAGGCAGAGAAAAGAAAAGAGCTATATGTGTATATATAAATATACACACACACACAAAAACACATATGGCTACATGCAGAGATGTATAAACATATATGTTTATATATGTGTATGCATATTTTACATAGGGAAAGGATTCCACTGCCTTGGTGGACTCTCTGCAGAGGATTTGCGAAAGGGCTGGGATGGGAATCATACCAGGTGAGAAAGCATGGAGGAGTTGAAAGGTGTACACTCTGGTGACTGACCACACCCATGAGCTCACATAGCATGTTTTGTTCCAACCTTCAGTTTGAACTTGTCTCAGCTTCAACACTGATTTAACTATACAAATACAAACAGAATTTTAGGCTATAAGGAATTGTCAAATGAACAGCCTTTGTTTATGTTGCAATTTCAGTAGTTTAAGGAGAAAGTTCATTAAAAATTCATGGGCTTCACTCAGTGGGCTTCTCAGAGCACTGTCAGGAGTTCAGGGGAGGCTCTTAACCCACAGATGCTTGCTGGGAGATGACTTTGAATACATTTCTCAAAATATGCTGAGCTCCTTGAGGGCAGCTGCTAAGGCCACATCAATAAGTCCAACAGATTCAATTATTTTGACTTAATTTAAGATCAGTTTACTCACCCAGTCAATTCAGTGACCCAGGGCTCACTAGCACACAGGATGACATAATCAAGACCTAAAGTGTTCTTGACTAACACATTCAGCTAATTCCAGGAAGAAATGAGAGAGATGAATTTCAAATCTTACATATAGGTTGGAAAATTTTACTCCACAAATACAAGATGGAAGAGTCAAGGTTAGAGAATAATTCACATAAAGAGGATCTTGGGGCTACAGTGGACCATAAGCTCAATCAGGGACACAGAGTAATAACAAACAAACAAAAAAATGGAGATTAGCATTGAGCTTGAGAGCTCAAAGGATCAATAGAGGGTGTCTAATATAGTGGTTCTCAAAGTGATCTGGGAACACCTAAGGGTCCCTGATTCCATTTCAGGGGTTCTCTGAGGCAAATACTATATGCATAATAATGCTAAAATCTTTATAACATGGTGAATAATGATAGATATAACCCAGATAAACAAAATCTCTTGGAGATTCTCAATTTTTATGAATGTAAAAGGTCCTGAGACTGAAAAGCTTGAGAACTGCTCTTTTTATCTAACATCCTTATTTCATAGATAACAAAATAAAGGAGATCACTTTGTCCAGAATCAAAACAGGCAAAAGATGAACAAGCCAGTGCTTGCACATAGATCCTCCCATTCCAGATTAAAAAAATTATTTTCATTATCCCGTGCTGGAGTTGTATTAATGGAGGCACAGCTTCCTAGAGTATGGATGCACTAGTCCTGTTGATATCTGCTGTGGCCAAACGACCTCACAAGTATTATGTTCACTTCCAGAAATCAGTATTTTAGACAGGACATCGGAAAACTAGACAACGCCCAAAGAAAGACAAACAAGATGAAGTCTATGTCATATGAGGGTCTGCTGAAGAGATGAGAAGTGTATTTAGTCCTAAAAGGAGGAGACTGTCATGCCTAAGTATTGACTCATCTTGGGAGATGGTGCTGAAAGCACGTAGCCTAGTTTGCCTCAGACAATCGGCAAGGCTTCATGAGTTTGAGCTCTGGAGTTCTTGTTCATGAAGATCTTATGTGATCTTTATAACCACACATTGAAGTAGATATCATTTTTATCCTCATTTTACAGATGAGGAAACTAAGGCTGAGAGTAGTTGGCTTGCTCTGGGTCACATAGCAAATGAGTATCAGCAACAGAATTCAAAGTCATGCCATCCTAACTCCAAGTCCACTGTGGCACCTAGTTATCCCAATGTGCAGAAAACATGAGAGTGTGTGACAAGTATCTTGGAAGAAATATGCAAAAAAACCCACTTATGAGAATGATCATGATGAGATTATATATACATTGACATATCATATACATGTACAGAACACAGGTGAACTTGTCTACAGGCCGCACCTTGAATTATATGCAGATATTCCCTGGTTCCAGTCAACCACATGGAAGCTTGGGTGGAAAGCTACCAGCCATCTGTAGGGCTATCAATATTTTGTTCTCTCCTCTGTAGTCTCCTGAAACAGTAAGTGACTAGAGGATTCTGTTCCTGCTTCCCTTGGCTTTGATAGGAGGACAACTTCTGGGCTGCTCTGGGCTGAGGTCTTTGTTTTAGTGTTTTCTTACCTTCCAGCTACAGAATCCTGGAGTTTCTGCTCCTTCCTTTTGTCCTCTCTCTTCCAATATCCAGAGAGAAGACTGGCCATCCATTCTTCCCAGCCTTACTTGCTAGGTCTCCTCTGATCTAGAGCTGAGCTACATGATACAGGCCTGGCTTCATAGCCTCCCCCCTTCTCTCTGCCAGGAGTCAAGATACCTGTACTCTTGTATTCAGGCAGATCCCTATGAATATAGGACAGGTATCAATTATAATCAATTAAAATATTTGTAGGATTGACTCTGTGCCTTATATAAGTCATGTGTGTATACATATATAAGCACATATACATATATGTGCATATGTATTATATAGAAGGCATTATTGATAGATTTGTCTGTTGTATTGATGGTTTGTTCACCTGATGGTCCATAGACTTAGTGGTTCAACTTTTACTAGATGAACATACTAATACTCAGTTTAAAATTCCCCTGTAATATATATTCTGATGATCTCCATTGAATACCTCTTTCTAGAAGGGGGATTCTTAGCCTGGAGTCTGAAATTGTGCTTTTTAATTAACTGTAAATTATTGACTCACTTTTTATTTTGGTATATTCTACTTAATGCATTTAAAATATTATTCTTTCCTCTCTTGGATCTACTTCTGTCTCTTCAGAATTTACCATCATGTCTTAATAGCCTTCTCACCATACAAGTTCCTTCTTCCCATGTGGTCTTTTCATCTGGAATATCCCTTCACCCATGCAGCCCCTTTCCCCGACTCATGATTTCTTCCTGGAATTCATTTTTGAGGAAGGGCTCAGGATAACCATTCATCCTCTTCTCCTACCTCTGCTCTTGATTCTGAACTTGGCCACCTGGGCCTATTTGGGTTCCTTCACTCCTTTACCTTTTCAGCTCATTTTTAATAGATTATCCTCATCTTTTAGAACATTTTTTTTCCCTGAGGGCAGGGATTGTCTTTCTTCTTGCTTGTATTTGTATACTTACAAACTACAGTGTCTGGTGTAGAGTAAATGCAAAAAGGTCATCAATGCCTTGAGAAGGGTCTGTAGGCTTCCTCAGACTGCCAAAGGGATGCAAGGTTAAAATCATTGTTTCAAAGAAAAATGCAGATGATAGGGGTTTGGCTTTGCCAGTGCATTAAGACCAAGGGCAAAAAATTCCAGGAGTCCTGGAACCCCAATATATTAAGGGTATAGAAGTCCAAAAGCTGACAAAAAGTTGGTTCATTTCCTCTTCCTCCCTTGTTCTATTGACAATTCACAATTTCATTATTGAGGACAATCCCTCCATATATTCAAGTTGCAACCCATCTATAACTTATTAGGTGAACTTTAAAGGTTGTTGTTACCAAAAAATTAATTATCCTTGGGCCAACCTAAAGACCTGTTCCACACTAATGAGGCTGGTCCCCAGAACAATTTATTTAATTTATTACCAAGACAGTACTGGAATATATGCTTCATGGGATTTGCCTAAACTTGCCTTCTACAGGCATAACCTTCAAGAACCCAGAGTCACCCCCTTGGCAAAATTAATCATTCACAATAACTTTCAAAGAAGCAATGCAGAATAGTCATGTCAAATTATATCTATTTGGACTATATAATTGCAGCAAAAAAAGAAAAATATTTATGAACATGGGCCAAACAGAAAACCTGAGTTCTAATCATCAAAACTACTTGGTACTGGCTAAGAAATAGAGTGGTGGATCAGTTGGATAGGTTAGGTAGGCAAGACATAGTACCCAATGACTATAATAATCTATTATTTGATAAACCCAAAGACCCCAGCTTCTGGAACAAGAACCTAGTCTTTGAGAAAAACTGCTGGGAAAACTAGAAAAAAGTATGGCAGAAACTAGGCATAGACCAAAATCTCACACCATATACCAAAATACAGCCAAATGGGTTCATGATTTAGATATAAAGGCTCATACTATAAGCAAACTGGTACAGCAAGGAATAATTTACCTGTCAAACCTATGGAGAACAGAAGAATTCAGGACCAAACATGAGATATAGAATGCTACAAAAAGCAAAATGGATAATTTTGATTACATTAAATTGAAAAGGTTTTGTACAAACAAAGCCAATGGAACCAAGATTAGGAGGAAAATAGAAAATTGGAAAAGAATTTTCACAACTGGTGTCTCTGATAAAGGCCTCATTTCTAAAATATATAGAGAACTTAGTCAAATTTATAAGAATACAAGTCATTCCCCCATTGATAAGTGGTCAAAGGATATGAACAGGCAGTTCTCAGAGGAAGAAATTAAAGCCATCTACAGTTATATGACAAATGCTATAAATCACTATTGATTAGAAAAATTCAAATCAAAACAACTCTGAGGAACCGCATCACACATATCAGATTGGCCATCATGACAAAACAGGAAAATGATAAATGTTGGAGAAGATGTGGGAAAATTGGAGTTGTTGGTGGAGTTATGAAATGATCCAACCATTTTGGTGAGCAATTTGGGACTACATCCAAAGGGCTAAAAAAATGTACTAATACCCTTTGACCCAGCAATAGCACTTCTAGGGCTATATCCCAAAGAGATCATACAAATGGGAAGAGGATGCACATGTACAAAAATATTTATAGCTGTTCTTTTTGTGGTGGCAAAGAAGCGGAAATTGAGGAGATGCCTATCAATTGGGGAATGGCTGAAAAAGTTGTGGTATATGAATGTAATGGAATACTATTGTGCTATAAGAAATGATGAGCAGGCAGACTTCAGAAAAAAAACTGGAAAGACTTGTATGGACTAATCCTGAGTGAAGTGAGCAGAACAAGGAGAACATTGTACACAGTAACAGCTACATCATGCAAGGACTAAAGTTGATAGATTTAGCCCTTCTCAGCAATGCAAGGATCTAAGACATCTCCAAAAGTCTTATGATGAAAATCGCTATCCACACCCAGAGAAAGAACTGTGCAGTTTGAATGCAGATTGAAGCATACTATTTGCTAATTTTTTCTTCTGTTGTGTTGTGTTTCCTCTTTCCAGTGGTTCCTCCTATTGGTTCTACTTCTTCCTTACAGCATGACTAATGTGAAAATATGTTTAATAGGAATGTCTATGTATAGCCTATATCAGATTGCATCTTGGGGAGGGAGGAGGTGAGAGAGAGGGAGAAAAAGTTTTAAACTCAAAAGCTTATAGAAGTGATTGTTGATAAATCAAAATAAATTAATAAAAAAAAAAAAAGAAAACCTGAGTTCTAACATTGGTTCTTCCACTAGCCAGCTAGTGACCTTCATTGATCTCCTTGGAGGTTTTGAGAAAAGGTTGGGGGGAGGGAGTGAAGATGGCGGGGTGAAAGCAGTGACTTGCTTGAGCTCTCCCCCAAACCTCTCCAAATATTCATAAAAAATGACTCTAAACAAATTCTAAAGCAGCAGAACCTATAAAAAGACAGAATAAAACAAATTTCCAGCCTAAGACAACCTGGATGATAGATCAGAAAGGTGTCTCACTCCAGGCTGGGAGAGGAGCAGCGTAGGCGCACAGGCCTTGACAAACTTGAAGCAGGCCTCAGAGGACTGAATAGTGGGCACCTGTGGTGGTTTCCAGACTCCTCAATCCACCAATGCCAAAGACAACTTAGAAGGTCAGTGGGAAAAGTCTGTTTCTGCAGTGCTCAGAGAGGAACATGGGGTCTCAGCTCCAGTTCCCCGAGAGCGTGGCCCTGACTCCTGAGCTTCCAGCATATAGACTGAGGGGGAATCAAGTGGCTAATCAGAGAGGGATTGCAGGGATCCCTTTGCCAGTGCTGAGGCAGGAACCCATGCTTGGATCTGGGTCAGAGTTCTGAGCGGTGGTCCTAGGGTGAGGAGGAGCGCTGCCTTGGTGGAGCTCGTATTGGCTTGGAGAGGAACCCCTCTTCACAGTTACAGGACAGAAAGCAGTACTTGTGGTCACAGGCCAGGAAAGGAGTAAACACCTCGCCCTTATCATAGCACCTTGGAAGAACTGAAAATTTACAGGTCCCTACAAGTATTGCTCTAAACAGCTGTACAAACCCCCAAAGCTTGGGACAGTACATTCTCCACATTGGAAGCAGACTCTTACCTTAAGAAAGAATTTAAAACTCAAGTAATTGGCTGGGATCATGAGCAAGCAGCACAAAAAGAGTCAGACTATATTATCTTACTTTGGTGAAAAAGAAGATCAAAATACACAACCAGAAGAAGACAACAAAGTCAAAGCTCCTACATCCAAAGCCTCCAAGAAAAATATGAATCAGTCCCAGGCCTTGGAAGAGCTCAAAAGGGATTTTGAGAAGCAAGTAAGAGAAGTAGAGGAAAAACTGGGAAGAGAAATGAGAGTGATGCAAGAAAATCATGAAAAACAAGTCAACAGCTTGCTAAAGGAGACCCAAAAAAATACTGAAGAAAATAACACCTTAAAAAATAGCCTAACCCAAATGGCAAAAGAGGTCCAAAAAGCCAATGAGGAGAAAAATGCCCTAAAAAGAAAAATTGGCCAAATGGAAAAGGAAGTCCAAAAGATTACTGAAGAAAATACTTCCTTAAAAATTAGAATAGAGCAATTGGAAGCTAGTGACTTTATGAGAAATCAAGGCATTGTAAAACAAATCCAAAAGAATTAAAAATTTTTAAAAAAATGTGAAATATCTCATTGGAAAAACAACTGACCTGGAAAATAGATCCAGGAGAGAGAATTTAAAAATTATTGGACTATCTGAAAGCCATGATCAAAAAAAGAGCCTAGACATCATCTTTCAAGAAATTATCAAGGAAAACTGCATATAATAGAACCAGAGGACGAAATAGAAATTGAAAGAATCCACAGATCTCCTGAAAGAGATCCCCAAAGGAAAACTCCTAGGAATATTAGCCAAATTCCAGAGTTCCCAGGTCAAGGAGAAAATATTACAAGCTGCCAGAAAGAAACAATTCAAGTACTGTGGAAACACAATCAGGATAACACAAGATTTAGCAGCTTCTACATTAAAGGACCACAGGGCATGGAATATAATATTCTGGAGGGCAAAGGAGATAGGATTACAACCAAGAATCACCTACCCAGCAAAACTGAGTATAATCCTTCAGGGGAAAAAATGGTCATTCAGTAAAATAGAGGACTTTCAAGCATTCTTGATGAAAATTTGACTTTCAAATACAGGCCTCAAGTGGAACATGAAGAGGTAAACAGGAAAGAGAAATCATAAGAAACTTATTAAGGTTGAACTGTTTATGTTCCTTCATGGAAAGATGATATTTGTAACTCATGAGATCTTTGTTAGTATTAGGGTAGTTGAGGAAAAATTATATGTATGTATGTATAGATAGATAGATATATAGATAGTAGATAGATAGATAGATAGATAGATAGATAGATAGATAGATAGATAGAAGATAGAGATAGAGGCACAGGGTGAGTTGAATATTAAGGGGTCATATCTGGAGAATAAAATTAAGGGATGAGAGAGGATTATACTCAGAGAAGAAGAAAGGGAGGTAGAATGGGGTAAATTATCTCACAAAAAACAGAAAGAAAAGTCTCTTACAGTGGAGGGGAAGGGGAAGGTGAGAGGGAATGAGTGAATCTTATTCTCATAGGATTTGGCTTAAGGAGGGAATAACATACACATTCAATTGGGTATGGAAATCTGTCTTACCCTACAGGAAAATAGGGGGAGAAGGGGACAAGAGAGCAGGGGGATGATAGAGAGGAGGGCAGATTGGGAAAGGGGGTAATCAGAAGCAAATACTTCTGAGGAGGGTCAAGAGAAAGAATAGAATAAATGGGAGGGCAGGATAGAATTAAGGGAAATAGAGTTAGTTTTTCTTAACATGTCTATTATGGAAGTGTTTTACATAACTGCACATGTACAACCTATATTGAGTTGCTTGCCTTTTCAATGAGGGTGGGTGGGGAGGGAGGAAGGGAGAAAATTTGAAACCTAAAGTTTTAAAAACATATGTTTAAAAAAAATGTTTTCACATGCTACTGGGAAATAAGAAATACAGGAAATGGGGTACAGAAGTCTATCCTGCCCTACAGGAAAATAGAAGGGGAAGGGGATAAGAGAACGGGGGGGGAGAGATAGAAGAGAGGACAGACTAGGGGAAGGGATTCTCAGAATGCATGCCATCTTGGGGTGGGGGAGGGGTGATATGGGGTGAAAATTTGGAACTCAAAATCTTGTGGAAGTAAATATTGAAAATTAAAAATAAATAAATTTATATAAAAAAAAAAAACAGAAAAGGATGGATGACCATTTGCCAGGTATATTAGAGTGGAGATTCCTTTCAGGTAGAGCTTGGACCAAGAGGCACTAAGCATCCAGCAATCTTGGACAAGTCACTTTTCTTTGGGCCTCAGCTTTATCCTCAGTAAAACAACAGAGCTTGAGATTGTACTATGTAGTTTAAGGCCCTTTCAATTGATTCCTTCCCAATGAGGAGTTTAGAACTTATACAAGGACTTGTGATTTTACTGGGTTACAAGGTCTTTCTACCTCCTCAGATTATGACCCATCCATAACTTAGAGTCTCATAATGATGGCTGGGATTGGAGTCACTTTCCCATTGTCATCCATTTAGTTTCAAAGGTGGGATTCTGACTCAGTTGTTCCTGAATCCAAGTGTAGTTTGGCATCCACTATAACTCACTGTGAGTTTACAAAGTAGAAAAATCAACACAGAGGTTGTCAACCCAATGTGATTGTGGAAAGTACTAAGCTCAAAGATCACAAAAAAGGAGTCAATGAGAAAGCAAAGGCAGACTTTAGAGGTTAGGAAAAAAAATGACTACCTGAACAATAAACTTCAAAAAATAGAGGAAAAAGGAAAGCATGTTACTATTTCTTTGAGATTTATTGGTAACTGAAAGAAGCAAAACAAGGGTAATTTCTTTTTTTAAACATAAATTTATTTATTTGTAGTTTTCAACATTCACTTCCACAAGTTTTTGAGTTCCAAATTTTCACCCTGTCTCCCATCTCCTCCCACCCCAAGATGGCATGCGTTCTGAATATCCCTTCCCCTAGTCTGTCCTCTTTTCTTTCTCTCCCCCCTTCTCTTATCCACTTCCCCTTCTATTTTCCTGTAGGGCAGGATAGACTTCTTTACCCCATTTCCTGTATTTCGTATTTCCCAGTAGCATGTGAAAACTTTTTTTTCTTTTTTTTTATCAATTTATTTTGATTTATCAACAATCACTTCCATATGCTTTTGACTTGAAAATTTTTCTCCCCCTTCCTCCCCCACCCACCCTTCCCAAGACGGTGCACAATCTGATATAGGTTTTACATTTACATACCCATTAAACATATTTTAACATTAGCAAAGTTGTAAGTTACAATTAAAACCAATAGGAGGAACCATCAGAAAGATGAAACAAAACTCAACAGAAGGTAAAAATAAGTGATAACGATTCGACTTCCATAGTTCTTTCTTTGGATGTGGACAGCATTTTCCATCCCGAGGCCTCTAGAGATGTCTTATATCCTCATAATACTGAGGAGGGTTCAATTTAACGATCTTAGTCATTGCATAACATGGCTGTTATTGTGTACAAAGTCCTCTTGGTTCTGCTCTCTTCACTCAGCATCAGATCATACAAGTCTTTCCAGGTTTTTCTGAAGTCAGCCTGTTCATCATTTCTTATAGCACAATAGTATTCCATTACATTCATATACCACAACTTGCTCAGCCATTCCCCAATGGAGGGGCATCCTCTCAATTTCCAGTTCTTTTCCACCACAAAAAGAGCTGCTATGAATATTTTTGTACATGTGGGTCCTTTTCCCATTTCTATGTTCTCTTTGGGATATAGCCCTAGAAGTGCTATTGCTGTATCAAAAGGTATGCACATTTTTGTAGCTCTTTGGGCATAGTTCCAAATTGTTCTCCAAAATGGTTGGATCATTTCACAACTCCACCAACAATGTATTAGTGTTCCAATTGAAAACATTTTTTTAAACGTATGTTTTTAAAACTTTAAGTTTCAGATTTTCTCTCTTCCTCCTTCCCCATCCACCCTCATTGAAAAGACAAGCAACTCAATATAGGTTGTACATCTGCAGTTATGCAAAACACTTCCATATTAGACATGTTGTGAAAAACTAACTCTATTTCCCTTAATACTATTCTGCCCTCCCATTTATTCTATTCTTTCTTTTGACCCTGTCCTCCTCAGAAGTATTTACTTCTGATTACACCCTTTTCAATCTGCCCTCCTCTCTATCATCCCCCTGCTCTCTTGTCCCTTCTCCCTATTTTCTGTAGGGTAAGACAGATTTCCATACCCAATTGAATATGTATGTTATTCCCTCCTTAAGCCAAATACTATGAGAATAAAATTTACTCGTTCCCTCTCACCTTCCCCAATTTCTCCTCCATTGTAAGAGACTTTTCTGGGTTTTTTTGTGAGATAATTTACCCCATTCTACCTCTCCCTTTCTTCTTCTCTGAGTATAATCCTCCTCATCCCTTAATTTTATTCTCCAGATATGACCCCTTAATCTTCAACTCACCCTGTCATCCTATCTATCTATCTATCTATCTATCTATCTATCTATCTATCTATATCTATCTGTACATATAATTTTTTTCCTCCAACTACCCTAATACTGACAAAGGTCTCATGAGTTATAAATATCATCTTTCCATGCAGGAATGTAAACAGTTCAATCTTAATAAGTCTCTTATGATTTCTCTTTCCTGTTTACCTCTTCATGTTCCACTTGAGTCCTGTATTTGAAAGTCAAATTTTCTATTCAGCTCTGGTCTTTTCATCAGGAATGCTTGAAAGTCCTCTATTTCACTGAATGACCATTTTTTCCCCTGAAGGATTATACTCAGTTTTGCTGGGTAGGTGATTCTTGGTTGTAATCCTATCTCCTTTGCCCTCTGGAATATTATATTCCATGCCCTGCGGTCCTTTAATGTAGAAGCTGCTAAATCTTGTGTTATCCTGATTGTGTTTCCACAGTACTTGAATTGTTTCCTTCTGGCAGCTTGTAATATTTTCTCCTTGACCTGGGAACTCTGGAATTTGGCTATAATATTCCTAGGAGTTTTCCTTTGGGATCTCTTTCAGGAGGAGATCTGTGGATTTTTCAATTTCTATTTTGCCCTCTGGTTCTATATATCATGCAGTTTTCCTTGATAATTTCTTGAAAGATGATGTCTAGGCTCTTTTTTGATCATGGCTTTCAGATAGTCCAATAATTTTTAAATTTCTCTCCTGGATCTATTTTCCAGGTCAGTTGTTTTTCCAATGAGATATTTCACATTGTTTTCTAATTTTTCATTCTTTTGGATTTGTTTTACAGTGTCTTGATTTTGCATAAAGGCACTACTTCCAATTGCTCTATCTAATTTTTAAGGAAGTATTTTCTTCAGTAATCTTTTGGACTTCCTTTTCCATTTGGCCAATTTTTCTTTTTAGGGCATTTTTCTCCTCATTGGCTTTTTGGACCTCTTTTGCCATTTGGGTTAGGCTTTTTTAAGGTGTTATTTCTTCAGTATTTTTTGGGTCTCCTTTAGCAAGCTGTTGACTTGTTTTTCATGATTTTCTTGCATCACTCTCATTTCTCTTCCAGTTTTTCCTCTACTTCCCTTACTTGCTTCTCAAAATCCCTTTTGAGCTCTTCCAAGGCCTGGGACTGATTCATATTTTTCTTGGAGGCTTTGGATGTAGGAGCTTTGACTTTGTTGTCTTCTTCTGGTTGTATATTTTGATCTTCTTTTTCACCAAAGTAAGATAATATAGTCTGACTCTTTTTGTGCTGCTTGCTCATGATCCCAGCCAATTACTTGAGTTTTAAATTCTTTCTTAAGGTAAGAGTCTGTTTCCAATGTGGAGAATGTACTGTCCCAAGCTTTGGGGGTTTGTACAGCTGTTTACAGAGCAATACTTGTAGGGACCTGTAAATTTTCAGTTCTTCCAAGGTGCTATGATAAGGGGCGAGGTGTTTACTCCTTTCCTGGCCTGTGACCACAAGTATTCCTTTCTATCCTGTAACTGCGAGGAGGGATTCCTTTCTACAGCCACTACAAGCTCCACCAAGCCAGCGATCCTCCTCACCCCAGTGCTGCTGCCCAGAACTGTTACCCAGATCCAAACACAGGCAAAGCAAGAGATTCCTGCCTCAGCGCTGGCAAAGATATCCCTGCAATCCCACTCTGATCAGCCACTGGATTCCCCCTCAGTCTGTGGGCTGGAAGCTTGGGAACCAGCTACCCCCCCCCCAGGCCATGCTCTTGGGGAATGGAACTGAGACCCCGCCTTCCTTTCTCAGCACTGACAGAAACAGACTTTTCCCACTGACCTTCTAAGTTGTCTTTGGCATTGGTGGATTGAGGAGTTTGGAAACCTCCACAGCTGCCAGCGATTCAGTCCTCTGAGGCCTGCTCCAGGTTCACGGCAGCCTGCACGCCCAGGTTGCACTGCGCTGTGCTCCCAACTCGGCGTGATACTCCTTTCTGATCAATCATCCAGGTTGTCTTGGGCTTGAAATTTGTTTCACTCTGTCTTTTTGTGGGTTCTGCTGCTTCAGAATTTGTTTAGAGCCATTTTTTTATGAGTAGATACAGGGGTTTAGGGGAGAGCTTAAGCAAGTCACTGCTTTCACTCCGCCATCTTGGCTCTGCCGCCCCAAAACAAGGGTAATTTTGAGGCCATACACGGTTATATAATTACTTTTCAAGCTCCTGAAATGTAAATGTCTAATGCTTACAAGCAATTACAAGGCAATTATAGAGAGAAAGACTGTTGAATTCACTATTTATTCAGGTACTGTGGTAAGACTCCCAATCAGGCTATGTAATTTGAATAAACTAATTGCCATATGAAATGCTGAAATTAAAAGGCAGGTGTCTTGCCAAGAACCCTTAGAATTAGATATCTTTGCTTGATTCATAAAGAAAGCTCCTGTCTCTTGGTACAATTACTCTTCCTTGAAGTAGGATGGGCATACCAAGTGTGTAAGGATAGAAGGGATGTTAGAGATAACCTATTTCAAGACTTTCATTTGTCAGAGCAACCAATTGTGGCCCTAATTGGGGAGATGACTTTCCTAATATTACCTAGCTTACCTGGGGGATGAATCATACCTGGAATCCAAGGCTCTTGAATTTGTAAGCCAGTGGTCTTTCCTGTTTGCCCTATAGGAAAGGAGAAAAGTGATGAAGAATATGGGCAGGCAGTAACCCCTGAGCCAAACCCCAGTGCGGTTCTGCTACTTTGGTGGTGGGTATTGCAGGGACACTTGCCATTGAGTAATTTGTGCTTATTATCTGGTGTCTGTGAAGGTCAAGCAAAGGACAATGAGAAGCAAGATTTGGCTTTGATGGAGGTTGCTTTTAAACTGTAAGTTTGGTCCTTTAACCTTTATTTCACAGCATCTCTTATTACCATCCCTACACATGCTACATTTTATCCTTTGTTTAACTACAGAGAAATTTTTAAATTATTTTAAGGATTGTTATGAATCTCAGGATACTTCTGGAGATAGAGATGGCCAGCAGCGTTCTCCACAAGAGACCTGGATTGTGAACCTAACTCTGTCAATAAGTGTCCATGTGACCTTGGATAAAGCACTTCTGATCTTCAAGGTCCAGTTTCTTAACTATAACATGGAAATAAATGGGAGAAGGGGAAGGGGTGGCCTATTTGTTCTCCAAGCTCACATCCATCTCTAACATTCTAGGGTGGTAGAATTCACTGTGGGGATATTCAATTGAATTCAAATTAATATTTATTGAGTACCTAAGGTGTACAAAATACAGGCTTTGGGAACTTAGAGTCAAAAATAAAAATTCTTTCTTCAAGGATCTGAAATCATCATCTTTTTTTTTAGTTCAATCCCAGATTTTCAAAAATTGAAAAAATGGTGTACAATGCTTATAGCCCTTTATGATTAATATGTCTTCTCAGTCTTGCTTTGATTTTTTTCATCTATAAATACCTCTTTCAGTTTACAAGGACCTGGCTTCTGGTGCAATGATTGGGTAATTCTACTTATTGATATTATATAACAAGAACAAAACATGTCAAAATGGATACTTAAGAGTATTTAAAACAAAGCTGTTTTCTAGCAGTGATCCTTCATTCAAGACCTTTCAGTGCTGTAGTTTAATGACCCACATCCTTAAAAAAGTGCCTTGATATAAGCATAATAGCATTAGTATATCTTGATAAACCAGTATAATAACACATTATATGATTTTATCTGGTGCCTCATGGAGGGTGGAGGAAGATAAGCTGTATAGTTAAATGAAAAATCAATAGATGGCAATTGAGATAACCAATGGGTGGCATTTCCAAGGGTCATAAGAAACACCCTGATTTCTCTTCCTAGGACAAGAGGCCACCAAAACTCTCCATCTTGGTCTGTTGAGCAATTCCAAAAGGTATTTAAAGGGGCTCACTGGATTGCACAGAAGAGATTGGAAATAGTGAGCCCCTTTAAGGAAAGGACAAGTCAGAGAATAGAGAGACAGAGGGTTCATGGCTGTTTTGTGTGTCTGAAGCAGAGCAGACCTTGGCAAGTGTGGCTTCCTGGGCCTTAGACTATGGATTTGATCTCCAGATCTTTCAATTTCTCCTTGACATCTCCTCTAGTGGTGTCAAACTCAAATAGAAATGAATCCTTGTGGGCTGTATATTGAATTTAAAAAAAACCCACAAATTAATATTATCTGTTGTGTTATAATCTTATTTAATTTGATAAATATTTTTCAATTGCATTTTAATATGGTTCAGACTCACTTGTGAACTCTGTGGCCCAAGTTCAATACCACTGACTTATACCAAGTAGGTGCTTAATAATCATGTGGTGAATAGAACTGAATTTCTATTTCAAACTCTGTTGAGCTAAGACACAGCCAAACACTAGAACAAATATGATGCACTCTGGGGTGTATGGCAGTGTTCCAAAGTAGAGTGGAGAGGGGATGCTCTAAGAAAGAAATGCCAACTTTATCAATGAACCCCCAGCCAGTTTTATTTGTTATTGGGGTTTTTTTTCTACTTTCTTGGTATTTTTCAGTACATATAATCCCTCAAAATTCTCAGAACTTTCATCCATGCCTTACCACAATTGTTATCACTGTTTCCTAGGTAATGCAGTGGACAGGATGGTGGTCTTAGAGTCAGAAAGACCTGAGTTTGAATCTTGCCTCTGATATTTATTGGCTGTGTGACCCTGAGCAAATAATTAATCTCCGAACGTTGTTTGTAAAATGAGTTTCCACAGTTGCAAAATGGGCATAATACTCACTGGGTTATTATGAGGATGAATGAAATAATATATGTAAAGCACTTTGCAAATCTTAAAGTACTACATAAATGCTAAGTATTTGTATAAGGGACAAGTAAGTGATTTTTATTATTTTTACTACTGTCCAGAATAAAAGAAAACAAAACTGAAGTTGAGTCCCTTCCTTAGTGATCCAAACATCAAACAACAATAGAAGAACAGAAACTCTTTATTACAGCAGCAGTTTTCAGTGTGGTTTTAGAATGCCTGAGACTGTCGGGGTGTCTGAGAGGTCAAAACTATTGTAATAATAACACTAAGATATTCTGATATATAATATGACATATATCAGTAGATACAACTCAAAATCTCTTTGGGGTACTTGATAATTTTTGAGGGCATAAAGGGGTCCTGAGGCCAAAAAGTTTGAAAATCACTGTGATTCAAGCCATGGTAACATGGATTATCATCATCTTCATCATCATAGCTAGCACTTATATGGCACCTACCATGTTCTAGTTACTATGTTAAGTTTTAAAAATACTATCTCCTTTGATACTGATAGCAACCTTGGGGAGTAGAGAATTATCCCTGATTTCTTGTTGGTGTTGATAAGTCATTTGTTAATCATGTCTGACTCTCTGTGACCCTACTTGGGGTCTTCTGGGCAAAGATACTGGAGTAGCTTGCCATTTCCTTCTTCAGCTCATTTTACAGTTGAGGAAACTGAGGCAGAGTTAAATGACTCACCCAGGGTCACACAAGGTTATAAGTGTCTGATTCTGGATTTCAACTCAAGTCTTCCAGACTCTGGGGCTAGCAGTCCATCTACTGTACCACCTAGCAGCCTCATGATAAAATATTGACACTTTTTTTTCCCCTGCTTGGATCCAGACAACAGAAGTAGGAGAAATAAATCAACATGTAGAGAATCAAACTTAGGGTTGGCGTAAGAGTAGATGTACCCAAGAGTGAAATGGGACATCGCAGAAGTCAATGGCCTCCCTCTCACCAGAGGTCTTCAGGCCAAGGCTTGGTACCAATTGTCAGGTATCCTACTGAGGAGATCCTTGGTCAGGTGTGGCTTGGACTAAATGGACTTTGAATTTTCTCCCAACTCTGAGCTTCTGTGATTCTCATTCTCAGGTTCTGTTTCCCAAAGTGGAGATAAAAGAAGCCAGTCTCTGGTGGTACCTAAACTCTCATTCCTCTCATGTTGTGGTGAAATAAAGCTTTTGTTTACTCTATGGAAGGTAACTGTGGTACAAGGGCAAGAGCCCTTGGCTAAAGACCTCCAGGTTAATACTTGGCTCTGCCCTTTAATTTAAACCTGACTATAGATCTTCCTTAATAGAATATAAGCTCCTCAAGATCAGAGACCTTTTCATTTTTGTCTTTGTATCTCCAGGATCTACCGTAGTACCTGCATGTGGTAGCCATGTCATAAACACTCGTGTATTCACTGACCTTGGGGAAGTCACTGAACCTCAGATCTCCAGCTAGCTGCTAGGTGACAGCATAGTGCAGAGAGTGCTGGGCCTAGAATAGGGAAAACCTGAGTTCAAATCTGGCCTCAGATACTTACTAGCTGTGTGATCCTGGGCAAGTCACTTAAGCTCTGTCTGCCTCAATTTTCTCAACTGTTAAAAAAGATAAAGAAAAGGCGGGGGTCATAATAAAAGCACTGACCTATTAGTGAGGATCAAATGAGATAATCCTTGTAAATTGCTTACTACAATGTCTGACACATTGGAGGGGCTTAATAAATGATAATTTCCTTCCTTCTTTCTTTCCTTCCTTCTTCACTCCTTCCATTACTTCCTTCCTCTTTTCCTTCTTTCTTATTTTCCTTTCTTCTTTCCTTTTCCTTCCTCCCTTCCTTCCTTGCTCCCTTTCCTGCTTCTTTCCTCCTTTCCCTCCCCACAACTTCTTTCTGCTTAATGGGAATAATACTGTATGAACTGCCTATGTCTTGTGACAGAGATGTGTACTGCCTTGTAACAAATGATCTCCATATCAGAGGATCACATAATATAAAGGTAAAAGGAAGCATGGAAGTCATTAATTCCAACCTTATTATTTTATAGATGAGGAAACTGAGACCCAGAGAGAGGAAGTGACTTGTCTGTGCCTCCACAGGGAGTAAGTAGTAAGTAGTGAGAAGAGGAGACCGATGATTATCATGACTGTTACTGCATCATCACAGGACCTTGCCATCCTCTTAGTCCAGAGTACTTTCCCTGATGTCGCTTTCTCAACCCATCACAACAGCTAATGTGTCATAGTGCAAAAGCTGATGAGGAGACAGGATTCCATCCTGAGGAACTCTTTTCTTACCTCTACACTGTCCTCTGCCAATCAAGGTGGGAAGAAAAGAAAAATAAAACAGTCTGACTATAATCCCTAGTAACCAAAACTCTAGCCCCACACACACACACACACACACACACACACACACGCATGCACACACATGCACAGTGGGACTTGAGGATTCTAAACATTATTTAAGAGTCAACACAAGTATTGGGGGCACTGATGCTCAGAAAGTCTTATGAAAATTTTATTTGCTTCATCAGCAAGGAACATTCTATGAAAGAAAAAAACAAGTGTGTGTGTGTGAAGGTCTGCACATCCTTCAGTGATTTGACATCATTATAAACCACCCAGGTTTTGCTGTCATGGTTACTGTGATGTAATACCAGTCCCTCAGTGTATCTTTCTTTTGCCTTTTCTCCTGCAGTGCACGTCAATTATTAATACCAGTTCATAATATGCACCACCCACCACTTACTTCTCTGACTGGATTTTCAATGTGTGTGTGTGTGTGTGTGTGTGTGTGTGTGTGTGTGTGTGTGTGTGTGTTGGAGGAATTTCCCAGAGTCATGAGCTACAAATGGACCACATCTCATTGTCTCCCCTCTTTGTCTAGATCCAACATATAGAGCCTGAATTAACCAGTCTACTCATCCCCTCCCCTACCTACTCTCCACATTGACAAGACAATAGATCACAGAAAGGCATCTAAGCAACCCAGGTGGGAATTGGGTATATGGACCACACAGCTGTGTTCATTGCCAGGATGAACAGGTGCAGGTTTTATTGATGCAACTGAAATAAACAACAAAATAGAATTCAACAGACCCAACACAGCTTTGCCGAAGTGGAAAGAGAAAGAGGTAATTTTGGGTCCTCTTAATGGAAGCTCACCTTCATATCCTATAGTAAGCTTTTCCAATTCTTTCTTGGCTGTATGATGGTGGATCAATCCTTCTTATATGTGAGAGTCCTATAGCTCTTGGAGAATCCACTGGATGATCAGGATTTCTGAAATTCCTAAATAAACATACCAGGCTTTTTCTATTCCTATCTCTCTGTAAGAATACTAGCGTATTTATTTGAGAATCATGGTATTATAGTATCTAAAGAGAAAGGGATGGCCACTGTCACCACCCAGAGACCACTGAAACCCCTGTCCATCTGTCTGCTGCCACCACTCACTCCGGGCACAGAACATTCAGTCATGGACAAAAATGAGCTGGTGCAGAAGGCCAAATTGACTAAGCAGATTGCGAGATATGATGATATGGCAGCCTGCATGAAGTCTCTAATTGAGCAAGGAGCAGAATTATCCAGTGAAGAGAGGAATCTTCTGTCTTACTTACAACATGTCATAGGGATCCAAAGGTCATATTGGAGGGTCATTTCAAGTATTAAGCACAAATGGAAGTGCAGATGGCCCAAGAATACAGAGAAAAAATTGAGAATGAACTAATGATGTGCTGTCTCTACTGGAAAAAAATTCTTCATTCCTAATACTTCAGAAGCAGAAAGCAAATTTTTTTATTTGAAAATGAAAGGTGACTACACCGTTACTTGGCTAAGGTTGCTGCTGGTGATGACAAGAAAGGAATAGTGGATCAATCACAACATGCATGTCAAGAAGCATTTGAAATCAGCAAAAAGGAGATGCAACCAATACATCCTATAAGATTGGATCTGGCCTTGAACTTCTCCATATCCTATTATGAGATCCTGAACTCTCCAGAGAAAGCATGCTACCTTGCAAAGATAGCTTTTGAGGAAGCCATTCCTGAACTTGATAGATCAAGTGAAGAATCATACAAAGACACCACACTAAAAATGCAATTACTGAGAGACAGCTTGACACTGTGGACATTGGACCCCAAGTCAATGAAGCTGAAGCATGAGAAGGAGGGGAGAATTAACCAGCTTTCTAATTTTTGTCTTTCTCATTCTAAAATTTACACAGTAGACCATTTGTCATCCATGCTGTTCCACAAATAGTCTTTGTTTATGATTTATGACATGTTTTTGTTACTTCTATTTGGATTTCTATATTTCCTATGTGTTTTTTAATGATTAACATTAGGGGAAGAGAGCCAGTTAACATTTATCTGTTATCGGTTTTCATCTGAGGTGGCCAATATGGAGATATGGAATTTTTATATATATTTTACATGTTTGGCATAGCACTTTTGGTACCTTGTGATTTCACAAGGCCAGTGTTTAAACAGCTTCCATGTCTAAGCAAAGAAAGCTGCCTCCATATTGGCCTGTCGTGTTGGAAGAATAAAGGGATAATTGGTTCCAGCCACAGGTATAGTTATTTTGGGTACTTTATGGTTGGAACACTAACAGCTGCGGTAGAAACAGATGTCCCATTGATATGACATGTCATTCCATGTGTATCTGTGGAATACACAATCTCAGCACGTACACCTTTATGGTTACAGTTACAAAAGTGTTCCTGAACACAAAGTTTTAACCCAATTTACTCTGGAGAAGGGCTGAGTTCCATTCCATTATTTGTAAAGTTGCCTGCTGTTTGCTTTCTTTTTTATTTTTTTGCTACATGCATTTTACTTTTATTTAAATGGTTTAGGTAACTTAAGAACAAATGTACAAGCAAAATGAGGTAAAAATGAATTGCTCGATATCCATAACATCATTGTTTAATAAGCACAAAAGTAAAGCCAAAAACCAAAACATGTATTTCACTTTTTTGAGGTTTTTTGCTTTTGTAAAGTTTTTGTTACTTGCCTAACATGCATGTGCTGCAAAAATAGTTAACAGGGAAATAACTTGAGATAGTGCCTAGCTTTGTTTAATGTCTTATGAAATTTTCATGAATGACCGAACCATAATTGTTAAGAACATATGTGGAATAAAAGTTTTATGAATAAAAAAGAAAAAAGAGAAAAAGGGACCTCAGAAGTTAGCTAATTCAAAACTCTTCATGATACATGGATGTCCTGTCCAATGTCCCTGACAAAAAATCACCAAGATTATGTGGGTACTGCTAGTGACAGAGAACTCACTGTCTCACAAGGAAGCTCCTTCCACTTGGGGGCATCTCCATTTAATTGGTCAAGTCAAGTCAATAAGCATTTTTAAAGCAATAGGCACTGTCCTTAGTGCTGAGGATACAAGAGGCCAAAAAGCAACAATAGCCTTGCCCCCCAAGGAGCTCACAGTCTAATGGGGGGGAGAATATGGCAACAATTACGTGCAAACAAATAGGTACAGTATAAATTGGAAATAACCTTAGAGGGGACCTAGAGTTAGGACTAAGTGCTGATATCAAGGGGTATCAGGAAAGCTTTTTAAAGAAAGCGGTATGATAGCTGGAAATTGGAAGAATCCAAGAA
Organism: Phascolarctos cinereus; assembly: GCF_003287225.1. Taxonomy (NCBI): domain Eukaryota; kingdom Metazoa; phylum Chordata; class Mammalia; order Diprotodontia; family Phascolarctidae; genus Phascolarctos; species Phascolarctos cinereus. The sequence goes on along the minus strand of NW_027556402.1, from coordinate 226,576,749 downwards.
AGTCAGGAGGAGAAAATTATCCTTGCTGCTATTGAAACCAAGTCTTCGTTAACTTCTGCCCATTTGTTTTACCCCTGCCCTCTGGGGCCAAAAAGAATAATTTTTCTTCCACAAGATAACCATTATTTGAAAGCAGTGATCACATCCTATCTAAATGCTCCCTTCCCCAAGCCAAACATTCCCAATTATTTTAACCAACATTGTCTGGCATGTTTTGGAATCTCCTCGCCCTTTTTGTCATCCCACTGTGGTCATGCTCCATTGCGTCAGCACATGAGTATAAAATGTGGTGAATGAACACAACATAGCAAGATAAGACTCTATTAGCACAGAATATAGTGAGGCCATGACTTCTGTGGCTTTGCACATTAGGCATATCAATCAACAAGCACCTACTATGTGCCAGTTGCTGTGCTGAGTACTATAGCTACAAAGACAACCGCTAGACCACCTCTTGTCTACTGCAGGAAGGAATCAGGAGATGAAATACTCACAGTATTTATGTACCTACAAAATAAATATGAATAGAGAAGGAGATGGAAAACCACTCCTTTATCTTTGCCAAGAAAATCCCAAATGGAATCACAAAGAGACAGACATGACTGAAACAACTGAAGAAACAACAAAAACATGAAGTCACTTTGATTTTAACATTACTAATAAGTAGTGAAATTAGGAATGGACTCTTAAAGAAGCTAAGACTTTAATTGAAATGAGGGGAACTGAGTATTCCCAGGTGGGAAAATGAGGGAAAAGAGCTTGTCAGACATAGGGGACAGTACAAAAGCGTTGAGATGACATGAGAGAAAGAATGCTATGTATGAGAAACAACAGCTAGGCAATTTTGACTGGAATACAGTATGATTGAGGTAGAGTAGCTTGCAAAGATAAGCTTGAGCAAGGGTTTTTAATCCCTAAGGTTCTTTAAATGCGTAATTTTTTTAAAAAAAGATACAATTACAAAGGAAACCAGCCATACTGAAATATAATTATATAAAAAAAAAAAAAGTCCACGGATCCTAGGTTAGGGACCTCTGGGCTAGAGCCAGATTGTGATGGAATTGAAGTGCCCAAAGTAAGAAGGACTTTGCATTGTATTCTAGAAGCCATAGTGACCCAATGAAGTTTCTTGAGCTATACTTTAGGAATATACATTTAGCAGCTTTAATAAAGCTGGATTGAAGAGGGGAGAGACTAGATACAGGAAGACCAGTCAGAGGCATTCTTTGTTACTGTCTGTGTATATATATATATGGGTAAAGAACATCACTACTCTGGCCCTCAGTTGCATCATCAGGAAAATGAATGGGTTGGGAGAAGCAGTTTAGTATAGTGGATAGAGCTATTCTTGGAGTCAGGAAGGCCTTGGGTATAAAATCCAGTCTCTAACACACGTGCATATGGAATTATGGGTAATACAGTTATCTTCTCAGTTAATTTCCCACCCAACCTTTCACTGAAACTCTCTAATACTATAAATTGGGAAACAATTCCATTGAATTGGTAGGAAAAGCATCTTCAATGAGCACTTGCTACCCTAATGAAACCACAGATCTAGATCTTCTCCCTTCTCCCTTAAATAAAGAAATGGGTCAGACCAGAGGAACTCTAAGGACCTTTCCTGGTCTAAAACTATGATCTTATTCAGACTACACAACATTCTTCTTTGATTTTTCTTAGAAATGGTGTCATGGCCAACAGTGTCCATTGACATCTGACCCAAACATCCCTGTAGAGTAAGGAAAGGTTCAGACAGTGTTTGTCAAGTATACCACTATCACTAACCTTGTGACACTGTTGACAGAATACTCCTATGCACAAGACTTTTCCAGGCACACACCCAAATCAGGAGAAAAACACAAACACTCAGGGCAATTACCCAGAACCATATTGCTTTACTCCAAGATCTAAACTCTTAATTTTCACTCCCAATAAAATCAGCTTTACCATCACAGTATAAGGACCAAGTGAGCTGCTGCAGACTTTCTCTTTCCCCACTTTCATATCTTGCTTACAGGCAGCCTCAGAGCAACAAAGAGGTTGTTTTACTTTGCAGTGCTATTGGAGACACCTGCTGTCTTTCTGCCCCCACAGCTCAAGTGCCCTGCCTCCCTAATCATAATAATTCATAGCCTCAGAGACAGACTCATCTCAAAATCCAGATTTTCAAGGAGTAAGATTGCCTGGGATTGGAGGTTCCAGTGTTACCATTCGGAACCCCTGGAGCACCTTGTGTTTAATTAATGGTAAGAACAATTAGAGGCCTGTTATCAGTGTTATCTCTCAAACTGGAAAATGGAGCCACTCACCTAAAGCACGAAGAAGCATAAGTGACAATTTGCAGAGAAAAATTAAGAAAATGCTCCTTTTGCTTGGAGGCGTGGCTGCTGTTATGAAGAACAACTTACAAGTCAGCCAGGAATGATGAGGGGGAGGGGTGAATGGAGATTTATATTTTAAACAAACATTCAGGGAATCACAGAAGCTTAGAGTTCGAAGGGACTTCCGAGAAGGCCATCTAGTCCAGCCAATACATGAAAAGGAAATCCCTCTAGAATCCCTCCTATCTAACTTCTACTTTAAAACCTGTAATGAAGAGAAACCACCCATGGACTGAGCCAATCCACTCTACCACGACCAAGTTCTAATGGTTAGGCAGCTGATCTTTACGTAAAGCCCAAATCTGCCTCTCTCTATAATTCCCACCAGTTACTCCTACCTAGTTCTGTCCAAGATGTACAAAACAAATTGTTCATTCTCCTGACGATTTTCGAAGTGTTTGCAGTTAGCGATCAAATCTACTCCTACTTCTAGCCTTCTCTTCTCTAGGCCTTCCTGGGGGGAAAAAAAATCACTAAATGTTGAAACTGATTCAGAGCGAGGTCAAAGTTTGTCAGAGATGAGGAGGAAAAAAAAAGGTGTTTTCCTATGAGCACCAGAATTCAGATTTGAACACAAAACCAGCCAAGATAAAGCAACACAAGTCCTATTTAATCTTTATAGCGCTTTGTTCACTATTTGTTACAAGTTAGCTGTTGTATAATCTCTATCTAAAATCTATAATGCTGAACACATTAATTTAAATATTCTACTTATTTTTAGCTGCGTCTGGTTTTAAATTACCTCTTGAGGAATTGAACTAAAACAGGTTCATGTTAACAGGGAATCTTAGAGGTTGGAGGGGTTCTCCACCAACAAAGGGATTTTTTCAGCAATGCCAATGACAAGAGGATTTCACTTTCAGGAGTGGGGAACTCATTGCTTTTCTGATGGATGGTCAGTCAGCCCTTAATTATTAGAACTTTTTCTTCACTTGAAGTCAGAATCTACCTTCCCGTAAATCCCATATTTGATCCCAGTTCTGACCTCTGGAAGAAGTACGTTTAATGACACTTAATCCCGTTTGCCACATGACAACCCTTCAAATGTTGCCTTTGTTCTCCCCATGCCCTCTCTTCTTCAGGCTGAACATCTTCAAACCCTTCAATGGAGCCTCATGCATAAGGATTTTCACTGATTTCAGGATCCTTGCCACTTTCCTCCACATGTCTATTGGTTTGCCAAATGTCCTTCTTAAAGTATGCAACCCTCCGCTTGCCCCGGGCTTGACCAAAGGACTTCACATGTGGTTTGGCCTGCACAGACTGTGTTGACCAGATGATCTCAACATATTGTTTCTATTAATTCAGCCTACTAATTCATTATGCCCACAGAATACAAGCTCTGCCCAGTTCTGCCAAATGGGAAAGACTTTTCATCCATACTCAGAGATGAATTTGCATGGATGACGAGAGAAACATCAGCGTGGTTACACATAAGTAATCTTTGTGGCCAAAGCAAAAGATGACTCCAATTTACTAGATAACAGATGCACTGTGATAGGTCTTAGAAGCAGGGTAAGGGTAGTAGATAGCTTGCTGGACTTGGGCTCAAGAAGGGGTAGGTTTGAATCCTACTTCAGGCACTGAAATATGACCTTTAGCCTCTGAGCCTTAATTCCCCCATCTGTAAAATGAAGATAACAATAATACCTTCCTCACAGGGTATTTGAGAGGCCCAAATGAAATAAAAAATTCAAAGTGATTTGCAAACATAAAAATGCCAAGGAATGTCAAATATTATTCTTGCTGTTTTTAAGTCAAAGTAAATATGATTGTGTTAGCATCTATGTCCAAGGGCATGCAGGTATATCCTTAACAATTTGGCTTTCTGAAAAAGAATGCAAACACAACAAACTTTTAAGTTTTATCTTCATTATTAACATTTTCTCCATCACTTTTGTGAGTCTTGACAATCAACAAAACAATAAATCAATCCCTAGTCTGCAGCTTTGGCTGACTTCCAAGGTTTAATGCCTGAACTGAAAATTTAACAATCAGCTTTCCTAAGCCAGTTCAAGCAGGCTCCAGTATTTCCCATGCTCACTATTGACTCACCTTGTCTTTATAATAAGGTAAAACCCTTTAATATTTTTTTTCCTTTTTCGCATAAATTGATGTAAATCCATATTTTCCCCATATACTTGTACTATATATATATATATATATATGTATATATATATATATGTTTCAAATACCTTAAATAAAAATCTTAAAACATATTGCACTATAAGAGCAATTTGTGGATCTGGGCCCACATTCCAGCTTATCTATTGTGAAAAATGATTTTTCTTAGTAACCATTATCTTGAAGACTCAGAGCTTCTCCATTCCCCTTTTAAAACAGTTCAGTTCTTCAGAAGGCCATTACGATCTAATCTAGGGGCAGCTAGGTGGCACAGTGGATAGAGCACTGGCCCTGAAGTCAGGAGTACCTGAGTTCAAATCCTGCCTCAGACCAAACGTACTAGATATGTGACCCTGGGTAAGTCACTTAACCCCAACTGCCAAAAAAAAAACCCCAAAAACCAAGATCTAATCTAAATAGATCTATTCCTGCTCATTGTGCTGCCCAGACAGGTCTGGGAAAATGTTGATTCCTCCCTATCTCAAGATAAGTGATGTGGAAATTGGTATCTCTTTGATCAGAATTGTGACCTATACTTAAATATCCTTATTTGATATAGAGCACCTGCCAGTGTGTTGACCAATCAGAGTTGATTGGCAACCTTTGGGAACACCTACTCTTTGAAGGGCAAATAACCCTGTACCCCCAACCCCCAAACTGAGTCAGTTCTGCACTGGGCCCTCTTAGGGGGACCTACTTCTGGACTGTAACTCCCATACAATGCATGTCAAGCCAGCTTGAGAGAAATAAAAGAGTGGACACATGCACCCTAATTTTTTTTTGTCTCTTTCCTAGAACAGACTTCGTAATTTATTGGTGTTTGACATTAACATTTATCTATGGATTAATCTATATTTGGACTTTATTTTGAGACATGGGAGATGCTGGCGCAGGACTCCTCAGCATGGCAGGTCTGCATTAAAGAATTGTAGTAGCTCAAAAGAAACATGAGATGTCAAAATTTAAAGACATCTTCACTACAATTGTTTGTGTGGACTATTTGTGCCCAACCTGTGGTAGAACCTTCTGAGCTCATATTGGACTGATCAGCCACAGTTGGACAAAACTGCACTTTGACCCCAGCGTAATAATATCATTTTGATCTTCTTTGATCACAAAAGAAAACAACCTCATTATGAACTTTCATTGTGTCTTCTGCTCTACTAATTGTTCTTCCAAGCATCACAAGAGGATTTGATATTCATCATGTTGTCAAAGTCCTCAGTTCTAGTCCCTCACAAAAGTCCTTGATAGGATAAAACAGAGACTTGGGTCATTCCTCTGGAGAAGTCTCTCCAGGTTGACATCAATCACCAGCCTTTGAGTATGATTATTAAAAAAAGTTATGAATTGTCCTCCCCAGTACAAGTTTCCCTTCACCATAGTATCTGTGCTAGTTTTACAACCTGTATCAAGAAATCTCCATCTATATCCTCCACTTGCTCAGGATTTCTGTAGTCTCTTCCTTTCTTCCTTTAAAACTACACAACTGTCCTCCATTGCACTCCTTCATCCTTGCTTTCAGGTTCATGGATGCCTGAGTTTGGAGTGATTAAGTACATGATTTGTTGACTAGAGTGCTTTTTTAAAATATAATTTCCATGAGAGTATCTTTCTAATTTTAGTTAATTTTGAAAACAGCTGTATAAAATCCCAATAGGAACAACACATAATTTACAGCACTTTGCAAGTAGACTTTCAATTACCTGAGTCATCCAGATAAATAATATATAAGTGCCCCTTACTATAACTTTGCTATTTTTTTTCAAAGCTAATGGCTAGATTTTCCCCAGCCTCTGCCTGTACCAAATGCCTGATCTCATCAGAGGAAGGATGTAGTCTACTCTAGACACCCAATGGTCATGTTCCATTTCAGATTTGGCCAAATGCAAATGCCATCTTGGATGACTTGGTCTGTTTCACTTTCATTATTCACTCTGTTACCAAAACCCGTTGATTTTTCCTTCCTAACATTTCTTTAATCTGCTTCTTCCATTCCATTCCCATTGCCACCACCTTTATTCAGGTCCTTTTATGCTCTCACACCCATGCTGCTACAAAAACTCAAAAACCAGTCTTGTCAACTTCAGGTTCTTCTCCTCCAATATTTTCTGTATAACAGAGTAATCTTCCAATTTGTGCCATCTGCCCTTGCTTTAAAACTTCCAATGACTCTCCATTGTCTCTAAGTGAAACTGTGAAGTCCTTTCACTGGCATTTGAGGACCTCTGCAATCAGGTATAATTAACCTTGCTAACCTGCTTGCCCTCTTATTTTCCTATCTTTTTGCAAAACCAGACTCCTTGCTATTCCCCAAGCATACCTTACCCTTTCTTACCTTTGCTAACATCATTCTCTGCACTTACTGACACTGTGATATAATTTTCCTTATCTTTAGGTCTTGTTTATCTCAGTCAGCTTTCTGGAGAGCCTAGTTCCTTCATGGAGCTGATTTAAGAGACTTCTGTCTTTGCATCTTTGGCTACTTTAGGAAATAGAACTTCCAGGTTGGAAGAGATCTCACATATGATGCAGTCCAACCTGGAAGGCCTAGGGCACTACTCCTCTTTCTACTCCTCTAGAGAGACTTCCTGGAGAATTCATCTTCAAAGGAGCCAAGATTTTTACTTGCCCTTGCTGGGCAGGCCAATATTGGGAATTTCAGAAAGAGGAAAAAAGAAAAGACTATTTATTTCATTAATTTTATTCATTGAATAAGCATTTAAATGCCTCTTATGTTCCAGGGATTTTGGTGGGTGCTGGAGATACAAAGTCAAAACAGAAATGGCCTTTGTTTGTCAAGAAGGGACAGCTAGGTGGCAAAATAAATAGAGTACTGGGCTTGGAATCAGGAAGACTCATCTTTGTGAGTTCAAATCTGGCTTCAGATACTTATTAGCTGTGTGACCTGGACAAGTCACTTGACCCTGTTTGCCTCAGTTTCTCATCTGTAAAATGAGTTGAAGGAGGAAATGGTAAACTACTCCAATATTTCTGCCTAGAAACCCCAAATGGGGTCATGAAGCAACAGATACAACTGAAAAACAACTGAATGGAACTTGTCAAGAAACTTGTATTCATAAGAGCTAGAAGGTACATTAGAAAGTACCAAGTTCAACCCCCTCATTTTACAAATGAAGAAACTGAGGCTCAGAGAGATTGTGACCTTTTTGAGGTAGTACACCTAAATGACTGAGAGGAGATTGAACTAAAGATTAGGGGTCTCCAGCTTCCTGCCACCTACCTCTTCCATTGGGTCTAATTGAAAAGAAGGGAAAGGAAATTCATCAGGAGGGAATAGAATAGGGAGGCCTAGGTTTTCCTTAATGGGATGAAGGGGAATGGGGACGAAGTGAACTGGCCAAGGTCTCTTGTCCTCGTGACTATCCAGAATCCAATCCTTCTCTTTCCCACTTCTCAGCCAATCTGGAGTTATGTTTCCATCATTTCATTTTATATTGTTGTGGTATTTTCTGCCTTGTGAATTTCCTAGCTCAAGGAAAATCTCCAGTAATCCAGGTTAGTTATATCTCCTACTGAGTCTTAGTCATCTTTGTACCTCCCGTCATAGCATCCTGTATAGTATACTGGAAACAGTGGGTACTCAATGACCATATGAATAAATGATTAAATCAGTGCATTCTAGGGGCCCATTGGGTTGATCAGAGTCACACTAAAGGAGCAGAGTGCTTAAAGCATCATTAGAAAGCTTAGATCCAAGTAGCCAGTAGTAGCCACAGATTAATCCAGACACTGGCAATCAGCATCCATCAATAATTCACCTCAAAAGAGCCACTATCAATATGATCTAATAGAAAAGTTCAAAACAAACCTAGAGGGAGATTGTTTTCATTGGTTCAACCCCTTGGGTTCAACCACAGACAAATATGAAGCACTGTTTAGGAGTCATTCATCCTAGTCAATGTTCAAACAGGAAACTGGTATCTCCCAAACTACTCCTCCAAAATCCTATTTGCATAATTAAAACTATGGAATAGGCTCATTTGCACAGTTTGTTTTCCCAGGGTAATTGGTTACCATGACAATGGTTATTGTTTGAGGACGATCAAGTTATTAGTATAACAATTATTCAGCACAGAATGAGCAAAGAATGAGTATCTTCAATACATCAGTGTGTGTGTGTGTGTGTGTGTGTGTGTGTGTGTTTGTAGGTATGTATAGATATATACATATGGATGATGCTTTAAACACTTGGAGCTTTCCTTAAGTGATATCTGATATACTATAATTTGAGAAATGATTCAAATTATTTTCCCCAAAGCACCACTTTTCTAATTTATCCAAGACCTGCTCCCCCCTCCTTAAGCTGTGTTGATGCATACTCTCTGTTCCCTGTAGGAGGACAATGTCTTCCATTCACAGTAATTGCTTGTTTTGACAGCGACACAAACACAGCATTATTTCACTTGGAATCATATAGCCAGTGCCCTCCTATAACCAGAATAGAGGCCTAGGAAGGGCTTTGAGCCCCCATCCGTCCTGACTGATGAGAAGCAACACGTGGTGGGCAATTGTGGGATCAGTGGGGAGCTATAAACAGAATCAGGAAATAGGAGCAAGAAAGAAGTGTCCAGCACACCCAATACTTTCTCTGACACTGACTTAACTTGGTGATTTCCAGTATTCTGGCTAGCATCTCAGTTTTGTTCCAATCCAACCTCTTTTAACTGGGAGGAGAGAATGTTAACTTCATTCTAATGTAGTACAATGAGCATTGTACTAGACCCAGGGGAAGCAAAAGGGGAAAAGGATAAGCATTTATATAGCACCTACTAAGTGCCAGGCACTGTGCTGAGCATTTTATAATTATCTGACCAGAAGTCATATGACCTGGTTTTAATTTTAGGTCCACTACTGACTCATTTGATAACCTGGGATATGTCTCTTCACCCCTTTCCTCTATTGGAATTTTAAGGGATTGAACTAAATAACTCTAAGGTCCTTTCTAGCACAAACAACCTATAAGCTTTTTTGATGGTCTAGTCAGGGCATATTTATTAAACACCTGCTAAATTAAGTTGCCAAAACACTGTGCTAACTTTTGGGGATACAAAGAAAAGCAAAAACAATTCCTACCCTTAAGGAACTCACAATCTAGTGAAGGACACAACATAACTATATACAAACAAGCTATGTATAAATGGAGGTTGGTCTCAGAGGGAAGGCCCCAAAGCTAAGGAGGACTGGAAGAGCTTGTTGGAGAAGTAGGATTTGAGCTGAGACCAGAGGAGGTGGCCAGAGAAGCCAGAAAGTGGAGATGAAGACAGGGAAAATGTTCAGCCTGGGAGACAGTCAGTGCAAATGCCTAGAGTCCAGAAATGATATTTTGTGAGAAGGACAGAAGAGGCCGGAGTCACTGGATGATACATTCATTACACTCCATAGAGTATATAGAGAAGATTGAAGTAGAAGAAGACTGGAAAGGTAGGAAGGACCCCAAGGATTAAGGGCTTTAAAAACCAACTAAGATTTCATAATTGATTCTGGAGTTTGTTGAGTAAGGGGAATGACATGGTTAGACTTGAGCTTTCAGAAGTCAGCTTGGATTGATGCACTAGTACTAAGATGTTGACAACTAAAACTGTGGAAAGACAGCTAAGCCAAACTCTTACTGTTCATAACCTATATGTTGACACTCTCTTGTTCAATCAATCTTTGTTGGGCAATGCCAGTTGGAAATTAACCAATCAACAGAAAGTTCTTCATGAATGACATAAGTAATGTGACAGCAGTGCCATCCATATTAACACTGATTAATTTGATTCATTCACAACTTCATTAAAAAGAAAATTGAAGACCCTATTGTTCATGGAACATTGATTTGAGAGGCTAGAAGATAAATAAGTTAGGTAAGATGGTTGTGCCATTAAAAATGAACATGTTAGTTATTAACATCAATCTATGGAACTTCTTTTCTCTGGGACTCAGTTTCCTCATTTGTAAAAAGATGATCAGATAATTTTGTTTAAACATAGAATTTTAGAATTAGAAGGGACCTCATCCAGCCCTAGAAAGATGACTTTCCCCTAGAGGTAGTCATTCAGCTTTATTCAAGTGCAAGGAAATCATGCCCTCTCATAAAAGCAACCTCTCATTCTAACCACGGTGCCACCTAGCTGCCTCCTCATGTATCTAGGATCCTATGACTGCTGTCAAAATACTGTACCCTTTAAGCCTTCTAAAATTTGGAAGATTATCCAGTTTATAGAACCAAACACCCCAGACACAGAAGCATTACTGCAATCATTTGAAAATTCCTTCTGCAAGAGGTGGTTACTTTCTTTATCTGAGTCTTAGAAAACCTTCCTGTTCCAAACCCATTGCTACCTCATAGTAGTGAGCAAGGGCCTGATCTTTTAGCTTCAGAATTGGTGAATGGATGAGATTAAGTAAAGGGTAAAACAGTATAGGAGAAGACCAACTTCAAACCCTCCCAAGTCTGGAGAATCACTTAATTTTTGTATGGCACTGATAAATGTGTTACACAGTCTAACTTGTACCTTTGTTCTGTTTTTATCTTCTATGGTGTTTTATATAGTTACATATCAGGCTCTTATAAAAAAGGGGAGACAGCTATAAAAAGAAAGAAAAAAAGGTTCAAGTGAAAAATTGCTGCCGTTATCATATCTCTGCCACCCTATTTTTAGGAAGAAGAGTTTCTTCGCCATCTTTTTCAGTGACAAATGAATCATCCCACATGTTCTACAATATGCAGCGAATCTTTCTAGAAATTGTGCTGGATAATTAGGATGCAGTATTAAGGAAGTTGCTGTAGTTTATAAAATATTTAAAAGAATTACATATGATTATGAGATTAGTCCATAAAGCACAGAGAAAAACAACAAAATGCCTGTGTGAGTCATTCAAGCCCGGGCCTGGTTTTCTGTGGCAAGTCATTGGGATTCACTGATTACAAGTCTTGATGAAAGTGAATGAATAAGGAATGTGTTGTCAGACTTGCCACCCAAGTCAGTGCGACAGTGCTTTTTGGCAGGAAAGCAGGGCTGAGAGGGAATGCTGATAGACTCCACTCTAACGTGGCAAAAGAAGAGGGTCTTTGGAGAAGCAAGTCATGCAAAAGAAGACTTTAATAAGAACAACTTTGATTTCATTAACACAGGGAACTCTGAGATGAGGGGGCTCTCTCTACTAATGCACCTTCTCTGCAACGATAATCTTAGAGAGTCACCTACACACAGAGATCAAGTGGTTTCCCCAGGGTCAGACATCAGTATATGTCAGAGGTAGGATTTGAACCTAGGTCGTGATAGTTTGAGGCCATCTCTCTATCCACTACACCAACCTGCCTTTCTTTGTTCACAATTATAAAATTCTAGAATGCTACAGCTGGAGGGGCCATTAAAGGAAGATAGGTCATTCAGCAGATAGAGCAGTGGGCTTGAAGTCAGGAAGTCCTGAGTTCTAATCCTGCCTCAAACCTTAACCAGCTGTGTGACCCTGGGCAAATCACTTCACCACTATCTTCCTCAGTTTCCTCATCTGTAAAATGAATGTAATAATAGCACCAACCTCACAAGATTGCTGTGAGGATAAAAATGAGATAATAGATATAAAATCATTCATATACCACAAAGTATTCTATAAATGTAAGTTATTATTGTTGTTGTTCAAGAGCACTTAGTCCAACACTTTCATTATATATGTGAGAAAGCAGGCCCCAAATGATTAAAAGGTATGCACGTGGACATAAATAGACCCTCATAGTAAATTGTTGACCTTTCTCTGGCTTGGCTAAAATCCCTGGCATGAAACTCTTAAAAAACAAAAATGCATTTCTTGCTTATAATCCCTTTCTAATTTGCTGGCAATTTCTGGTCTTTGCATCTTTCTTTGATATTGCCTGCCGACTTAAGCTTCACCTAGCTAGATGACCTGCTGACCCTAGCCCTGCTATTCGTCTTATGCTTGTCACTCCTTACCTCCTATACTAAGCGAATGTCACCCCCTTTCAAACCATTACTGAAGAAAGAGAAGTATCCATCTATATCATATACTCGGCACAGCCATGATCCTCCCAAGAATCCAGCCTGGGACTTTTACAGAAGAGGGGTCAAAAAATCATGGCTCCAGATTGTTCTTCCCAGCAGCACTGTAGCACTGAATTCTGCTTGTCACTATGGTGGGGAAGACGCAGACATGGGACATAAAGGATAGAAGCTATAGGTGGAAAGATATAAAACAGCACTGTTTGAATTTCCCTTATCCCTTGCTGCGTCTACTGCTATCAAGTACCATTGGTTCTGCATTTAACCACCAGGGGACACTGTTGTCACTAGCCTTAAAATAAGAAGCAAACACTAGGAAGTACCCTGTTCACCATAATAGCTATGTGTTCCACCCACACTAGAGGGCACTCAGGGGAACTTCTAAGCTCTTAATGATTTGCAGAGAACTAAAACCACCATCTCCTATCTGTGCCCCTTTCTGAATGCCAGCTGCTTGTTTTGTTAGCCTAGGGGACATGAATAATGTTGTGTTTTTCCAGTCGGAATCTTGGCTTGTAAGCCCCCATTCACAAGAAACACTCTACTCTCATATCTGGGCCTCCATCTCTGGGTGTACTCTATTTCAATGAACCTTAATCACATGAACATTGGTGAAATGAGATAATATTTGTGAAGGGTTTAGCATAGTGCCAACAACATAGTTGTCATTTAATAAACACTAATTCCCTTCTTTCTCCTTCTCTACACACAAATATTACAGACCATAGCTCTTTCTGTAAGTATAGAAACAAAACAAAACCAAAAGTGGAAAGGAGGATAAAAATAAATATATTTCAAAAAACAACAAGCACACTGGTTATGGGCCCATCATTTCTCCCTGGTACGAGGCACCCAGAACTGGTCTATAGGTATATTCCAGACCTAAGAGTTTATGAAAGACAAAAGGCTAGTGCCAAGACAATCTCCTGCCAATATTTCTCACCAGGAGTAAATACACATCGTGAGATATTCTACCCCTGGCCTCTAGGAGAGACAAAGATTGGGCAAAGTAGGAAAAGGAAAAGAAGATACTAAAGATAAGCTGGTCTATAATATCTAATATATGTTGTTACTCTAAAGGCAAGATACTTATCCAATGACCATGCTATTAGAGGAATTGAATCCTATCAATTTTAATATTCTAGATATAAATGAAACCAAAGGATAAAAGGAAAGTGTAGCTAAGTGGAAGGATTGACTTCTAGATTTTTCTCGGAGAAGCAAAAAAGAGAATTGGTAGAGATGATGTTTACCCTGTGTCTAAGGGCAGCAAAAAAACGTCATTTCACAGGCCACTTGTTCATTTCATATTATAGTGCTCGTGAAAAAACCAACAAGAAATCATTGCAGTGTCTCCGTCAACATGTATTGGAGGAAATGAACAGGGAGAGTATTTATGAGAATAACTTACTAAGACCTTCAAAATTAAGTTAGCATATGATTTAATAGTTGAAGAGTTCCACGCAAAAAATGGACATTGAGGGGTAAAAAAGAAAGAGTAAGAAATGATCCCTAAGGAAGAAATAAGAGAGCACAAAAATGAGTGATTCTATTTTATTGTGATTTCATTAAAGTCAGGAACTGTCTTTTGTCTCTTTTTGTATCCCCAGAAGTTAGCACAGTGCCTGACACATAACAGGCATTTAACACATGTCTATTGATTGACAAAAATTGAGAATACAGGAGTTTCATAGTTACATATTATGATGTGGTGAGCACTAAATAACATCATAAAAGAGTAGAATTAATTATAGTTTAATGGAAATGAAAATACTGCTTACTTATGCGGAAGTCCTTTCTGAATCAAGTGTCTGCTTAGAGTCAGGTCACCAATAAGGTAGAAAGCAGATCAAAATCAATACCAAATTAGAACATGGGCCCTACATACAATGTGACCTATTTAAGTAATCTATAAATGTTTAAAAATGGAAAATGGGTTTTAAAAGTTGACCCACACTGTCACTATTTTTTATTTCATGTGAACCAATATAAATTAATTGCCATAGGGAGACTGAAAGAGTTCAGAAAAAAATCCAAGGCAACGAAGAATATTTATCTCCCAGGTATCTTATACAGTTTGATGCCCAAACCATGTAGTTTATACTCTAGTGTGTGTGTGTTACATATATTACATATAATATATGTTACATATCTATACATATATGTGTGTCTATGTGTGTGTGTGTACAAATATATACATGCACATGGCTATGCAGATGGACAATAGTTCAGAGAATTTAATAGAAAGAGGACAGTGAACCAAATTGTCTTTAGGGCATTGGGCAGACCTTTTAAGAACATCAATCTTCTCTCTGAAATAGAGGACTAACCTCTTTCTGGTAATGCTTTATGGCTAACAGTCATGTAATACTAATCTCGTAAGAACTAACATTGAGGGTCACTGAAGGGGCAATGGAAAGAGCATAAGTAGACTGCAATACACTGCCATTGAATAATTTTGCAGGGAAAGTGGTGTAAAGGTTTCCAACAGAGAAATGGAGAATGGGAAAAGAAGGTAGACCAACACAAAATGAGAAGAAAAGATGATCCATCCCCTTGTGCTCTATTGTCCTTCTAGCAAAGTTAAAGGGAACTTGAATGAATGCCCCATTATATCATATTGACCTTCTGGAGAAGGTCTTTGTGAAGAAATGGTGAACACATGTGAGAAAGTGCAGTCGGTTTGCCATGTGGACCACTGGGAAAGTATTCATTTCTTAAGAATGCAGTCCAGTAGTTCATTCCAGTTCTAAGATTCCTTCATCCCAATCCTGCCCTATCTGGAATTATATCATTACAATTCAATCTGAATCAAGTCAATAAGCACTGATTTACAGTACTGTGAGGGAAAAAAAAAATCACTAGCTATTTACTGTTCAGAGGACCCGAGTTCAAATCTCACTTTTGACACTTACTAAATGTTTGAGCTTTGGAAAATCCCTTCACCTCCTTGAGCCTTACATGGGTCCTTCCAGCTCTAATCCTCCATGAGCCAGAGCACGAGTACTGATCAACTACCTACTATATACCTGCTATATGCCAGGCTCTGTGTCAAGTGTTGGAGGATACAAAGTGGGGGAAAACCAGCCCCTGGCCTCAAGGAACTCACACTCTACCTGGGAGACACAACATGTCAAGTCTGTTTGATTCTTTCCCGATATCTTCAACTTCTCCCTCTACTCCACTCCCTTATCTTGTATTTATTTTGCATAAACCTATACACGGACAGAGTCATAACTGGGGAGTAGTAGATAGAGAGAAATGACCTCAGAGTCAATACATGTGAGTTCAATGACACCTTGGATATATACTGGCTGTATTATCCCAGACAAGTCATCTCCTATTTATAGCTGTATCCATATCTATATGATACAGATATACATAGGCATATATATGTGTATATGTGTGCGTGTATATATATATATATATATGTGTGTGTGTGTGTGTGTGTGTGTGTGTGTGTGTA
This sequence comes from Phascolarctos cinereus, assembly GCF_003287225.1. Taxonomy (NCBI): domain Eukaryota; kingdom Metazoa; phylum Chordata; class Mammalia; order Diprotodontia; family Phascolarctidae; genus Phascolarctos; species Phascolarctos cinereus. Next base: position 226,560,751 of record NW_027556402.1, on the reverse strand, counting down.
TGTATATATGTATATGTACAACACACATGGATATTTGTTTATATGGATATACACCTATATGTATAGTTACATATGTATGAGTATGTTGATATAACATGTATGTGTATGTACATATATCTCTTGAAAGACATAGAGGTGGCAATCAAGCTAGATATAGGTATAGCTATAGATATACATACATGTATGTATATACATTTATGGACATGCATGTATATACACCTATGTGCATGTGTGTATATAGGTGTACATATTTATATATGTGTATATGGTTTGAAGGCAGAAACTGTTTCATTGTTTGTCTTTGTATCCAGCACCTAACACAGTACTGGCTACATAGAAGGTGCTATAAAATATTATGAATTAATTATATCAAATCGAAATATTTAGAAAGTAGATGAAAAGTAACTTGTGGAAGCAAAATGTGTTAACAATTGTGGAGAATCAAGGAATGTATACTGTAGGTAGTGCTTTCTTGGACTTTCCTCCTAAGCAGTTTTCTTCTAAAACTCACATCCTCCTGGATGGACCAACCCAATAAGTTAATCCCCTTTAATTTTATTGTATCATAATATTTAGAGACAGGAGGGCTCTTAATAATCATGTTGCCCAACCTCCTCCTTTTATAGAAGGGATAACTGTAGGCCAGAGAGGTTAGATCACTCGGCTAAGGTCACACGTGCAGGACCCAGTCCATCTGATCTTTCCTCCTGAAAGTAACCTGGGATAGTACCAAAGTGCTGGATACCACTGAAGCTGACAGGTCAGTGGAGGGTACGAAATGGAACCAGAGAAGAGTGCCAAAGACAACTCTTAGACAACTTCCTATTTTTTTCTGTTCCTTACGGAAGCTTTTAGCATTCTCCAATTACTTTGGTGATATTTAAATTAATACATCTTAAGAATTTCATTGACACTAGAAAGGGGGTCATCTGCATAATGCCCTCCTGTGTACTTTCTTTTATATTGATCAGAAGGCTGAGACCAAGGAAGGTCAAGTGATTCATTCAGAGTGAGTCAAATAATACTGAAGATTAGGACTGCTAACTTCCTGACCTGTGGGCCTTTTGCTGGACTGTGAATCAGTCTGCAGGGCTCTTCAGTGCCTATTAAATTCTTAATTTCGTTTGTGCCTACCAAGAGGCATGTTGCAGGGACTTTTTGGACTCTGGTAAGTGAAGCTAGATGTGTCATGTGTAGGTAAGGCTGCAGATATGCTCAATTGTAACATTTCAGAAGGAAGAGACTACCCACAGGTAGACCTTTGGAATCCAAATCTCCAGGGACCATGTATTGGAAACACAGAAGGAGGACTATTCTCAGAATTTTGCTGAAAAAGCCTGGATGTCTTGTAGGATATGTCTTCATTTTTTTTTTCTTTGCCTTGTTCCTTAGTACTCACTGACTGCTCCTACCCTATTTCTGTGCTGTGGTCCACATTTAGTACTACATGTAGTATGATGTATGATAGAAAGTGTCCTGGGGATTAGAAAACCTAACTTCAAATCTCAGCTCTGCCTCTGTGATGATGACTTAAACTTGGGATGTCAATTTCCTCATCTCTTTCCAAACTGGCTTTCTGGTCAGATGACACATGACACTTCATCTCCTGACTCCTTTCCTTGCAATGATTCTCCCTCACACATGGAATGCTCTTCCTCTTCACCCCTGTCTCTTAGAACCCTTCATCTCTCTAAAAGCTCAGCTCAAGCACCCCTATGTAAAACATTTGCTGATATATTCCTGTCCCCCTTCCTCTCCATACATGTTAGTACCTCTTCCAATTTCAGAGAATTTTGGCTTTATTTTAGAAAGAAAGAGACAGAAACAGAGACAGACAAAGACACAGAGAGACACAGAGAGACAGCAGACAGAGATAGGGAGCCAGGGGACAGAGGTAGACAGAAGATAATGGATAGGTAGACAGACAGACAGAGATAGAGATATGCATGTGTGTGAGAGTGAGAGTCTTTGATCCTCAGCATCTAGCATGGATGCCTGCTCCATAACAGTCCCTTTAATGAATGCTGGTTGATTAACTGATTGATCAGCAAAATGGGTTAGATGACTGACTGTAAAGTCCCTTCCAATTTGGAACCACTGACGTAGAGTCAAGTCACTGGACATCTCTGAGCCTCACTAAGCTCATCTGTGAGATGGAGCTAATGCTACTTCCCTTGTCTTTCTCACAAAGCTGTGGCTGAGACAAAATGCATGAATATGATCAGAGCGTCACCTATGTTGGAGAGTGACGTTGTATTACCCCAGAAGCAGGGTAAATAGAGAAAAGCAATTTTTTTTCCTGCTTGCAATTTACACAGACTAAAAATATCATGCCAAGCCTCAGGGCAGGAAGAATATAGAGGCCTACAGCAACCAACCCAGAGACAAACTCTAAAATGCCCAGGGTAGTGTGGTCCTTTCAAATGCTGGTCCTTAATTTAGTACATATGGTGTGGGTGAATAAGGGGAGGATTTTTAAATCATCTCTCACAGGCACCCAGTTATCAAAGCCCCATTATAACTCTTTATCTTCTCTAACTAGGGCTGTCCCCTGCAAGTGTAAAAAAGACTTTTATCTAAATCTAGTTGAAACGTGAACTTCTCATTAGGCTTTTTTCCCCATGACGTTTCCCGCTCCTTCCATGAGTGCAGTCCTTTCATAGGCCAGGTATCGTCAGGCTGAGGCCTCACCGAAAGTTTCAGAACTCCATCTCCCTGGTTCCAACACTGGACGTCTTTTAAAATGTACATCAGCTCCTGGCCTCATTGAGCTGTTGGAAGCATTTTTTTGTGCTTATCCAACTGTTTCCAGGTAAGGTGTCATTGTTGGGCTTGTCTCATCTTGGGAGCATTTGAAATGCTCCATCTCATTCTCATTGCTCTAGAGTTTTGCTGGGGTTTTTAGGTGGCTTTCATAAAATTTGGGCCCTTTAAGAAACAAGCAGATAGCAAGTATGGATGGGACCAATGACTTCCAGTTGGCTCTAGGTAGTCCATATCTTCTCCAGTAGAATAAAAGCAGCTTCAGGGCAGGTATTAGGTCCTTTATAGGAGATCTTTTTATGCCCAGTGTCTGGCATGTCGGAAAAGCATCTTACCCCCACTCTCGGTTAACTTTCCCCACTTTTCCCTTTCAGCTCAGTAAGCATCAATAAATATGTATTGACTGACTGATCAATTGATAGCTCTCGGATCATTTGTTTGTTGTTGTTGAGTTGATTAGTTGTATCTGCCTTCACGCCTCCATTTGGGGTTTTCTTGGCAGAGACACTGAAGTGGTTTGGTGTTTCCTTCTGCAGCCCATTTTACAGATGAGGAAACTGAGGCAAACAGAGTTAAATGGCTTAGTGGTCACATAGCTAGTGAGTGTCAGAGGCTGGATTTGAACTCCTGAAGATGAGTCTTCTTGACTCTAGGCCTGGCCCTCTATTTACTGTTCTATGTAGCTGTTCTCTCTGGGATCAGAAGATTATAGAACTGGGCTTAGAAAGCACCTTAGAGGTGCTGTAGCCTGATCCCATTTTACATATGAAGAGTCTGAAGGTCAGATAAGTTAAGAGATTTGTTCAAGGTCATGCAGGTTCTAAACAGCAAAATTAAAACTCAGGCACCATGAGTCTAAATCCAGTATTCCAATACATCACACTGTTTCTCTCTAAGTCTATGACAATGACATTTCTCTTTTCTATCGATCAATAAACATTTACAAAGTGCCTTCTATGTTCCAAGCAAAAGATCATCCCAGCTTGCAAGGACCTCACAATCATATGGGGGTGAAAATAAGTGAAGAAATACCATACAAAATTTTATATGCAGGATAGATAGAAAATAATTTATGGAAGGAAGACATAAGATTAAAATGGATTGGGAAAAGCTTCCTGAAGAAGATGTGATTTTAGTTTGGCCTTAAAGGAAGCCAGAAAAGCCAGTAAGAGGAGAAAAGGAGGAAGAGCATTCCAGGCATGGGGGATAGCCAGAGAAAGTCCACAGAAATGAGACAGAGTGGAACAGTAAGGAGACGAGGGCCATGGAGTCAAAGAATACATGGAGGGGAGTGTGGTGTAAGAAGACTGGAAAGATAGAAAGGGGCTAGGTTATAAAGGGCATTGAATGGGAAGCAGAAAATTTTTTATTTGATGCTGGAGGTAATTGGAAACCACTGGAACTTAATTGAGTAATGGGGCTGATGTGTTTGGACCAGAGCTTTAGGAAAATCACTTTAGGGAATGAATGAAGGATAGATTCAAGTGGGGAAACACCTGAGGCCAGCAGACCTGCCAGGAATGAGATGATGGAGCCTGAACCAGAATGTTGGCAGTGAAAGAGAAGAGCAAATGAGAGATGTTATAAAGGTGAAAAGGACAGGCCTTGGCAAGAGATTGTAAGAGAAGGGTTAAGGACTGTAAGGGGTCAAGAATGACCCCTAAAGGGGCAGCTAGGTGGCACAGTGGATAGAGCACTGGCCCTGAAGTCAGGAGGATCTGAGTTCAAGTCCAGCCTCAGACCAAACACTTGATACTTACTAGCTGTGTGACCTTGGGCAAATCACTTAACCCCAATTGCCTAAAAATAAAAAATAAAAAAAAAATTAAGAATGACTCTGAAGATGTGAAATTGAGGGACCAGGAAGATAATGATGCCCTGTTGTATGTGTGGATGTGGTTTGCCCTTCGTTCTCGAAAAGAACCATGACATCAGGGAGATGATGACATGACTTACAATTAACTTTCATTTGAGGGACAGAGGGGGGGCTGTGCAAGGTCTCCAGCCTCACTTTCGCCTCCAGAGCCATCTGGGTCTAGTGGCCAGATATCGATCAAGACAACTGGAGATGGCCCAGGATACTGTGGGAGACGTTGGGCCTTTTTAAGGTCTTTTCAAGTTCTTACTTTGAGTGAGGGAATGCCCACTCAGTGAATAGGCCTCTTTAAGGTATGAATCAATGGATAAACCCTTTAATTAAAAAAAAAAAAGTCAAACTAGGAGGTGAAGACTGTCAGGGTTGCTGGCCAAAAGAGAAACTGGTCTCCTACTGGAGGAGAGAAAGTGGAGGCATCTATTGTAGATGGCTTTTTCAAGGAGTTTATCCACAAAGGGTAGAGGTGAAATAGAATGATAGTTAACAAGGATGGAAAAATCAAGTAAGGGGTTTTTGGGTTTTTTGTTTTTGTTTTTGATTTTTGGATGGGGGAGGCATAAATGTGTTTGTAGGAAATAGGAAAAGAGCCAGTAGGCAGAAAGAAATTGAAAATAAGTGACAGAGTGAGGATGGCAGAAGGGCAATCTGTTGGAGGAGAGGGGATGGAATGGGGAACAGAAGTTAGCCTTGATAAGCAATAAGGCCAATTCATCATGGGAGACAGGTGAAGGAAGAGATAGTGTCCTTAGGCATAAGAGAGAGATGAAATAAGGAAGAGGGGAGAAGAAGCAGTTCACAGTGAATAGCCTCATTTTTTTTTCTGTAAGATAAAGGGCAAGGTTCTCAGGTGAGAATAGGGGAGGAGGGGGAGCCTTATGAGGTTAGAGGAGAGATAAAAAGATTAGGAAGAGCTGGTGTAGAGAATGGGATAGTGAGGTGATAAGGCAAATATAGAAGGATTGCCTAGCAGCAAAGGTGGCCCAGTTGAGGTTTTGTAACATAAAGTTTTAGAAGACTCAGTCACAATGATTGAATGCCTTTCTCCACCTTCCTTCAGTAACACATGCATAGGAGAAAGGGTAGCGAAAGGTTGCAGTGATCCAAGTGAAGCTTGGCAAAACATAATTGGCAAAATGTTAAGGGAGGTAGGGATTCAAAAGAGGAAGACAATGTAGTATTGAATCGGTTCACCAAGGTGTCAAGATGGAGAAAAGAGAGAGTGGCTTGTGCAGGGGACCCAGCCTATGAAAGAATGGAGGGATCAGGTGATTGCAAGTCATAGCATGAACAAAGAGTAGGGTTTAGAAAGAGAAGGCAGAGGGAGGAGTTAAAAAGCCTATAAGTTGTGGTTAGCATTTAGAGTTAAAGGAGACCTTGATGATTATTCCTAAAATATATAAGTGAGGAAGCCAAGGACCAGGTACATCAAATTAACAAGCATTTATTAAGGACCCACTATGTGTCAGGAACTATGCTAAGCCCTGAGGATACAAAAAACACAAAAAATAGTGTAAGGATGTATGTGGGTATGGTTGTTCTTTGTCCATGTAAGTTATGTGTGTCTACATGGCTCTGTCTAGATGTGGCTCGGAGGAAGGCAAGAATAGGCATCTCTAGAGACTCTTCATCCCCATCCTTCTGCAGCGGAGACTGACTCTTGCCAGGAAGGAAACAGGAGCTGGAAAAAATCTTACCAATTACCCAGTCCAACCTCGCCCATAACCTTGTAGGTGTTCTCCAGTTCATGAATGTTCTTCCTAAAATGTGTTGCCCTGAACTGAAATGTGGTCTGACCAGGACAGAGAAAAGCAGAACTGTTACCTCTTTAGTACTAGATATTATGCCTTTGTTAATTCAACCTAAGATTAGTTTATATTTCTTGGCTATTAGGCTATATTGTGGACTCAGGTTGAGCTTACATTCCACTAACCCATCCCATCCCCATCTTTTTCAAATGAACTGATGTTTAGTCACATTTCCCTTTCTTGGAATTTTGAGACTACATTTGAAACTTTCCATTTTATCCTGATTAAATTCCATCTTATTAGTTTTGGCATGGCAGTCTGGTCTGTCAGGATTTTTTTGCTTCTTACTCTCATCCTAGTTAGAAAACTTTCTAGCAAGCAGAAGAAGCATGATATCATTTATTTTTGTTGTTTGTTTATTTGCTTTTGGTTTGTTTTAAAGAGGGCAAATATTTAATTTGCTTGCTAGACTTTGGACAAATTTATTTATCTTGTCTGCTTCCTCATCTCTATTTTTTTTTAAACTTTGGGTTTCCAATTTTCTTCCTTCCTCTCTCGCCACCCACCCTCACTGAGAAGGCAAGCAACTCGATATAGGTTATATATGTGTAGTCATGCAAAACACTTCCAAAGTAGTCATGTTTTGAAAAACTAACTGTATTTCATTTCATCCTATCCCACCCCTCATTTATTCTATTCTCTTTTTTTGACCGTGTCCCTCCTCAGAAGTGTTTCCTTCTGATTAGTCCCTCCCCCAATCTGCCCACTCTTCTATCATCACTCCCTCCCCCACCCCGTTCTCTTATCACCTTCCCCCCTATTTTCTTGTAGGGTAAGATTGATTTCCATACCCACCTGCGTGTCTATGTTATTCCCTCCTTAAGTCAAATCCAATAAGAATGAGATTTATTCATTCCCTCTCATCTTCCCCCACTTCCCCTCCAAGATCATTTACCCCATTCTACCTCTCACTTTCTCCTTCTCTCAGTATAATCCTCTCTCACCCCTTAATTTTATTTTTTAGATATCACCCCTTCATCTTTAACTCACTCTGTGCCATCTATCTATCTATCTATCTATTTATCTGTCTGTCTGTCTGTCTATCTATCTATCTATCTATCTATCTATCTATCTATCTATCTATCTATCTATCTATCTATCTTATCCTCCAGCTACCCTAATACTGATAACAGTCTCATGAGTTACAAAAATCATCTTTCCATGTAGGAATGTAAACAGTTCAATTTTAATAAGTACCTTATTATTTCTCTTTCCTGTTTACCTTTTTGTGCTTCTTTTGAGTCTTGTATTTGAAAGTCAAATTCTCTATTCAGCTCTGGTTTTTTCATCAAGAATGCTTGAAAATCCTCTATTTCACTGAATATCAACTTTCCCCCCTGAAGGATTATACTCAGTTTCGCTGGGTAGGTGATTCTTGGTTGTAATCCTATCTCCTTTGCCCTCCAGAGTATCATATTCCAAGCCCTCTGGTCCCTCCATGTAGAAGCTGCTAAATCTGTGTTATCCTGACTGTGTTTCCACAGTACTTGAATTTTTTTTTATTTCTGGCTGCTTGCAGTATTTTCTCCTTCACCTGGGAACTCAATAATTTGGCTATAATATTCCTAGGAGTTTTCCTTTGGGTTATCTCTTTTAGGAGGTGATCAGTGGATTCTTTCAATTTCCATGTTGCCCTCTGGTTCTAGAATAAAAGGGCAGTTTTCCTTGATAATTTCTTGAAAGATGATGTCTAGGCTCTTTTTTTCTTGATCATGTCTTTCAGGTAGTCCAATAACTTAAAAATTATCTCTCCTGGATCTATTTTCCAGGTCAGTTATTTTACCAATAAGTTATTTCACATTGTCTTCTATTTTTTTTTCATTCTTTTGGTTTTGTTTTACAAATTCTTGATTTTTCTTAAAGTCATTAGCTTCCATTTGCTCCATTCTAATATTTAAGGAAGTATTTTCTTCAGTGAGGTTTTGGACTTCCTTTTCCTTTTGGCCAATTCCGCTTTTGAAGGCATTCTTCTCCTGATTGGCTTTGTGGACCTTTGCCATTTGAGTTAGTCTATTTTTTAAGGTGTTATTTTATTCAGTATTTTTGGGTCTCTTTTAGCAAACTGTTCACTTGTTTTTCATGATTTTCTTGCATCACTCTCATTTCTCTTCCCAGTTTTTCCTCTACTTCTCTTACTTGCTTCTCAAAATCCTTTATGAGATCTTCCATGGTCTGGGACCAATTCATATTTTTCTTGTAGGCTTTGGATGTAGGAGCTTTGATTTTGTTGTCTTCTTCTGGTCATATGTTTGATCTTCTTTGTCACCAAAGTAAGATTCTATGCTCTGACTTTTTTGTACTATTTCCTCATGATCCCAGACAATTGCTTGAGTTTTAAACTCTTTGTTAAGATAGGGGTCTGCTTCCAGGATGGAGAATGTACTGCACCAAGCTTCAGGAGTTTTGTGAAGCCGTTTTAAGAGATACTTAAGAGATACTTTAAGAGATACTGTAAATTTTCAGTTCTTCTAAGGTGGTATGATCAAGGGCAAGGTGTTTACTCCTTTCCTGGCCTGTGCTCTGGTCTCTGAGTGACCACAAGCACTCTTTTCTGCCTTGGAAATGTGAGGATGATTCTCTCTCCACTGCCACCACAAGCTCTACCATGCCAGCACTCCTCCTCACCCCAGGACTGCCACCCATAACTGCAACCCAGGTCCAAGCATGAGCAAAGCAAGAGAATACTGCCTCAGCATCAGCAAAGAGATTCCTAAAATCTCCCTCTGATCAGCCACATGATCCTCCCTGTGTCTGTGGGTCAAGAGCTCTGGAATCAGCCACTACCCTGGGGCTGCACCAGGACTGGAGCCAGAGCAAGCTTCTTTCTCACTGTGGGACAGACCTTTCCTACTGACCTTCTAAGTTGTCTTTAGTGTTTGTGGGTTGAGAAGTCTGGACACCACCACAACTCCTCTTGATTCAATCCCCTGAAGACTGTTCCAGAGTAGCTGAGGCCTGGTCTTTGCCTGTGCAGCCTGCATGACCCTCACTGAACTACGCTTCTCTCCCAGCCAGGCACAACAGATCTTTCCAATCAATCATCCAAATTGTCTTTGGCTGGAAAGTTGTTTCACTCTGTCTTTTTGTGGATTCTGCTGCTCTAGAATTTGTGTAGAGCCATTTTTACAGGTAGTTGGAGAGGTTTGGGGGAGAGTTCAAGCAGGTCACTGCTTTTACTCTGTCATCTTGGCTCCACCCCTCTGTCATCTATTTATTTTTTATCAAATACTGGATACTGATGTTGAACCCAGGATGAAAGAGAAAGAAATAGCTGTCATTGATATAACACTTCAGGTTTACAGTTACCTTTTCTTATTCTTTACATGAATTAGGGTTACTCTGTGAAGTAGGTGCCACAGTTAATATTATCCTTATTTTGCAGGTGAGGAAACTGAAGCCTTGAGATATTCGGTTACAGCTAGTTTGTATGATAGGTGAGATTTGAACCTAGGTATCATTACCCATTCCACTATGTGAGATTGTCCAATTTTCCTCACATCACCCATTTAATTTTGCAAAGGAAGGAATTAAGTACCAGACATGTTTGAGATTACATAGTGAGTAGCAAAACTAGGACTAGCCCTCTGGTCTACTCAATCTTGGAGCAGTCATCTTTCCTCTCTGTTATATACCCTAGTTTGTGCCTTTATTTTCTTATGATTGAGCTATTGGAATAGCCATCTAACTGGCCTCCCTTCTATGCCTTGGCTAATCTTCCTAAAACATGAAAATCATAGAATGTTAAAGCTAAAAGAGGCCTTAGTGATGATCTAATATAATCCCTGATTTTACAGATTAGGCAATTGAGGCCAGGAGAAATGGAGTTCATTGTCCTAAGTCACATAACAGAATAGCAAAGATTCAAATACAAGGTATTTTACTCCACATTGAGTGCACTTTCCACTCTATCATGCTTACTCAACATTTTTATCATGTCAGTCTCTTGGTAAAAACCCTTCAGTTAGCTCCCAATGGGAAACCTACTAAGTATAACCAAGGTTCCTCAGCCTTGGCATTTAAAGCCTTCCATAATCTGACCTCTTTAGAGTTTTCTCTCATGATTCCCCTCCATGAACCTACCACTCTAGTTCAGATGACATAAAAAACACCTTGGAGAATGCCTCCTTCCATTGTGTTTTCTTCTCTCTCTGCCTTTCCCTTCACAATATACATACTACCTTTCCTTCAAGGACCAATCCAAAGATCACTGAGGCTTCAATGAAGCCTTCCTTAATCACCCATGCTGGCAGTGTCCTCTTGATTCTATGAACTCCTATGACATTTAGTATCTGTGTAATTTACAGAATGATAAATTTAGAGCTATCAGAGGCCTTAGAAGTCATCAAATGAGGAAACTGAGGCCTAAAGGTAGCAAAGAGCAGAACTAGGTTTGGTCATCAAAACCCAAATCCAGCATTATTTTCACCATACCCTGAAATATATAGAAACCCAACTTATTTTTGTAGTAACCTAAACTTAAGTCTTATGCCTCTAATTGATTATGAGCTTCTGGGAAGAAAGGTTTTGCCTTATATGCTTTTGTATCTAGCACAGTTCATATATGGAAAGAATTCATGCAAAATTTTTCCCTCCTTTCCCTCCCCAGATACCAATGTGTAAAACTGTAGAGGACCTTTCTTTTATAAGTGTCTTCAAACCTGGCCTCTCCTACTCATGGATTTCAGAAGAAAGCTCAGTGTTTACTATTTCCACTAACAACATAAGTCTTGGCAGGGGTTGTGCAAATAATGAGGAATCTCAAATGGAAAAGGGAGTTAGTCATATGTCACACATGAGATATAAACAACTGTCTGGCTGAAGAAAGTACATATACTTTCTTAGGACCCCTGGCTAACTTTTTAGGGTTACAACTGATTATGTTAGAACTCATTAGTTACTCTAAGTGTTAAGAATGGTGACTTAATTTGTACATTAGGCAAAATGATATATGTATGGGTTTTCATGAAGAGAACCTCTGTTAGAATGTTGCCATATCATTTAAGAGCCTGTATTTTTTTCAATTTGGATTTTTCCATTATTGCTAGTGTAGGAAAATGGAGTCTCTTTACTTAGTGCTAACAGATAGCACTGAGGGGTAGAGTATGGTAGGGAAACTCAAAGCCCTTAATGACTCTGATAATCTCCTATGTAATGGTGAGAATCTAGAACCCCAATCCAGAACTAAAACTAGGACTGGCTAGGCAAACAGAGCTTCCTACTAGACACAAATGAATTTAAAGGGCACCATACAATATTTAAATTTTTATCAAACCTGGGAGTATTCACCAACTTATAGAGCAGCCCTCCCTAATGTGTTCTTGGTGCATCTCCATCTAATTGAAATCATAGTTCACACATCACCACCAATATGTTTGCCTTCATAAGTCAACCAGAGAACATAGTTAGTTCAAAGGAAATGGATTTAATGAAATACAATAGTAAAAAAAGTAATGATAAAACATTCTCACATAAAACTGAAGCCATTTTCATAAACATACACAATATACTATTGACAAGAAAAGTGGACACATATAGAGAACATAAGCTTTCCCTAACCCCTCTTAATTCCAGTGTCTTCTCTTTGTTAGTTTCTATTTATCCTTTGTATCATTTATTTTGTATATATTTGTTTGCATGTCATCTCCCCCATTAGATTGCAAGCTCCTTGAGGACAGGGACCTTTTTTTTTCCTTTTTTTTGCCTCTTTAGCACTTATCACAGTGCCTGGTACCTGCAGACACTTAATAAATGTTTATTGAATTGAATTGAATATGTGAGAATACATGTGAAGAAGTAACATTTGTGAAGGGACATATACATAGAGAATACATATAGCCAGACTGTATACATTGAATAATACAAACAGCAAACATGAGCCAAAACCTCATCATTCATGGAGGTACAACTCACACCTCCATCACTGCAAGGGTGTTTGTGACTTCTGTTGGTGTCATTTGATTTCTCCTGCCAAGCCTGTTCATTGTTGATGTCCACTTGGGTACACAGTTTCTGCTGAGTACATACTTTCTACTACCACTTATTATAATCATGTTTTTAATGAATTAAATACATAAGATTACAAAGGAAACCAATTAAATTAGAAGATAGCCTTAAAAGTATTTTCTAAAACAAATGTATGCAATATTCTTTGTAGACGCATGGGAGTAGGGGCCTTGACAAGTAGTATCACTTTCTGTCCCCAGGCAGCAGTGCTTCTGAGGAGCAATATCACTTGGGGCTACTAGGGATCAGGGGCCCTTCCTGGGTAAGGATCAGAGTGCAGATTGGGAGAGATGATACCTCTTCCTGAATCATATCACCCTGGAAGCACTAAAAACTTCCAAACGCCCAGAGCCGTGCAAAAAATCCTAAAGCTTGAGATAGTGCCTCCCAACACACACACACACACACACACACACACACACACACACACTCACACACACACAGGAAACAGAGCTCTCAACATTAACATAAAGTTCCAAATCAAGAAATAGGGTGGAACATGAGCAACCAACCAAAAACAATGAACCATAAAAACTATTATGGTGACAGGTAAGATCAAGACACAAACTAAGAAGACAATGATGTCAAAACGGCTACAAGCAAAGCCTCAAAAAAAAAAAAAGAAAACTGGACATAAGCCCAACAAAAATTCCTGGAAGAACTAACAAAATTTGAAATCAAACAGGAGTAGTAGAGGAAAAAATGGGGAAAGAAATTAGAAGGATACAAGAAAATAACAAAAAGATAATGATCAGTTTGGTTAAAAAAAAGGCACAAAAATACTAAAGAAAATAATGCCTTAAAAATAGAATTGGCCTGGGGGGAAGCTAGGTGGTGCAGTAGATAGAGTACCAGCTCTGGATTCAGAAGGACCTGAGTCAAAATCTGGCCTCAGACATATACCACTTACTAGCTGTGTGACCCTGGGCAAGTCGCTTAACCCCATTGCCTAGCCCAAAGAAAAAAATAATAGAATTGGCCAAATAGAAAAAGAAGTATAATTCTTCACTGATGAAGGCAACCCCATAAAAATTAAATTGAGAAGCTGGCAGCCGACTCCAAAAGACATTTAAAAACAATACAAAAAGTTGAAAGGATGAAAAAATAGAATAAAATGTGAAATATCCCATTGGAAAAATAACTGACCTGGAAAAAGAAATGAAGGAAAGATAATTTAAAAATTATTGTATTTCTTAAAAGCCACGATGAAAGAAAGAGCCTAGACGTCACATTTCAGGAAATTATAAAGGAAAATTACCCCAATAGCCTAGAACCAGAGGGTAAAATAGAAACTGAAAGAATCCATAGATCACCTCCTGAAAGACATACCAAAAGGAAAACTCCAAGGAATATTAATAGCTAAGTTCCAGAGTCCTAGGCCAAAGGAAAAAAAAAAAACCTTTAAGCAGCCAGGGGAAAAAAAAATAGTTAGACACCAGTGAGTGAAAATCATGATCACACAAGATTTAGCAGCCACTACACTAAAGCAAGGGAGGGGTAGGAATATGCTGGAAGGCAAAGGAGTTAGGGTTATAACCAAGAACACTCTACTCAGCAAAACTGAATATAACAGTTCAGGAGGGAGGAGGAATGTGAATGGGTATTTAATGAAATAGAGGACTTTTAAGCATTCCTGATGAAAAGACCAGAGCTGAATGGAATATTTGATTTTCAAATTAAAGACTCAAAGCATAAAAAATGTAAACAGACAAGAGAAATCATAAAAGACGCATTAAGATTAAATCATTTATTTTGCTATATAGGAAGACAATATATTTAATTCTTAACAACTCGATCATTTTTAGGGCAGTTAAAAAAAGTCTACATAAACAGAGGACATGAGAGTGAATAAATTACAGATATCTCTCATTGTCTGCAAATGGACCACTCTGTAGATCTCTACATAAAGTGATTTTTTGCATAATGAGAATCTTCCCTTACCCACTCCACTTTACTTAGCCTATATAACACAGGTGGCATACACAAAATAATGCCTTTAGGCAAGTCATAAAATGTACTAAAATGAAGACATTTAATATTATACCATGATAATAGACATAATTATGAAATGAAAGGTTAAGTCAATAATAAAGTATGCATAGAACTGAACAGTATAGTTGACACAGGTATACAGTATTGGTATGTTGCCCCTTCCCCAACCACTGCAACTGGGTTTATCACTGGTGGTTAGCTACACAATTTTTTTTCATGAAGTTATTGAGAGATGTTTGGACAGTGGCTCTCTTTTTTCCTTGTATATCTGACAACAGCAAGCAATATTATTCCCAATTAGTCTTTGAATGTTTAACATTTTTGAAGTGTTTGGATACATCTTTTGAATACAAGAAAAAAATTACTCAAATGATGAAATGTTTCTGCCAACTGTTTCATTGTGAACCTTTTTGGTTTGCCCTCTGGGTCTGAAGTTTCCCTTTCCTCTTCTATACTTTTTTGAAACTAGCAACTTAATCAGCTCTTCATTCAACAGTTCTTTTTATTTTCCATGAGACTCAATCAAATCCTCCACATCATTCTCATCCACTTCAAATTCCAATTCTTGTGCTAATTTTACAATCTTGTTACCTCCCCAAATGTTTCATCTTTGTCAAATCAACAAAAATCAGGAATGTACTGCAGGCACAATTTTTTTTTCCCTACAAACTTTCTTCATACATGTTTTTGTTGCATCTTCCCATGCCTTAGCAATATTACAAACTGCATGATAAATATTATAGGATTTGTAGAAATCTTTGAAGGTCAAGTCTTTAAGATCAAGGTCAAGTTTATCCAAAGTTTCAATTGCCTGGGCAAATATAGTGTATCAATAATATGCCTCAAGGTGCAACCAGATGGCACAGTAGATAGAGCTCTGGCCTTGGAGTCAGGAGGACCTGAGTTCAAATCTGGCCTCAGACACATGACACTTACTTAGCTGTGTGACCCTGGGCAAGTCACTTAACCCTGATTGCCTCACCCAAAGAAAAACATAATATGCCTCAAAATTCACAATCACTATCTGATCAATAGGTTGTAATTATAAGGTAATGTTAGGAAGAATTTGGACCACTTTAACATTGTCATTAAAATCATCCAGATAGGGAAGAAGACCTAGGGCATTATCCAAAAAAGTAGAATCTTGAAAGGAATGCCATTATTGCAAAACTTCTTGACTTTAGGAATGAAGCAGTGCATAAAACATTGTTCAGAGATGATAATGGTTATCTATGCCTTAGGGTCAGTGAAATAATGCACAGGTAATGTTGTCTTGCTGGTTTCTTTCAATGTTCTAAGATTTTCTGAGTGGTGCACGAGAACAGTTTTAATTTGCAAGTCCCAGATGCATTCATTCCAAGCAGAATAAACTATTTTTTGAAGCTTTATACCCCAGCATAGCTTTTTTTCCTCCACCCAGATGCAGTTTTAAGATGGTATTGCTTCATAAAATAGACTCATTTCATCTACATAAAGATTTGTTCCAGCAAGTAGGGATATTTATCTATTATTTTTTGGAGGAACTCTGTGAATTTCTTTACTGCTTCAATATCTATACTAGCAGCCTCTCCTGACAAATCCACATTATGAAATCCTGCATGATTTTTAAATTGTGCAAACCAACCACTACTTGCTGTAAATACTTGTGCTCCTTTAGGGAACTTTACTTTTACATCTTCAAAGAGGCTTTGAGCCTTGGCTTGAATTGTTATCAAGCTTAAAGGAATATTCTTCTGAGTCTGGTTTTCTATCTACATAGTTAATAATTTCTCCATCTCTAGAGTAGCACTCTGTTTCAAGAGATAAGTCAACTTAATTCAAGCACTGCCTTTCACATGTATTTTTATGTAGGCAGCATTCTTACTATGGTATTCGCGGGTAATACAGCAAGATTAAGATGACATGCTATTTCTTACAATTTTTGTTCTTTCGAATTATTTCCATTTTCGTTTCCCAGTCTATTGGATTACATTTATGAAATGGTTCACTTTTTCCCTCAAGAGCACATTTGCCATCAGCCATGGTAAAAATATAAAGATCACTGTTGAACACAGGGAAAGGCATAGTTTCAACCACTGTCTGCAAAAATATGGGAACTGACTTAGAGAGGCTTCTCAGCTTCCCACCACCATTTACACTGCCTTCATTATTCCACATCTTAACATACAGTGTCTGCTTTGTGTAAGGAAGTATTGTAATTTTTTGGAATGCAGATTTCTTTCAGAAATCTTTATATAATTTTGAATTTGCATAATGCAAATTTATGGAAAGCAAAAACTGTCTGTATGTTAGGATGATCTCAGAAATAGATGGATAAGAAAGAAGGATGCACCAGGAGACAGGAGAAAGCAGAGGAAGAATGGAGAAAATTATCTCACATAAAAGAAGTATATAGAAAGGGACATTTACACATGTGTATTTTACATGTATGTGTATTTTTACATATATGAATGTGTATGTATACACATACTCAGTTGGGTAGGGAAATCTATCTTACCCAAAAGGAAATAAGAGGGGGAAAAGATAAAAGAAAGGGAAGGGATAAAAAGGAGGGAAAATAAAAGAAGGCATTGTTTAGAGAAAAAAAAACAGACTTTTGAGGAAGAACATGGTTAAAAGAGAGAGAAGGCTTAACAGAAAAAAAAAATAGGATAGATAGAAATGCACAGTAATTATGACTATGAATGTGAATGGGAAGAATTTACCCATAAAATGGAAGCAGGTATCATAATGGATTAGAAATCAGAATCCAGTGATACATTATTTACAAGAAACACACTTGAAGCAGAGAGAAACACAGGGAGTCAAAATAAGAGGCTGGATCAGAATCTATTATGCTTCAGTTAAAGAAAAAAGGAAGAGGTAGCAATTATGATTTCAGACAAACCAAAAGAGAAAGCAAACCTAATTAAAACTACATCTCGCTAAAAGCAAGGAAACTACATCTTGCTAAAAGACACTACAGACAATAAAGTAAGCTCAATACTTAACACATATACACCAAAAGGCATAACATCCAAATTCTTAAAGAAAAAGGTGAAAAGAATTACAAGAGTAAATAGTAAAACTATGTTTGTGGGGACCTCAACTTTCCCCTCTTAAGATCAGATAAATCTAAACATAAAATAAATAGGAAAGAAGTTAAGGTGATGAATAGAATTTTAGAAACATTAGATATGATTATTCTCTAGAGAAAAGTGAGTGGGAATACAAATGAATCTATCTTTTTCTCCACTGCACATGGCACTTTCACAAAAATTGATGATATATTATGTCACAAAATCCTCACAAACAAAAAAAAGCAGAAATATTAAATGCACCCTTTTCAGACTAAAAGGAAATAACAATCATATTTAATAAAGTGTTATGTATACATAGATTAAAAATTGATTTAAAACTAAATAATCTAATCCTAAAGAATGAGCAAATCAAAGAACACATCATAGAAACAATCAACAACTTAATTCAAGATAATAACAACAATGAGACAATCTAATAAAATTTGTGTGATGCTTTCAAATCAGGATTTATGGGGAAATACTATGTCTAAACACACATACCAATTAAAGAACAGATCAATGAGCTAGACATGTAACAACTAGAAAAAAACCCTAAAAAAATTAACAAATTAAAAATCCCAATTCAACATCAAAATGGAAATCTGAAAATTTAAATAAGATTAATAAAATTGAGAGCTAAAAAAACCTTTGAACTAATAAATTAAACTAGAAACTGATTTTAAGCAAAAAATAAAATAAATAAATGATTGGTTAATTTTATTTGTAAAACAAAAGAAGAAAGTCAAATTACCCATGTCAAAATTTAAAAAGAAAAGGTAAGTGCATGACCAATGAAGATAAAATTAAAGTAATTATTAGGAATAATTTTGCTCAATTTTATGCCAGTTAAGCTGACAATATAAGTGAAATAAATGAATATTTACGTAACTCTAAATTGCCCAGGTTAACAAAAGAGGAAATGCTAGCTATAGAAATAAGATAGGAAAAACAAATTGAAGGAATAAAAATAGGCAATGAAGAAAAAAAATTACTACTTTTGGCAGATGAAATGATGGGATACCCAGAAAAACCTAGAAAATCAACTAAAAAACTACTTGAAAGAATTAACAACTTTATCAAAGTCACAGGATATAAAATAGACCCACATAAATCATCAGCATTTATATATTTTACCAACAAAGTGTGGCAAGAAGAGATAAAAAGAGAAATTCCATTTAAAGTAACTGCAATTGATAAATGGTCAAAGGAACTTCTCTTTCTCTTTCTTCCTGCTAGACAGGCAGTTTTCAGATGGAGAAATTAAAGCTATCTATAGTCAAATGAAAAAATGCTCTAAATCACTTTTTATTAGAGAAATGCAAATTAAAATAACCCTGAGGTACCGCCTCATACCTATCAGATTGGATAATATAACAGAAAAAGAAAATTACAAATGTTGGAGAAGATACAGGGAAATTGAAACACTAATGAATTGTTGGTGGAATTGTGAATTGATCCAACCATTCTGGAGAACAATTTGGAACTATGACCAAAGGACTATAAAACTATGCATACCTTTTCATCCAGCAGTACAACTTCTAAATTTATATCCCAAAGAGATCATAAAAAAGGGGAAAGGACCAAAATACGCAAAAATATGTATAGCACCTCTTTTTGTGGTGGCAAAGAATTGGAAATTGAGGGGATGCTCATCAATTGGAAAATGGCTGAACAAGTTGTAGTACATGAATGTAATGGAATGCTAATGTTCTATAAGAACTGATGATCAGGCTGACTTCAGGGGGAAAAAAAAACCTGGAAAGACTTACATGAAATAATGCTGAGTGAAGTGAGCAGAATCAGGAGAATATTGTACACAGCAAACAGCAACACTATGCAACGATCAACTATGACAGACTTAGCTCTTCTTGGTAATGCAATGATACAAGACAGTTCCAAAAGACTCATGATGGAAAATGCTATCCACATCCAGAGAAAGAACTATGGAGTTCGGATGTGGAACAAAGCATAGTATTTGCACTTTTTTGTTTTTGTTTTTTTGTGGCTTTTCCCTTTTGTTCTGTTTCTTCTTTCACAGGATGACTAATGTGGAAGTATGTTTGCATGATTGCACATGTATACCCTTTGTCAGATTAGTTGCCATCATGGGGAGGAGGGATGGAAGGCAGGGAGGGAGAAAAATTTGGAACTGAAAATTTTACAAAAATGAATGCTGAGAGGTAGAAGAAAAATTGGAAAAGAAATCAGAGTGATACAAGAGAATTATAAAAAAAAAGAAGAGTTAACAGCTTGAAAAAGAAAAGAACTGCTTAAAAATTACAACTGGCCAAATGGAAAAGGAAGTACAAAAATCCACTAAAGAAAACAACCCTCTAAGAGTTAGAATGGGGCAAGTGGAAGTAATGATTATATGAGATATCATGAATCAATCAAACAAATTCAAAAGAATGAAAGAATAGAAGAAAAGGTAAAATAACTTATGGGAAAAATAACTGACCTGGATAATGGGATCAGTAGAGACAACATCAGAATTAGTAGACCTCCTGAAAGCCAAACAACAGACAATAACTTTCAAGAAATTATCAAGGAAAATTGTCCTTATATCTTGGAACCAGAGGGCAAAATAAGCATTGAAAGAATCCACTGATCACCTCAGGAAAGAGATTACAAAATGAAAACTCCAAGCAGCATTGTAGCCAAATTACAAAACTATCAAGTTAAGGAAAAAATATTGCACATGGCCATAAAGAAACAATTCTAATATCAGGGAGTCACAATGAGAATTACACAGGACTTAGAAGCTGTAGTTTTAAAGTAACAGAGAACATGGAACATGATATTGGGCAAAGGAGCTGTGACTACAACCAAGAGTGAGGGTGGGAGAAGAGGTTTGGAAGTCAAACTCTTTTAGGAAATGAATGTTGAGCACTACTTTTGTATATGATTGGAGAAAATAAAATACTATTTACAAAAAAACAAATAAAATAAAATAAAATAAAATAACTGCAGACAACATAAATACCTGGGAGTCTACCTGCCAAAACACAATTACAAAATACTTGTAACACAAATGACAACAGATCTAAAAGGCAAAGAAATAGTAGCTGGACATGGGTAGGTCAAGCCAATGTAATAAAAATGATAATTTTAACTAAGCTAATCTACTTATTCAGTGGTATATCAATTAAACTACCAAAGAATTATTTTATAAAGCTAGAATAAAATTCATCTGAAAGAATAAAAGTTCAGGAATATCAAGGGAATCAATTGAAAAAAAATGTAAAGGAAGGTAAACTAGCAGCACCAGATTTCAAGCTACATTTCAAAGTGGTAATCATCAAAACAATTTGGTACTAAGAATTGGAATTGCGCATAAGTACAATAGATTAAGTTCATAATACTCAGTAGTAAATGACCACAGCAAAGTAGCATTTGGTAAACCCAAAGATCTCAGCTTTGGGGAAAAGAGCTCATCATTTCACAAAAATTCCTGGGAAAAGTTGGAAAGCAGTTTGGAAGAAATTAGGTATAAGCTAACATCTCACACCACATGCCAAGATAAGGTCAAAATGGATAAACAATTTAGACAGAAAGGGTGGTATCAATTTTTTTCATTAACTAATTTTTAGTTTTCAATATTCCCTTTCATAAGATTTTGAGTTCTAAATTTTCTCTCCTCTCTACACTCCTTTTCCCAAGGCAGCATGCTATGAGATATAGTCTATACATGTATCATCATAGCAAACATATTTCAACATTAGTTATGTTGTGAAAGAAGAATCAGAACAAAAAGGAAAAACCATGAAAAAAAATGCAAAAACAAACAAACAAAAAACAAACAAAAAAACCCCAAAATAACAAAAAAGATAAAATAGCATGCTTCGATCTGCATTATAACCCCATAGTTCTTTCTCTGAATGTGGATAGCATTTAACATCATGAGTCTCTTGGGATTGTCTTAAATCATTGCATTGCTCAGAAGAGCCAACTCTAACAAAGTTGGTCATCACACAATGTTGCTGTTAGTGTGCACAGTGTTCTGATTCTGCTCACTTCACTCAGCATCAGTTCATGCAAGTCTTTACAGGTTTTTCTGAAGTCTGCCTGCAACAGTATTCCATTACATTTACATGCCACAACTTGTTCAGCCATTTTCTAACTGATGGGCATCCTCTCAATTTCCAATTCTTTGCCACCACAAAAATAGATGCTATAAATATTTTTGAACATGTTGGTCCTTTTCCCTTTTTTATGTTCTCTTTGGAATATAGATTTAGTTGTGGTATTACTGGATGAAAAGGTATGCTCAGTTTTATAGCCCTTTGGGCATAGTCCCAAATTGTTCTCCAGAATGGTTGGATCAATTCACAATTTCACCAACAATGCATTAGTGTTTCAATTTTCACATACCTTCTCCAACATTTATCATTTTCCTGTTTTGTCATGTTATTCAATCTGATAGGTATAATGTGGTACCTGAGAGTTGTTTTAATTTGCATTTCTCTAATCAATAGTGATTTAGAACATTTTTTTCAGATGACTAGATAGCTTTAATTTCTTCATCTAAAAACTGCCTAATCATATCCTTTGACCATTTATCAATTGGGGAATGACTTGTATTCTTATAAATTTGACTCAATTTTTCACATATTTTAGAAATGAGGCGAAAAGGGTGATATCATAATAAAATATGGAAGCATAGGAAAATGTACCTCTCAGTTTTACTGAAAAGGAAAGAGTTTATGACCAAACAAGAGTTAGAGAGAATCATGACAAGTATAATGGATAATTTTAATTATATGACATTTAAAAGCATTTGCATAGACAAAACCAATGCATCCCAGATCAGAAGAAAAGCAGGAAATTGAGGGAAAATTGTAGCAAGTTTTTTTGATAAAAACCTGATTTCTTAAATATACTGAGATATACTACGTGTATGTGTTTGTATGTACTCAACTGCACTGTTTAAAATTGGAGCCATTCTCAAGTTGATAAATGGTTAAAGGATATGAAAAGGTATTTTCAGAATTAAAAGCTATCAATATTCACATGGGAAAATGCTCAAAATCATTATTCATTAGAGAAATGCAAATTAAAACAACTCTGAGGTACTACCTTATACCAATTAAATTGTTCAATATGACAGAAGAAGAAAATAATAAATTCTGGAGGAAATGTGGAAAAAAATGGAACATTAATGCACTGTTGGTAGAGTTGTGGACTGGTCCAACTATTCTGGAAAATAACGTTGAACTATGCTGGTTATAAATCTATAAAACTATAAATACCTTTGATTCAGCAATATTGTTACTATATCCCAGTAAGATCAGAGAAATAAGAAAAGGACTTCTTTGTGCAAAAATATTTATGCCATTTCTTTTTAGGGTGGCAAAGACTTGGAAATTGAGGAGACACCCATCAACTCAGATTGGCTAAACAAGTTGTGTTATGTAATTGTCATATAACACTATTATGCTACAAGAAATGAAAAGGGAAGAAGGTTTCACATGAACTGACACAGGTTGAAGTGAGCTGAATCAGGAGAACGCTTTACAAAGTAACAGCAATATTGTATGATGTTCAATCGTGAAAGACTTAGCTACTCTGTCCAAGACAATAATCGAGGATGATTTCAAAGGATCCATGATTTAAAAAAAAATAATAATCTTTAACTGATGAACACTGAGTACAAGGTGAAGCATACTTTTTTCTTTATTTGTGTTTCTCACTTTTCTTGTATTTCTTTTTCTTTCTTTTTCCTTTTGCAGAACATGAACAGGGGAATATATTTTGCATGACATTGTATGTATAATTGAAATCATGCTCCTTGATTCTCAATGGGTAGGGAAGAGGGGCTGCAGGGAGGAAGAGAATTTGGAACTCAAAAATTTTAAAAGTGAAGATTAAAAATAAATAAATAAAAACAAGTTCATAGACCACAGATTAAGATTCCCTGACCTGCTGTAACCTCCTCATTTGATAGATTGTATCTTAGTTTCCTTAAAATGTAACTTGGCTCTTGTCACACAGGTGTTAATGGGCAGAGTCAAGATTCTAACTCACTGTTCTCAGATTCTAGAACCAGATTTCTGATTTTTCAAACCCAGTCCTTTCCACTATACACTTCTTCCTTCCTAAAAATTACTGGTAAATATGGGAACTTGGATAAGGCCCAGAAGACAGTTTGAGATCTACATGTATATATGAAATAACTCTGATGGAGAATCTTACTTGTGCAAAATAATTCTCCTAACTACTGCCAGATTTTCCTTTTCTTCATAGTACCTGTAATCCATTTGGAAAACTGAAACTAGCTCTGTACTGCTCATCTATCTCTGCCCTTAGCACTTATTAGCTGTGTGACCCTAGGGAAGTCATTTATCCTCTGCTTGCCTTAATTTCCTCAGCTATAAAATGGGGATAACAATAGCACCAACCCTGCAGGGTTGTTATGAGGATCAAATGAGATATTTGTAAAAGCACTTAGCTTTTATAGTACCTGGTACATAGTAGGTGCTATATTATAACTGCTCATTCCATTTCCTTTCCATTCCCTTGTAAGTGATAAAGTATCTGGAAAGAGCTAACCTTTTGTCCTCTAGAGAAGTCTGAAAAATCAGAACCATTCATGAACAAGGAAGTACATATTTCAATTGGAACTGAGCATCCAAGCCTCCAACTCTCTTCCATCTGCTGACAGTTTTCTGTCTTGCCCTTTGTTTCTCAGGTTGTCAGTGCTGATCTTAGGACTGTGCTTTTCCATCAAACCTTTCAGAGCTTGCTGTCTGGGGCTGGCTTTAGGACAACACCACAGATCAAGCCAATCTGATTTCCTTTTTCTCCTGTTCCCCAGTGACTTTCCTCTGAAGATTTCATTTTTCAAATAAAGACAAGAATTATGACTGGGTCTGTGCTCTAGCCCTTCCTCCACCCTACCACTCTGAAGAATGATTCAACCCCAAGTGGACTGGCTGATTTGCAGACACCCCTACAGTCAGGCTGACATCATTCTAGGCTGCACACTCACCTTCAATTCTTTCCAGGAGTATCCAGAAGTTCTTCTGAGGTCTCCGTAAGGTCTTGATCACTACAATAGGGAAGTGACCTCATGTCAGCAGCTGTCCTGTGTCATTCACATTTCCTCTGTGTGGAGTGTCAAGCATTAGCACAGTGATGATGATAAGCCTTACATCAGATTTTACTTCAGGCTAACTTTTCAAATAGGAAGTGTGCAACCTCAGAGTCAGAGTTCAGAGTTCCACCCTATCTCTGACCCACACTGACAGTGACCCTGGGCAAGTCCCTTACCTCTCAGTCCCACAGGCAGGTCTCAAAGTCATGACAATAAAGAACTATCACCAATCTCTGTTGTGGGAAGGAGTTTCCTCACCAGAATTGCCCTACATTAATAAAATTAAAATACATGCCCAGCAACCAAAACCAAAAGTTTGCACAGTATTCTCACAGTCATCGCCTACAAACAATCTTATGAGATATTTAGGATAGGTTTAATTATTCTCCTTCACAGAGCAGGAATGTGAGAGACAGAAAGATCAAATTTAATCAAATTTCATTAAATACCAGAATTGGCCATTTGCTAGACTCAAAATCTATGTATTTAGGAAGACAACTTACATTCTACCAATATATTTTCCACCATAGACTTGGGTGAGATAACACACTAAAAGTTTGATTAGACTATCCCTTTTCCTTCGGAAGGTATTTACAGCATATTCAAAGTGGAGAGACCAAGATGGAGACCATGCCACATACTTCATGGAACTGGAATGCTTAGTTTAGGGAAGAGATGACTGGAGGGGTGGGGGAAGGATATAATATTATATCTGTCTTCAAGTATTTTCAGGGCTGTTGTACATATGCAAAAAGTATTAGGTTTGGTCTGCTTGATCTTAAAGAGCAGAAATAAGTAGAAGTTGTAAAGAGGCTGATATAAGGGAAAACATTCTTGTTGTTGTTTTTCAGTCATTTCAGTCATGTCTGACTCTCCATGACCTCTTTTGGGGTTTTCTTGGCAAAGAAACTGGAGTGGTTTGCCATTTCATTCTCCGACTCATTTTTCAGATGAGGAAACTGAAGCTAACAAGGTTAAGTGATTTGTCCAGCATCATACAGCTAGTGTCTGAGGCCAGATTTGAACTCAGGTTCTCCTGACTTCAGGTGCAGAACTTGATTCACTGCACCACCTAGCTACTTAGAATTATAGCTATTCCAAAGTAGAATAGTTGGATTCAAGGGGTAGTGGGTTCTCCTTTGTGAGAAGCCATCAAATGAGAAATAGGTGTCTTCTGCTTCTAGCATGTTATTGAAATGATCCTGATTCATATGAGTTGGACTTAGTGATCTCTGAAATCCTTTCCAGCTCTGGGATTCTATGATTGAGTTACTTTATTCTAAACAGTCCAAAAAGGAACATAATCTATTTTTTTTCTAGTCTTTGGAGAAGGTTCTGCAAATTTTTTTTTTCTAAATATCTCATTCCAATATATAGTAACTATTATCTTAACAAATTCTCCTTTATATTTAATAATCCATTTTACAACTTAAGTAATTTTCTTTATTTTCTCTTTGGGTTTTTTATCTTTTTAAATCTAAGATCTAAGAAATCCTGATCACCTCCTTCATAAAATGATTCACCTAATCCTCTCTTCTATAGTAGCATACATTCTAATTATTTAATACGATGAGAGGAAATAGGAAAATGGCAACTGTTCTAGTAATCAGGAAAACTAAATTCTCACTCTGATTCTGCCAGTAAGTAGCGGGTGACTTTGAGTAAATCACTTAAAACTTTTGTGGTCTCAGTTTCCTTATCTGAAAAACAAGATACTGGGCTCAAATTATCTCTAAGTTCTCCTCTTGACATAAGAACCTATTTTTCTTGACTCTAGATACAGAGATAGAGACATGACCTAAGATTCCACTGGTCTAGGTGACCACCAGTTGCAGGTCAGTACCTTTCCTGCAATTCATAGTCTTAGAGAGTTGGTCAGGGTCACAAAGCCAATATTACTGTGAGGCAGAATTCACATCCAGATCTTCCATTATAGGTTGTCTCTCACCTCTCACCCATCCTTTGACCCTAAGAAGAAAGAATTACAAAAACCAGAAGATAAAGTAATGTTGATGCAGTGATTTCTGTTGTGCAAAACTCTTGGCATGCAACATGTCATTTGAACATCAGAACAAACCCATGAGATAGTTAATAGTGTTATTATCCCTACTTTATACATAGGGATATCTCTATTAGAAATATCTATAGTAGTTATGTATAGTAGAAATAACAGTAGAAAATACAAAGATATGGAAAACATCTGGATTATGCCATGTATACGCGAAGGCAATTGCTGAAGGCAATACAGTTTGGAGGGTATTAAGAAAATAATGCTGAAGGTATCGAAAAGAGAAAAGTATATCCATGTTTATTAATACAAAAAAAAAAAAGAGCTGAGTGAGAAAATACCAATAACTACTGGCCCACATTTATTTAGGCATTTTTACAAAATATTTGCTCACAAATTCAAGAGTATCTTTCATGAAGGCATGAGAAGAGAACAACAAAAAAAAAAAAAACTCTCCCAAATGAACTTATACAGTAGGCTCTGTCTCTACCATTATAAAACTGCCTTAAAGGTTTAGTGATAAGACCCCAGTATGCACACTGTATGTCAACCAAGATTCAGTAAAGAAAAATGTTACCTAAAAGGCTTTCTTCTCGAAAGAGGTAACCCACCATACATTTGTTAAAATTATGTAAGATAGATAGGTGATCAAGAGATATGTGGAAAAAAATTCTCAAAGGAAGAATTACAAGTTATTAACAACACATGAAGGAATGCTCCAAATGACTAATAAGAAAAAAAATCCAAACAAGTCACAAGTTTTGCCTCATACTCAGTAACTGGCAAGTATGAGGAAAAGAAGGGAATAGTCAATGTAGGAGTTGTGAAAGATAGATACATTAATGATTTGTCATTGGACTTGTGGATTAGTACAATTATTCTGGAAAGAAATTTTAAATTATGCACATAAAGTGTCTAAAATGTCCATATCTTTTAACCCAGGGATTCAACTGCTAGGCATATACACCATGGATGTCACTGACAAAAAGAAAACTTCCATATAAACCATATTTTGGGCAGCATTTTTCATAGTAGCAAAAACTTTAAAAAAAAAAGTTCTAGTCTATCAATTGGGAAATGGCTAAGAAGATTGTTGTTTCTTAATAGAATTGAATATTATTTTGCTGTAAGAAAGGATGGGTATGATGAATGTAGAGAAGCATGGAAATATGAGTTAACTAATTCAGAGCAAAGTAGGTAGAGCCAAGGAAACAAGAAACACAATGACCACAACAATGTAAATTTAAAAAAAAATAATCACCAAACTGAAAATTAATGTTGTAAAATTATAAAGAACAAGATAGACCCCAAAGAAAAGATTTGAAAATACACCTCTCCATAATTCTTTACAGAGTTGGAGGAGAGGAGTACATGGGTATGGGACATTCATATTGTCCAAGTTTTGTGAAGTGTTGATCAGTTTTGCTGATTTTTCCCATTTTTCTTTTTTATGAAATTATAGTTACAATGGATGGCTCACAGAAAAGGGGGTTGAGCCAAGGATTCAGGGGAAAATTAAGACAATTTAAAAATTATCAAAATTATTTTAAAATTATGTGATAATACTTGAAAGATGTAATAGTAATAACATAATTATAGCTAGCAATTACTTAATGCTTTAAGGTTTAAAAAACATTTCACAAATATTGTCTCATTTTATCTCGACAACCATATTGTGAGGTAGGTGCTATTATAATCACCATTTTATATATGAGGAAGCTGAGTCAGAGGTTAAGTAACTTGCTCAGGATCACGCAGATAGCTCTCTACCCACTAAGCCACCTGTCTTTTAGCAAGTGACAAATATTCAATAATAGCCCAATTATTAATATGAAGTGATGACTAAAACCAGAAAATGTATGCCTACCCAAGGTTTCTGCCACTGTAGTGGTGGATAGTCAACTCAGAGTCCAAACAGAAGAATGATGATGATATAAATAATGAGTTTCTACATATGTTTCTCTTTGTGAATGGCATTAGGCTGATGGAATCAAGCCCATGGAACATTATGGAGCCTCCTAAAAATACATAATCACTTCAAAGAGCTTGGCCTAACTATCCACACAAGAAAACCTAGGAGAATAAAAAATACGTCCAAACTGATATGTAGGTGGATGAACAACCCACAGAACTTGTCTAATGGCGTTCATGTCTTGGACACACTGCAGATGGATAACAAACCAAGCCCAAAATCAAACTGAAATAGGAGAATCAGCTTAGTTGCCTTTTAGAAATCATATGGTAATTTTAGTGACTCCCCAGCTTATCCCTGAAACAAACATCTTTTTTAACACCATTATTCATCCAATGCTGCTAGACATCAACAAGTCACGAGATGCCAAAGATTCCAAACAATTAATGTATAGGGTCATCCAAACGCCAACTGGAAGGTACATCGTAAGCATCAGTATTTTCTAATGTTGTAATGTTAAAAGACAATTATGTAGGATTGGAGCTAAGGATGTGATCAAAAAGGTGCATGTCCAGAAATCCATCATGGTCAGTCATGCAATAAGGGCAAAAGCTCCACTATTTTGTTTTTGTTTTTATAATAGGTAATTCAACAAGGCCAGTGCAGTCTTTCAAAACTTTGGCCGGGCTCCCATGGAGGACTTCTGGAGAGAAAGGGACAAGAGTCTTATAGGATGAAAGTTTGGTTGGGTTGCAATCTGTGCCATCAAAGGGGATTACCCCCTTCTTTGAGCTCTATCTATCAAACAAGAAGTATTTATTAAGCACCTAATATATGCTGGATAATGCAAATGCAACTACAAAGAATGAAACAATACCTGCTCTTAAAGATTTAACATTTAAATAGGAAATACACTGAAGTTCGTAGTACTGGCATTTTGTAAGCATAAAAAAAATGAGTTTCAAAATTTTGTGACTTTCCTAATGACACATAGTTAATAAAAGCATGACAGATTTGAACCCAAGTACTCTGACTGCAAATCCAGAACTCTTTCTTCATGTTCACACATAGCAAGAAGCCCTTCGGATCATAATATCTTCTCTCAAGCAACCAGTAATTTGATCTTTCAGGATATATTTGGGGGTAAATTTTCCTGGGTAGTCAAACATATTTCCTCAGTATCCCATGCCTTTTAGCTATATTTCCTATATCTTGCATAGTCTTTTGACAGCTCCTGTACCATGCTACATCAATAAACATTAATTTTCCAGAAAAATATACAGTAATGTTTTACTTTAATAATATTACCTGCTAATATTTTAAAGTACTACTTCCAGATTAATTTCAAAGTAAGAACTGTATGAGTAATAAGTAATAATAAGTAAATAAGTAATGATAACTGTATTTTTAAAAAGTACAGTAAAAGACATTTTTCTCCTCTTGTGCATGACAGACTCTACCCTGTTAAAATAACCTTGACCACATGAGCTTATGTGTTTCAACACCATTGTTGATCTTGTTGTTCAAAGACCAAAAT
Source organism: Phascolarctos cinereus (assembly GCF_003287225.1). Lineage (NCBI taxonomy): Eukaryota > Metazoa > Chordata > Mammalia > Diprotodontia > Phascolarctidae > Phascolarctos > Phascolarctos cinereus. The sequence goes on along the minus strand of NW_027556402.1, from coordinate 226,530,703 downwards.
ATCATTCCCCAAATAAAGCACCACCACTAATTTTAGATTGATGGATAGAAAGATAGACAAATAGATTGATAGATGATAAATGTATGTGATATATATATGTATATATGTATATATATACATACATATAGACACAAATTAATTGACATATCTAAATATATACACATAAGTGTACACACATAAAAATACATGCATATACATGTATACATGCACGCACATAACACTCAGACACACTGCTCAAACTAGTCCCAGACACCCCAGAAACTACAAATGGCTTATTTATTCTTTTATTTTTATTCCCAGACAATTCAGTCTGAATGGAAACTGACTTTGAAAGGTAGTATTTTCTTCTTTCTTAAGAAAATACCCTAACAGATGTTTAAGTGTCACAGATGTATCAAAGCATCAACATATGGAGGCTACTTTTAAAAATAAAATAAAATAATTATATGCCTTCAAATGAACCAGTTCACCAAAATTTATTATGAGGAATGACGATTATTTCAACCAACAGAATTATTATGTTTTAATACATATTTTTAGGGTCATTTTGGTGTCAATATCCTTCTAGCAATGCTATAAAGCTACAGATCTTATAACACTGTGTAGCTGCAAAAAGAAAAGAATCAAAATTTCAAGAGTCAGGGATTGGAGGCAAGGGGGATGTGAATAAAGAGCAGTGAAAGGATGGGGGATAGGGACTAGCTGGATACGGTACATTACCAACAATGACTTGAGGTCAAGCTTCCTTTCATGTATGAGTTAGACTACGTGACTGTTGAAATCCCTACAAACTCTTAAATAGCCTGCTGCTATAAAGATACAGTACCAAAAGTAGCATTCTCAAAATTTACAACTTTAGGAGCAGCTAGGTGGTACAGTGGATAAGGCACTAGCCCTTGGTTCAGGAGGACTGAAGTTTAAATCCGGCCTCAGACACTTACTAGCTGTGTGATTCTGGGCAAGTCATTTAACCCTGATTGCTTTCCCTCACCAACAAATAAAGCTAATAATAACCATAATAATAATTAAATTTACAACTTTAAAAGGTGTGTAAATCATGGAGCAAGAGTAATGAATTATAGATGGATAGGTAAGTGTTTTACTGCTATTCTCTGCAATTTTTAAAACTTAGAAGACTTCCAATGTGTTGAGGTATTCCTCTCTGGAAATGTGTGGAAGACTTTGGGCAGGAATGGAATGGTTGCCTTTTGTACCAGTAATAGGATTTTGGGTTCACTGAAATTTTGAAGGGGATTCCCCTTTGCTTGGGATAAGGAAATAATTAAAGGGATCACATCATACGTTCATTGGAAAAACAGCCTGGAGCACACAGATCAAACCCAGTACCATGGAAAGTTCCGCTTAGCACATACTTCTTATCATGGCCAACTTTTTTCCCTCCAATGTTCTATGTGAAGTCCAAGAATTTGATGAAGTCATGAGAACTCCCAAAAAATCTGATTCGATTTCTAGCTGTCTTGCCTAGGTATAAATCCACTTAATTCTGACTATGCAATGCTACTTCATGGAAACATTTCCTTTTTTTTCTTTATGTTCTTTACTTCACAAATGGAAGATTCTTCATTTCCAAAGCAGGTGATCCAGAGTTTTCCTTCTTTTCTCATGCCCTAGATCTGAAATAAACAGAATCCTAAAAATGCATTAAAAACTCTTGAAAATCGACTTAAAATTTAAATCTGTTTACATGTTTTGAAGTCTTTTTTAAAAAAATTTCCCTTTACATAGATAAAAATCCTAATGCAATTATTCCAAATTAGAATAATATTTTGTTCAGAGTTTATTGTTAAAGAAAAATGTTGCAGTGGACAAAGGATGTATTGTTGATTTCATTCAGTATTGGAAAGTCTAGATGAGGAAATTCCTCCTATCTGTGCCAACTGGCAGCATGACTGTAACTTATAATCTTAGAGAGTTGCCTAAAACTCCGAAAGTATTTCACAGCCAGTATCCATCACATTAGGGATATGAACCTAGGTTTCTTGGCTTTAGGCCAGCTCCTGATTTACTGCTGATCAAACCCATCTCCCAATCTACTATATCACATCATCAAGAAATTTTATTATTTTTCTTCATGGTATAAGCAGCTACCTACATAGTGACAACTGAGACATGATAAGAGCTTCTGTCTTGTATTTTCCCCTTTGTTTCATAGGAGAGACCATAAAAGGTACATGGTGGGAGGGCATAGGTTGTAACATACAATCCACCAAAAATTGTTCAAGACAAAGAGTTTAAAGAATGCCATCACACAGCTGTTAGAAAAGGGAAAAAAATATGCAGTCATGTAGTAAAAGTCTATGGGCTCATCTTTAATGTCAAGAGAAGTTGAGAAAGGTCTCTAACATGTTGGATGAACACTGCATGTAGGGTTTATGAGTGCACACTGATAAGAGTCACACAGGATGAAGAAATATAGATGGGTTGTGATCTGTATTATCAGAGGGACTATCCATATCTTTGGAATCCCAGCCCTATAAAAAAAATCAAAATAATAAATATAAATGAGTTAGGTTCATTGTCAGAGGGTTTTTTTTTAGGATCACCATTCAATCTAATATATCTACAATATAGGAAAGAGCATTGAATTTAAAGTAGATCAGAATTTGAGGCCTTACTTGCATTCACTCTGTGAGCAACTGTACACAAATCACTTAGTTATTTCTAGGCTCCATTTTTCTCATCTGTAAAATGGAGATAATGTTTCCATAATTCCCTTAATTTTGTACCTGTCTCATTGCCCTTCTTCAAGGAACAGTGAGTGGGTGTTAGAGAAGTGAGAAAGGAAGTGACATAACTCGGTGACCACAGGATGTACTGAAAGGGGCACCATGACATGTTATACATATATGTAGAGAGAGAGAGAGGGAGAGAGAGTGAGATATAGATATCTATCTATATCTATCTTAGATATCATAGACAGATAGATATAGATATAGATAGATATAGATATATCTCTATAGATATAGATATATAGAGTTATCTATCTCTATCTCTATACATATATACACATATATACATGCATGTATACATACATATGTATAGCATGTCATGGTCCCTTTCAGTACAGAGAGAGAGAGAGAGAGAGAGAGAGAGAGAGAGAGAGAGAGAGAGAGAGAGAGAGAGAGAGAGAGAGAGAGAGAGAGGGAGGGAGGGAGAGGGAGAGAGATCCTTTCTGGAGGCAATTGCAGATTCTCTTTACTTTGTTCCATGATAAATTAGCTATGCTAAGATGAAGTTAGAAGTTCTAACTAGTGAATACACGGCCATAACAAGAAAGCATCAATCCTCATGAGTTTCTATTTAGACTAGATTCTACATCCCATACTCTTATGCCATGAGTGAGCAAAAGACCTGACTCTAGAGTTTCTTTATCTGCACCTGATATTCAGTCCTATTGAAAATGTGAGTCAAATTTCCTATGGGAACTAGGTTGTTACATTTTGACTGGAAGGACTTAAACTCTACATTGCCCAGAAATCTTGGGTCCTATATCTAGAGAATTGTAGGGTTGTCCGCTAACTATAGATGTTCATTGTTCATATGTATCATGTCCTTGTTTATTTTTTTTTAACTTCCTGATTCCTTGCTTAAAGTAAAACACTGTAAACAGCTTTCCAGTATGTGGGTCAGCATCTCTTGGTAATGACCACCATTATTCCAAGGTCATGTGACTAATATTCATAGGAAAAATAGCAAGTTCCAAAGGAGGTGGGACTGCACAGTAGTTGGGGGTTCAGAGCCAAGTTCTAATTGGTACATTGGCATCACTCACTGTACAAATAGAGGCAGAGCTGATGCATTGGATATCTTGGACATATCGGTAACCATAAAACTACAATACCTTCTTAGCATTCTGTCTGACTCAGCCCAGTGTGTTACAATTGCCAGAGTCAGGGTCTGCTGTCCAACAAATGGCTGTTCATGCCACCTGGAAATTAAATGATCTTTGCCACCTACCTCATAGGGATTTTCTAAGGGATGTGCTTTGTAACTATAAAGCATTTGGGAATTTTGATTGGTTTGTATTATTACTAAGATTAGGACCTTCCTGTCTCCTATTGCTAAACTACTATAAAAGATTGAGAGTCTCAGGAAAATAACAGCAGGTAAATAGCAAAGGCTGACTGACTGTTTCTCTGAATTCTTGGAGACATTCCTCTGTAATACATGTAGCCTTTTTTTATCCAACTTATTTCTGATCACTATGAAAAAGGAAGATGGTTATAATGGGTCATTGGCAGAGTGATAATATCTATTTTCTCAACAATGGTACTCAGCAGGTGATAAAATCCTCCCTCCCTCATAAAGGGAAAAGGGCAGCTGCCTAGAAAACAACAGTGATCTTCTGTGGAGGAAGGAGGAGAAAAAGCCTTGTGCAATAAATCTACTAAGCAGGGAGTTATTTCAGGAGTGCTGAGTGACGTCAAATATGGTCTTTTGAAGGTCAGCAATTTCGTGATCGACGTTATTAGAGATTTCAAGGAGCATGGCAATCCTTTGATCTGAATAATTTGTCATGTAAATTATTTTCTTGGCCTTTAAAACCAATTCTAAAATACTACTTAGGGACATATTGTATCCTTACTCCTCAGAAGTCCCATAACACCTATCTGCCCCTAATTTTAAGAATTCAGAAACAGGTATGCAATTGGCCCTGGACTTTTTGTTGCAATTATTGCTTCTTTATTTAGCATTTATCACTGAGCAAGTCAAAACAATTTCACAGATTGTCACCCTTCTTCCAATGAGGAGGCAGAGATGCATTAGACACATAGATAGATAGATAGATAGATAGATAGATAGATAGATAGATAGATAGATAGACAGACAGACAGACAGATAGATAGATAGATAGATAGATAGATAGATAGATAGATAGATAGATACATAGATGCATAGACAGATGATAGATAATTTAGTAATGCCAAGCATCATGATAAAAGCAGAGTAAAAAACTATAGGTAAGCAAGACAGTCCTTACCTTCAAGGAGTGTACATTCTAATGGAGAGGAACAACACATAAAGGCTAGCTGGAAAGAGGAATGTAAATGCATCATACAATAATCCTTACAAAATATTTGTATTTATATAATGTCACTGAGGTATTTTTAAACACAGTAATATTTTGGTCATTTTTGAGAAACCAATTTCTAAATTAATAATCAAATAAGTTTTCTTGATTTGATACCAGGCATAATTGGTACTTGACCAAGTTAACCATTTGAGGATGCACTTTTTTAATCCTAACAAAACATAATGAATGAGTGATCCTCAACTCCTCATTATCTCTCATTCCCCATATCCAGGCTTTTTCCCAAAGCCTGTCAATTTCACCTTTGCAACGTCTCTGGAATACATCTCCTTCTGTCCTCTGGCAAGGCCACAGCTCTAGTATAGGCCCTCATCACCTCATGCCTGCATTACTGCAATAGCCTGTTAATGGGTCTGCCTACCTCATGTCTCTCCCCACTCGGATTCATTATCTATTCAGCAACCAAAGCGATTTTCCTAAGGCACAAGTCTGACTATGTCATTCCCCTATTCAATAAACTCCAACGACTCCCTATCACTTCACAGATCAAATATAAAATACTCTATTTGGCATTTTGAGCCATTTATAAACTAGCCATTTTTCTACCTTTCCAGTCTTCTTACATCATATTCCCCATCATGTACTTTTCAACTCAGTGACACTGGATGTCTGGAGATTCCACAAACAGCATATTCTATCTCTTGGTTCTGGATATTTTCTCTGGCTTTCCTCCACACCTATAATGTTCTTCTTCCTCATCTCTACCATTGGCCTCCCTGGATTCTGTTAAGTACCAATTTAAATCACAACTTTTTTTTTTTAATCCCAACTTTTACAGGAAACTTTTTTCATATCCTTTTAATTTTAGTGCCTTAAGTATCAATTTAAATCACAACTTTTTTTTTAATCCCAACTTTTACAGGAAACTTTTCTCATATCCTTTTAATTTTAGTGCCTTCCTTCTCAATCATTTCCTATTTACCTTGGATATAGTCTGCTCTGTGTGTGTACGTGTGTGTGTGTGTGTGTGTGTATGTGCATGCACACACATGTCTTTTGCCTCTTTTAGTATCCCCATCACTTATCACAGTGCCTAGTATATAGTGGCTACTTTACACATGTTTATTGATTGCAAATAATGATAACAATGATATTTACATAGCACTTCAAGCTTTGTGAAATGCTTTCTATACTTTAAGTCATTTGATTACATTTAAATTCTGCATCAAATACTCTGTATATCTTAAAATCTAAAAATACTTCTCCCTTTAAGAAGCAAAAAGAGGTATTGTCAACTTGTATGTCCACACCATAAAAGGAAATGTGAGGACAACTTAGGTACTTGCTCAAGGAGCTTGGTGGTGATATTTTCAAAATGTTAATATTCATAGATGAAATTTGACATCCACAGAATTATAGGTTTCTTAAGCCGTAACACTATAAAACCTTTTCAGAATAATGAACAATTGTATATGAAAATAATTATTTAACCATCCACGCATAAAAGTAAAGTGAATAAAAAAACACTTATTGCCAAGATACACTGCTGAATGACCAGCCCTTCCAATTAGTCCAAAAATACGTGGATCAAGAATGAATGGTTCAACTAGAGTTGAGTAAGAGGTAGAGAGGAACCTGGAAGGTGAATGACTTCCACATCCTCAATGCTACAGAAATCCAAACACAGTGCTATATGGAAATGCATCACAGAACACAACAATCTCAGAAGAACTGAAATTATAAAGAACCCAAGGGGCAATGTAAAGATGACAGTAATACGGCCTCCCTCAAATATGCTCCTGAGAACTCTACCTGCCAACAATGTAATTTTGGCCTCTTAACTTTTCTCTGAATGCTGTATTTCCCTAGGGCATTTCAGAACGGGTCCAAGTGAATAATTTACATTTGTGAGACCTTTGTCCTTATACCTCCTCCATGCCAAGTACTGATTTTCTAGTATGCCATGCCTACTTCTTACATGAACTTGATGAAAGTTCTATGTTGCTTTGTAAGCATACCCACATGCCAGATTTCACACTATGATGCCAACCAATGATTTCCAGCATGAAGAAGATACCTTGATGCTTTTATAGCCTGGGAAGCTATGATTTAATGATTCAAGACAGGCATAGCAACACTCCATTTTTCCCTCTACATCTGTCTGTTTTCCCTATGGGTTCTTAATCCTAACAGTATAGTGGGTGTAAAAAAAAAAAAGCTTCAGCATATTGCCAAGGATGATTTATCGGCAAGAAACAGAGTGAGAAAAATCACTGAGGACAATATCACTGGAAAAAGAGGTGGGCATAGCATGTAGCAAGAATGGAAGGTAAGAGGATCAGAAATCAAGATAGGCACTACTTCCCACAAGACATTGACAAAAAGGACTTAGATTGTTGGTTTGAAAAGTGTACATGACAATTAAATGTCTCTCTGACAGGTACCTAACAGGGCGAGGCCTGAAAGACCACATCTGTCTCCCCTAACTAGAGCTGGCCCAGGGCAGACTCGCACCTCTAGTCCCCAACCCTGATCCTCCTTTTCCATCCTCCCTCCTAATGGTGCATCAGGGAAGAGGAATATTCTTTATCCACAGGCACTTGCAATTACCATCATAATTAAATACCAGCTCTTTTAGTAAAAGGCATAGAAAGAAAGTTCAGTTTCCATTTTAAAGAATCTCTGCCTATGTTGGGTATATGAGGTTATTAATAAAATAACATCAATACCTGCTTTGGTTTTGTTTCCCCACCAGTGGCATAACTTTTTGCCACCAAACTGGCACAGGAGAGTTCATGGGAAATCTTCATGAAGAGGGGACAACAACATGGCTCTGGTAGCAATATGGTATCGAGTTTTGCTGGAGATGACAGGATAGCAGTGACCAGACCAGGAGTTCAGCCCTAGTGCTATGAACTATTCCCCCAGCTAATAAACACAGAAACTGGTAACAATATTCCTTGCCCATTTCACTTTTTTGTCTTTTCTTCCCCTTTATCCTTTTAAACAGAAATTTAAATCATATCTTCTCTTCCTTTTCCAGTGAGCTTTACTGCTTAATAATAATTTTGGTAAACCTTTGTTCCTTAGCTAAAAGAAAATTATCTCTGGTGTTCTTTAACACTAGAAAGACCAGATATGAAAATGGACCAAAAAATTAAAATTTTACTTTGAAATAAACAATTTTTTCATCCAATTATCTCTATTTACTTTGCCTTATGGGTAGAAATAATGCACTATGTCAATTAATGTGGCTTGATCCTTCAAGATATTCTTAAATTTCAGTCCTTCTAATGTTAATTATGGTCAGAATATGCACGTTGGATGTCTCTGAAGGGGGTTTAAGACATACAATATAATTAGCTGGAGATCTCTAATTCCAGCTTGGTAGCTTAGATGTCCTTCCAGTCCTAGTAGACATGTCATTAGACAGCCAATATCTAAAACCATCTGACTCTACATCTGTTCTTTCCTTTTGATCATAAGAATTAGAGCTGGTCAGTGAACTCATTTTATTTTAAATTGCCATAAACTGACAGACTCTTCTTTTGTCATATAAGGACATTTGTTTCAGGTAAAAACATTAGATATGACTTTGTTAATAACCTTCTTAGCTTTTTTAGAACATGCAGTCCCTGAATTAAGATGGTTTGTATTACATAATTTTTCTTGAAAATTACTGACTTCTCTATCTCTGTGAGCGGCACCACTATTTTCCAAGAATTCTAAGCTTATCATCTCTTTGACACTTTCATCTTGTATCTAACTATTCCTGTAGTCTATTTCTGAAATCTCTTGTATTGATCCCTGTTTTCCATCCCATTGCTATAATTCAATAATGTGCAGAGGGTATTTATTCATCACCTCATACCTTGACTCTTTCAGTAGGGTCCTAGTGGGTCTTCTCAAGTTCCATACTCCCCCACCTTCAATTGATTTTATACACTCAATCAAATAGTTCTTGAATTCCTACTATTTATCACATGTTATGGTAGGTACCAAGAATACAACAACAAAACAAAACAGAACAGCAGAATAGTCTCTGCCCTCAAGGAGTTCATATTCTTCCAAGTGAAATAACATGCACGTATGTGTGTGTGTATATATATATATATATATATATATATATATATATATGTATGTATGTGTGTGTATGTGTGTGTATGTGCGTGTGTATGTATGTATATATGTATATATGTATATATGTATGTATGTGTATGTATATATGTATGTATATGTACACACATATATACATACATATACATACATATACACATATATACATATATACATATATACATATATACATATATACATATATACATATATACATATATACATATATACGTATATATGTATATATGTATATATGTATATATGTATATATGTATGTATATGTACACACATATATACATACATATACATAGATAGATAGATAGATAGATAGATAGATAGATAGATAGATAGATAAATATGCACAATAAATACAAAATAATTTTAGAGGATGGCATATGAGGATGGGTTTGTAGAAAGTTTCAATTAGAAAGTGGCCACTGAATAGACCTTTGAAAGAAGTTAGTGATTCTAAGATGTGGAAGTAGGAAAGATTGAGGGGATGCATAGCAATAGGGAAATGGATGAACAAGTCATGGTATATGATATACTATCATGCTATAAAAAATGATGAGCAGAATGTTTTCAGAAAAGCCTGGGAAGACTTATATGGACTGATACAAAGTGGAGTGAGCAGAACCAGAAGAACATTTTAAACAGTAACAGCAATATTGCATAGTGGTCAACTGTGAATGACTTAGCTATTCTCAGCAATACAATGATCTAAGACAATTCTGAAAGACTTATGATGAAAAATGGTAACCACCTACAGAGAAACAACTGATAGAGTCTGAATGTATTTTTTTTTTACTTTATCAGTCCTGGGGCAGTTTTTTTGTTTGTTGTTGGTTTTGGTTATTTTTTGGTCTGCTTTTCTTTTGCAACAGCTACAATGGAAATGTCTTGCATAACTGCACTTGTATTGTCCATAAAAAATTGCTCACCTTTTCAAGGAGGAGGCAAGGGAGACAAGAAGGAAGGGAATGTGGAATTCAAATTTTAACAATGAATGTTAATTTTTTTTTACACGTAATTGCTGAAAAAAACAAAATTTATATGTAAAACAGACAACAAAAAGCCTGGAAATTAACCTAATGAAACATTTATGAATACAATTACAAAAGAATTCTTACAGAAACAAAAAATAATGATTAGTGGATTTTTTTTTAATTTTGTGGCTAGGCTACATGACTATAGTAAAAATAGCAATACTATACAACTTATGATATAATTTCAATGGCAACAACAGCAACAATAAATATGTAAGGTTTGCAAAGCACTTTACATGCAATATCTCATTTGATCTCTGTAATGATCTTTTGTGGCAACTCACTTTATAGATGGAATTTCAGGTCAAGGAGGGGGCAAGGGAGAGAGGGAAGAAAACAAAATTAAAGATATCAAGGGAATGTTTCATAAAAAATGGGCATGATAAAAGACAAAAATAGTAGAGACTTAACAGAAGTAGAAAAGATTAAGAAGATGTGGCAAGAAAATATATAGAACTATACAAGAAAGATCTTAGCATCACTGGTGATCACAATGGTCTGGGCACTGATCTGGAGCCATACGTCCTAGAGAATGAAGTCAAATAGGCCTCAGGAAGAATTTATAACATTAAGGCTAGTGGAAGTGATGGAATTCCAGCTGAGCTACTCAAAATCCTAAAAGATAATGCTGTTAAATACACCAGTAAATTTGTAAAACTCAACAGTGGCCACTGGATTCAAAAAGATCAGTTTATGTCTCAATCCTAAAGAAAGGCAATGCTAAAGAAAAAGTTCAAAGAAGTACAGGGTAGTTTTGAAGAGGCAGAGGAACTACAAATCAAATTGCCAACATTCATCGGATTATGGAGAAAGCAAGGGGATTCTAGAAAAGTGTCTCATTCTGGACTGACTACAATAAAACCTTTGACTATGTAGATTACAACAAAATATGTCAAGTCCTTGAAGAGGGAAGGGTGCCAGATTATCTTACTTGTCTCCTGAGGAAACTGTATATGGGTAAAGAAGTAACAGTTAGGACCAAACATGGAACAATTGAATGGTTTAAAATTAGGTCACAAAGTTTTATAGTCACTTCATTTATTTAACTTCTATGCAAAGTACATCATGCAAAATATCAGGCTGAACAAATCAAAAGCCAGAATTAAGGTTGCTGGGAAAAATACCAACAATCCCAAATAGGCAGATGATATCTTCTGACAGCAGAAAGTGAAGAATTAAGAATCCCGTTGATGAGGTGAAAGAAGAGAGTGTAAAGGCTGGCTCAAAGCTTAACATTAAAAAAAAAAAAAACTAAGACCATGCCAACTAGTCTCATCACTGCCTAGCAAATACAGGGAGAAGAAATGGAAGTAATGTATTATTTTCAATTTTGATCTCAAATATCAGTGCAAATGGTGACTGCAGCCATGAAATTAAAAGACACTTGCTCTTTGGAAGGAAAGTGATGGCAAATCTGAACAGCACACCAAAAAGCAGAGATATGACCTTGCTGACAAAGGTCCATATCATCAAAGCTATGGCTTTTTTAGTAGCAATGTATGGCTGTGAGAGAAAAACTATGTGGAAAGTTGAGCATTGTAGAATCAATGCTTTCGGATTGTGGGTACAGTAGAAATCTTTTGAGAGTTCCTTGTTCCACAACGAGATCAAATCGGTCAATACTTAATGAAATTGATTCAGACTATTCATTAGAAGGAAAACTATTGAAGATGAAGCTTAAATACTTTGGTCACACAATGAAAAGATAGGAATCATTGGAAAAGGCCTTGGTGCTGGAAAGATTGAAGGCAAAACGATAAGGGAATGGTAGAGGATAAAATGGATAGATAGTGTGATGCAAGAAACAAATACGAATTTGGAAAGACTTCAGGAGATAGCAGAGAATAGAAGAGTATTGTGTGCTATGGTCAGTGGAATCATAAAGAGTCAAACATAACTGAATGACTCAATAACAACACCACGGGAAAGAAGGGAACATGAAACACAACATATACTATCATGATAAAAAAAAATGAATGTTACAATTTTATTTATGTATAATAATGTTATAATTTTATAATGTTATATTATATAATGTTGTTATATAATATATATAATGTTATAATTTATAATAATGTTATAATTTTTAAAAAATACGTGTAGGAGCAGGTCATGGTAATACACAGCTATCATCTTTACTATTGTGGAGGCTGAAGCTAGCAGAACTCTCTGGCACCAAAATTCTGAGCTGATGTAGGGCTAAAGATTTCTGGGTAGTAGAGAGGGGAAGTATGTATTTGGAAATGAGTATGATATAAAAATAGAGATAGCAAAAACATTTTTAATTCATTGAAAAACATCCAATATCTAGGATACAGAGGAAATTAACACATTTATGTTTTCAATGGCAAGAAAAAAGATAGATAGATTGATGATAGATTTTATATTTACAATAGTTTGATAGGCAGATGGATAGAGACAGATACATACATATGTAGATGTAGGGGTGGATAAATAGATTTAAACGTTATTGGATGCTAATTAAATGGCAATGAAATGGCTTGGGAATGATCGATCAAGTCACAGTAGATGAATGTATTAGAATATTACTATGCTATTAAATGCAGAGAAACATGGAATTGTATGAAATATTACAGCTGAAAAAAAAGTCAGGAACACAGTATACATGGTTGCAGTGTAAAAGAAGTTAAAGTGGAAAAGAAAAATTCCTAGTCATATATAATAGTGAATGTCAGTGCCCTAATATTATTTGGTCATTTTATCCTCTACCAGGATTAAGGAATTTGCCCCCCCCTTATGTTAAAAGTTAACAAAACATTTTAGGGAATGTCTTTTTTTTCAAATAGGATTGTTTTAGATGGTTGTTAGAAAGTTTCTGCAACATCCAAAAATTATCAGTACATTTTGAAAAAAAAATGAATTAAATTAATATGCTTTGGGGCCCTTTCTGGCTTCCTCTGTTGAAATATCTGGTGTTCTGACTGAATCCTGTTTGGAGCAAAAGAAAGAGTGTGAGCTCACAGTGATTCTAAGAAGCAGAAGAAGGAACAAACCAAATGAAAGAACACGTCCACTTTGGTATATGGCTGCCACTTGGCAAAGCAACAGTCGGCAAGGAAGATAAATGAAAAGAGTATAAATAGGTTAGACAAGGAGTGAGGAGCCTCTGATGAGGCTTAGCACCAGTGTCTCTTCCTTAGGCAAAAAGCCAATGGCTAGTCCCTGAAAGAGATGCAAGTGTTGCAGTTTAAGTGTCACCCTCAGTAACAGAGGGGGGAAGAAATCATCTTAGCCAATGGATATTACAGTTATTATGCGTATCCAACTGAATTTGTCCTTACCATTACCCTTCTTGTCAATCCAGCCAGACTGCTTAGTGATTTGAATAGATAGGATGAGGAAGTAATAAAGAAGAGATATTTAAATCATGGAAGACTGACTGAAGAACGTAAATTGTTATACTTATGATATTCTGGGAAATCAGTGAATGGTAATGAATCCATGGCGATCCTTAAGAATGAGAAAATTAGGTTCCTATTCTACCATCATCTAAAGGCACCAATCACTCAGATCTCAGAAATGTGAAAGACAATGCAGCAGTATAGAAAGAGAGTCATCTTCAGAGCTGGGAAGACCTGCTTAGAATCTAAGCAGATTCTGCCTAGAAATATATAGGCTAAGTGATCCCATGCAAATCACTTAATCTCTCAGAGACAGAAGGTGTAGCAATGTACCAAATAATGATGATGGCTTGAAGATTTCTTTACCTGTAACTGGTAAAAAACAAACACAACAATGGATGTTTCCAAACAGTGTCTTTTTTACCAGAAAAAAAAAAATTGGATGTTGGTTCAGAACACCTAGGTTCAAATGCTGACCCTGGAGACCTTGGACAAGTAATTTAACTCCTCTGAAATTCAGGTTTTTCGTGTATGACATGAATGGGTTGTTCTAAATGGCTTGTAAGGTTCCACTCAGTTCTAAACGCATGATTCATTGTTTCCAGGAAGAATGATGAGGTAACGGAACAAAACAAGAGAGAAAAGGAAAACAAGGAAAAAAGTGCTAAAGATAAACATAAAAACAAAAGATGATAATCCAGCTGCTATTACTGGGGAAAATGACCCAGATTAGGATATTTTACATTGGTTTCCAGCCATCATATTTTAAGAGGGAACCTGACAAACTGGAGCATCACCAGAGCAATGGGACTTAGATATTTAGGTGAGACGATATGAAAAACAGTGGAAGATTAACCATGTTCAACCTAGCCAGGTATGGTGGCATATGTCTATAATCTTTGCTAGAGGGCAGCCTGAAGCTGGTAGATTCCTTGAGTTTGGAAGTTCTGAGCCCTACTAGGGCTAAAAACAATTGGGCATCTGTAATGTCTTACAGCAATATAGTGAGGCTCTGGTCCCCACCCCTTTGCTTAAAATTATAGTAAGACTTTTACAAATTTTATCATATTTTGTCCAAACAACAAATGTGGGAGGCAAGTGCTATTATTATCCTCATTTTATAAATATTTACAGAGGCCCTTTTCATCACAGTCCTAGGCATTGTGGGGCATAAAGCATAATAGGGGCTTTGAAGACCCAATCACAATGTTGCCAGAGAGAAAATAACATAAAACCAGGTTTGGGGAGTGGGAAGGGTCTAAATACTCTTAAAAGTTATGTAGAGGGTGAATAATTTTTCCCAGTAGCTTCTAAAATTATTGTTTGCCGATATATGTTATATATTTTGTCCATAAGGCCAAATAGAGGATTGTATATTTGATTCTGAAGATAAAAAGGAGCCACTGGACTGTATGGAATAGGGGATGCTGTGGTCAGATCTGCCCTTTAGGAAGATTAATTTGACAGTTGAGAGGAGAGAGACTAGAATGAAGAGAGACTTGTGGGAAGCAAAGAAACTAGAAGCCTAGTGAGGTAGTTCAAGCATGAGGAGATGAAGGCCTGCATCAGAGTAGTGGCAACATTAAAAGAAAGAAGAGAGCAGACATGGGAGATGGTACAAAGGTAAAATCAACAAGTCTTGGAAATGAATTGCATATGGGGAAGAGAGAGGGTAGAGAAAGAGAGAGAGAGAGAGAGAGGGAGAGAGACAGAGAGACAGAGAGAGATGGAGACAGAGACAGAGAGAGAGAGACAGAGACAGTGAAGGATGACACCGAGATTGCGAACCAGAGTAACTAGGAAACTATAATAGAAACTGGAAACTGGTAACAGTCATAGGAAAGTTCAAAAAGGTAGAAGATTTGAAGAGAGAAATAATGAGTTTAGCTTTGGATATGGTGAATTTAAGATGCCCAAGAGTCCATTGGAGATGAGTCTAGAAGTTAAGAGAAAGATTTATTGTTTTTCTTCTTGTTGTTCAGTCATTTTTAGCTGTGTCTGACCCTTCATGACCCCTTTTGGGGTTTTCTTGGCAAAGATACCAGAGTGGTTTGCTATTTCCTTCTCCAGTTCATTTTACATTTAAGAAAACTGAGGCAAACAGGGTGAAAGGGTGCCAGGGTCACACAGCTAGTTAAGTGCCTGAGGCTAGATTTGAAACTTATAAATATGAATCTTCTTGACTCCAGGCCCAGAGCTTTATCCACTATGCCACCTAGCTACCCAAGAGAAAGGCTCCTCTCCTGGATAAGTAGATTGGAGAATTATCATCAGAGAAAATAATTATATGTTTTGTTTTTTACATATAATTATATCCTCTTCTCCCCTTTACCTCTACTGTTTCTTCTGAAATAGCTGCTCCCTTCCAGAGACATTGCTGTCATAGGTCTCATCCAGGTCTCAGTGACCTCAATAAAGTTTAATTTGCTCTAGCTCCCAGCTCACCTTGCTTGTTACTAATATTCAATAGTGTTGTGCACAGACATCCAAGACCAAAGATTTTATTATTGGTGCTTCTCTTGGATTTTTGTCTACTGTAAATTTCTCCATATCTCTATTGCTATTCTTCTTCCTACATTATAGCTAACCTCTATGAAACCTGGCACCGTGGATATTCAAATCCGTTTTGATTAGATTTATAACATTCCTAGCAAACAGCTTAGTTGTTATGTGCCCTGGTCAGGAATTTGTTACTCGTACATTTTAAGTTATGATCTAGAAATTCAAAACCCATTCTCAGATACCATCTTCTTAACTAGCTGTTCACTTTCTGGTCACCCCTTTTTATATTCTTCTAAGGCCTTTATTTATCATTGGTGGCAGTAATGAAAATTCCACCTTTGCTGCTAAAATCTTCAGCTTCCTGTTTTAAGCAGGACTTTCTAGGTTCATTCTGGCAGCATCTTTTATGTCCATATCAATCATCGGGTGTCAGTAAGATACATGAAGTTTGATAAGCATTTGGAGGGCCTCAGTCATATCTTGGATATCCACCCTAGAAAGGCAGCAGACTTCCTTATTGTTGTTATCAGGTTGACCAATATCTGCTTTAGTACTCCGTAGCAGAGTAACCAATCGTCATTATTTGTCTTTATTTCCTTCAGGGTGATCCTGGGCGAGCTCTCACCGAACATCAGCTGGGTATGCACATCATTGTTCCTTAAAATATATGCAATTCCATCTTTTTTTTTAGGGGATTGAGTTTTCTCCTCTTCAGAAAGCACTTCATATTCTGTATCCTTATCTCTAAGTATTCGATGGTCCTTATCCCATTTTTTTCTCTATTGGCTATTTCGCTGTCCAGTTAGCCAAAGGAGAATGAAAGTTCACCTCTTCCTTTCAGATCATTTTCTTCTTTGTTTTCAAACTGAATCCTTCTTTCATTGCCTGTGATAACCTGGGGAATAGAGAAGTCTTGATTTGTAACCCTCTTGCTTAATCCTTTTCTTCAAAGGAGAAAACTAGCCTGTACTTTTTATTCATAGGAATCAAGTATTTTACACATTCTGTAGTAATTTTTAATGGAGTTTCTCTATGTCTTCTTGCTGAGTTTTATTGGTATTGTTAGAAATACTGATGATCTCTCTGGATTTATTTTGTATACTGTAAAACTGCTAACATTGTTCAATGCACCAATGTTTAAGCTATTTCTTTAAGTAGACTATGATGTCATCTATGAGAATGATTCTATTTCTTTCTCTATGATTATTCCTTCAATTTATTTTTCTTGTCTTGTGGATATAGTCAGACTTTCTACTATGTTGTCAAATAGAATGGTGACAATTATTATATACGTTTTGCCCCTGAATTTATTGAAAAAGGATCTTAGTTTATCTCTGTTACAAATAATAGTAGCTCCCTATTTTAGGTATATGCCATTAATAATTGTATTTTATTGTTTTGTGTATATAGATATAGATATATACATATATATCACTTTATTTTCCCCATCTAATAGTATTTTTCCACTTGCATGCAAAGATAGTTTTCAACATTCATTTTGCTAAGATTTTGATTTCCAAATTTTTCTCCATCCTTCTTTCCTTACCCCCCTCCCCAAGACAGCAAACAATCTGAAATAGGTTATATATGTAAAATAATATTAAACATATTTCCACATTAGTCATAGTGAAAGAAGAATCAGAACAACATGGAAAAAAATATGAGAAAGAAAGAACAACAAAAAAGTGAAAACAGTATGCTTTGATCTGCATTCAGACTCCATTGTTCTTTCTCTGGAGGTGGATAACGTTTTCCATCATGAGTCTTTTGGGATTGGCTTGGATCATTGTGCTGCTGAGAAGAGCTAAATCTATCATAGTTGATCATTGCACAATGTTGCTATCGCTATGTACAATGTTCTCCTGGTTCTGCTCATTTCACTCTGCAGCACTTCACAATGCAGTAAGTCTTTCCAGTTTTTTTCTGAAATCTACCTGCTCATCATTTCTTTTTTTAATTAATTTATTTATTTTTAGTTTTCAACATTCACTTCTGTAAGATTGAGTTTTACATTTTTCTCTCCTTTGCCCCTTCCCCAGACAGCATCCAAATTGATATAGACTCTGCATATATGTTAATACTAAATACATTTCCACATTAGTCACACTGTAAAGAAGAATTAGAACAGATGGGAGGAATCACAACAAAGAAGAAACAAAATGAGAGAGAAAGAGAGAGAGAGAGAGAGAGAGAGAGAGAGAGAGAGAGAGAGAGAGAGAGAGAGAGAGAGAAGAGAGAGAGCGCAAATAGTATGCTTCAATCTGCAGTCAGATTCCACAGTTCTATTTCTGGATACAGATAGTATTTTCCATCATGAGTCTGTTGGAGTTGTCTTAGATCCTTCTATTGCTGAGAAGATGTAAGTCTATCAAAGTTAGTCATCACACAATGTTTCTGTTACTGTGTACAGTGTTCTGGTTCTGTTCACTTCACTCAGCATCAGTTCACATAAGTCTTTCCAGGGTTTTTTTTTTTTTTTTTGTAGTCTACCTACTCATCATTTCTTGTAGCACAAAAGTATTCCATTACATTCATATACCACAACTTCTTCAGCCATTGCCCAATTGGTGGGCATCCCCTCAATTTCCAATTCTTGGCCACCACAAAAAGAGCTGCTATAAATATTTTTGTACATATGAGTCCTTTTCCCTTCTTGTGATCTCTCTGGGATGCAGAACCAGTAGTGGTATTGATGAATCAAAGGGCATGCACAGTTTTAAAATCCTTTGGGCATAGTTCCAAATTGCTTTCCAGAATGATTGGATCTATTCACAATTCCACCAACAATGCATGTGTTCCAGTTTCCCACATCTTCTACAACATTAATTATTTCCTTTTTCTGTTATTTTAGTCAATCTGCTAGGTATGAGATGGTACCTCAGAGTTGCTGTAATTTGTATTTCTCTATTTATTAATAATTTGGAGCATTTTTATATGACTTCATCTGAAAATTGCCTGTTCATATCCTTGACCATTTATCAATTGAGGAATGACTTGTATTCTTATAAATTTAACTTAGTTCTCTAATAGAAATGAGGTCTTTATCAGAAACATTGACTTTAAAATTTACTTCCCAGATTTCTGCTTTTCTTCTAATCTTGGCTGTATTTATTTTGTGTTAAAAATTTTAATTCAATATAACCAAAATTATCCATTTCACGTTTCCAAATGTTCTCTATCTCTTGTTTGGGCATTAATTCTTCCCTTCTCCTTAGATCTGACAGGTAAACTATTCCTTGCTCTCCTAATGTGCTTATTGTATAATCCTTTATATCTAAATCATGGACCTATTTTGAACTTATCTTGGTATACAGTGTGAGTTATTGGTCTATGCCTAGCTTCTGTCATACTGCTTTCCTGTTTTCCCAGAAGTTTTTGTAATATAGAGTTCTCATCCCCGAAGCTGGAGTTTGGGCTTATCAAACATGCTATAGATATTACTGTGTCTTGTGTACCTAGCCTATTGCATTGATCCACCACTCAATTTCTTAGCCAACACCAAATAGTTTTGATGATTGCTGCTGCCATTAATAATTTTAAAGAAATTATCACTTATTATTGTATTTTAATGTTTTTAGCAGAAAGAGACATTATATTTTCTCAAAGGCCTTTTTGTATCTATTGATAAAGTCATATGATTTTGTTATTATTATGGTTCACAAGTTTACAATTTCCCTAATATTAAATAAACCCTGCATTTCTGGTCTAAAAAATCTAATATGATCATTTCATTTAATCATTATTCTATCTATGTTGCTTTACAAACTTTGCTAATGTTTTATTTCAAAATTTTGTATCTACATCCTTTAGGCTTATTGTTTTATAACTTTCTTTTTCTATTTTAATTCTCCTTAGTTGATGTATCAATGATCAATCAATACAATGTATCAATATCGAAGGAATATAGTAGGATCTCTTGCTATTTTTGCTAATAATGCATATAATAGTAGAACTACGTTTTGAAAGTTTGCTATAGAATTCACTTATGAATCCATATGATCCTGATATTTTCTTCTCTTTTGAAAGCTCATTTTTGTCTTCTTCATTTTCTTCTTCTGTAATTTCTTTTTATTCTTTATTCTATGTTCTATGAATTGGATTATTTTATATTTTTGTAAATATTCATTTCTTTCATGTAAGTAGTTGATTTTATTGGCATGTTAGCAAAATTGTATCTAATACACTTTATTTCTTCTTCAATTGTTGTGAATTCTCCTCTCATTTTTGAAATTTCTTTTATTTTCCTCTTCTTTCTTTTTAATAAAATTAACTAATAGCTTTAAAAAAAAACCTAGCTCCTAGTTTTATTTCTTGTCTTAATTTCTTGTTTTCAATTTTGTTCATTTCTTCCTTAATATTCAGGATTCCTATTTTGATACTTAACTGAGATTTTCAAAAATTTTGTAACTTTTTCTAGTGTTTTTCACTGTATTCTCAATTAGTTGATCCATTCCCCCCTCTTTTTTGTTATTAAAAGTGTTTAAAGATACACATACATACATACATACATATATATACACATATACGTGTATGTATGTATATATATATATATACACACACATTTGTATAAATACAGATATGTGTGTATATGTGTTTGTATATATATGCACGCATGTGTGTATATAGGAATGAATGTATATTTGCATATATGTATATGTTTCCCCTATGGATTGCTTTGGTAGCATCCCCAAATATTGGAATATTGTTTCATTGTTTTTATTATCTTTAGTGAAATTTTATATTGTTTCTATTTGTTCTTTGACCAAAGGATTCTTTAGGAATAAGTTATTTAGTCTTCAACTGATTGTTCATACTTTTTTTAGTGGCCCCTTATTTAAAATAATTTAGTTTGATTCATAAGGAATATTATATGCATACATATATATTTCCATCTTTTCTGAATTTCTTTTTAAGTTTCCTATGTTCTATGTTCTTCAAATTTTCTTGTAATAGATCTCTTTATATCTAGATCATTCATCCATTTTTGCCTTATCTTAATAAATTGTGTAAGATATTGGTCTATGACCAATTTCTGTCAGAAAGTTTTCCAGCTTTCCCAAGAATTTTTACCAAATAATGAATTCTTATCCCCAAAACTTATTTTTTTTTTGCATTTGATATGATGGTTTATTTACTTATAGGACCCTAGAGATTTCACTAAAATTAATAGAAACAACTACTGACTTCATTAAAGTAGTATGATATAAATTAAACCCATGGAATCATCAGTCTTTCTGTATATTACCAAGAAAATCTAGACGTAGAAAAATAAATACTATTCAACGTTGCTACAAAGTATATAAATCAAGGTAATTTTTAGACATAGGAATTACATAAGTAAAACTATCAGGCTTTTTTCGTTTGGTTTTTTAATTTTATTAATTTATTTTGATTTATCAACAATCACTTCCATATGCTTTTGACTTGAAAATTTTTCTCCCTCTTCCTCCCCCGACCCTTCCCAAGATGGCGCAAAATCTGATATAGGCTTTACATTTACGTTCTTATTAAATGTATTTTCACATTAGTGAAGTTGTAAGTAAAAATTAAAACCAATAGGAGAAACCATTAGAAAGATGAAGCAAAACTCAACAAAAGGTAAAAATAAGTGATAACGATTCGACTTCCATAGTTCTTTCTTTGGATGTGGACAGCATTTTCCATTCTGAGGCCTCTGGAGATGTCTTAGATCCTCGTAATGCTGAGAAGGGTTCAGTTTAACAATACTAGTCATGCATAACGTGGCTGTTATTGTGTACAAAGTCCTCTTGGTTCTGCTCACTTCACTCAGCATCAGACCATATAAGTCTTTCCAGGTTTTTCTGAAGTCAGCCTGTTCATCATTTCTTATAGCACAATAGTATTCCATTACATTCATATACCACAACTTGCTCAGCCATTCCCCAATTGATGGGCATCCTCTCAATTTCCAATTCTTTGCCACCACAAAAAGAGCTGCTATGAATTTTTTGTATATGTGGGTCCTTTTCCCATTTGTTTGATCTCTTTGGGATATAGCCCTAGAAGTGCTATTGCTGGATCAAAGGGTATGCACATTTTTGTAGCCCTTTGGGCATAGTTCCAAATTGTTCTCCAAAATGGTTGGATCATTTCACAACTCCACCAACAATGTATTAGTGTTCCAATTTTCCCACATCTTCTCCAACATTTATCATTTTCCTGTTTTGTCATGTTGGCCAATCTGATAGGTGTGATGTGGTACCTCAGAGTTGTTTTGATTTGCATTTCTCTAATCAATAATGATTTAGAGCATTTTTTCATATGACTATAGATGGCTTTAATTTCTTCATCTGAGAACTGTCTGTTCATATCCTTTGACCATTTATCAATTGGGGAATGGCTTGTGTTCTTATAAATTTGTCTTAATTCTCTATATATTTTAGAAATGAGGCCTTTATCAGAGAGACTGGTTGTAAAAATTCTTTCCCAATTTTCTACCTTCCTTCTAATCTTAGTTGCATTTGTGCAAAAACTTTTCAATTTAATGTAATCAAAATTATCCATTTTGCTTTTCATAATGTTCTCTATCTCCTGTTTGGTCATGAATTCTTCTGTTCTCCATAGATCTGATAGGTAAACTATTCCTTGTTCTCCCAGTTTACTTATGGTATCAGCCTTTATATCTAAGTCATGAACCCATTTTGACTTTATTTTGGTATATGGTGTGAGATTTGGGTCTATGCCTAGTTTCTGCCATACTCTTTTCCAGTTTTCCCAGCAGTTTTTTTCAAAGAGTGGGTTCTTATCCCAGAAGCTGGGGTCTTTGGGTTTATCAAATAATAGATTACTATAGTCATTGACTACTGTGTCTTGAATATTTAACTTATTCCACTGATCCACCTCCCTATTTCTTAGCCAGTACCAAGCAGTTTTGATGATTGCTGCTTTATAATACAATTTAAGATCTGGAATTGCTAGGCCACCTTCCCCTGCATTTCTTTTCATTAGTTCCTTTGATATTCTGGACCTTTTGTTTTTCCAAATGAATCTTGTTATTATTTTTTCTAACTCTATAAAATAATTTTTTGGTAGTTTGATTGGTATGGCACTGAATAAGTAAATTAGCTTAGGTAGGATTGTCATTTTTATTATATTAGCTTGGCCTACCCATGAGCAACTGATGTTTTTCCAATTATTTAGATCTGATTTTATTTGTGTGAAAAGTGTTTTGTAATTGTGTTCATAGAGTTCCTGGGTTTGTTTGGGAGGTAGACTCCTAAATATTTTATAATGTCTACAGTAAGTTTAAATGGAATTTCTCTTTCTACCTCTTGCTGTTGGTCTTTGTTGGTAATATACAGAAATGCTGATGATTTATGTGGGTTTATTTTATAGCCTGCAACTTTGCTAAAGTTGTTTATTATTTCAAGTAGTTTTTTACTTGATTCTCTAGGATTCTCTAAGTATATCATCATGTCATCTGCAAAGAGTGATAGCTTTGTTTCTTCTTTGCCTATTCTAATGCCTTCAATTTCTTTTTCTTCTCTTATTGCTAAAGCTGTTTCCAGTACAATATTGAATAACAGTGGTGATAATGGACATCCTTGTTTCACCCCGATCTTATTGGAAATGCTTCTAGCCTGTCCCCATTACATATAATGCTTGCTGAAGGTTTTAGATTATGCTATTTATTATTTTAAGGAAGACTCCATTTATACCTATGCTTTCTAGTGTTTTTAATAGGAATGGGTGTTGTATTTTATCAAAAGCTTTTTCTGCATCTATTGAGATGATCATGTGGTTTCTGTTGGTTTTGGTGTTGATATGCTCAATGATGCTGATAGTTTTCCTAATATTGAACCAACCCTGCATTCCTGGTATAAATCCTACCTGGTCATAGTGTATTATTCTTGTGATAAGTTGCTGCAATCTATTTGCTAGTATTTTGTTTAAAATTTTTGCATCTATATTCATTAGAGAAATTGGTCTATAATTTTCTTTCTCTATTTTGACTCTTCCTGGTTTAGGTATCAACACCATATTTGTATCATAAAAAGAATTTGGTAAGACTCCTTCTTCACCTATTTTCCCAAATAGTCTATATAGTATTGGAATTAATTGTTCTTTAAATGTTTGATAGAATTCGCATGTAAATCCATCTGGCCCTGGAGATTTTTTCCTAGGGAGTTCATCAATGGCTTGTTCAATTTTTTTTCTGAGATGGGGTTATTTAAGTATTTTACTTCCTCTTGTTAATCTGGGCAATTTATATTTTTGTAAATATGTATCCATTTCACTAAGATTGTCAAATTTGTTGGCATATAGTTGGGCAAAATAATTCCTAATTATTGTTTTAATTTCCTCTTCCTTGGTGGTAGCTTTGCCCTTTTCATTCTTGATACTAGTAATTTGGTTTTCTTCTTTCTTTTTTTAATTAAATTAACCAAAGGTTTATCTATTTTATTGTTTTTTTCATAAAACCAGCTCTTAGTTTTATTTATTAGTTCAATAGTTTTCTTAATTTCAATTTTATTAATTTTTCCTTTGGTTTTCAATATTTCTAATTTGGTGTTTAGTTGAGGATTTTTAATTTGTTCTTTTTCTAGTTTTTTTAGTTGTATGCCCAATTCATTAATCTCCTTTTTTCTATTTTATTTATGTAAGCATTTAGAGATATAAAACTTCCCCTAAGAACTGCTTTCACTGCATCCCATAAGTTTTGGTATGTTGTCTCATTATTGTCATTCTCTTGAATGAAATTATTGATTGTTTCTATGATTTGTTGTTTGACCCAATCATTTTTTAGGATTAGATTATTTAGTTTCCAATTATTTTCCATGGCCCTTTATTACATATAATTTTTATTGCATCATGATCTGAAAAGGATGCATTTAATATTTCTGCCTTTCTGCATTGGATTGTGAGGTTTTTATGCCCTAGTACATGGTCAATTTTTGTGTATGTGCCATGTACTGCTGAGAAAAAAGTATATTCCTTTCTATCCCCATTCAGTTTTCTCCAGAGGTCTATCATACCTAACTTTTCTAATGTTCTATTCACCTCCTTAACTTCTTTCTTGTTTATTTTGTTTAGATTTATCTAGTGCAGAGAGGGGAGGTTCAGGTCCCCCACTAGTATAGTTTTGCTGTCTATTTCTTCCTGTAACTCCCTGAACTTCTCCTCTAAGAATTTGGATGCTATACCATTTGGTGCATATATGTTTAGTAATGATATTACTTCATTGTCTATGGTGCCTTTTAGCAGGATGTAGTTTCCTTCCTTATCTCTTTTGATTAGATCTATTTTTGCTTTTGCTTTGTCTGAGATCAGGATTGCCAACCCTGCTTTTTTACTTCAGCTGACACATAATATTTCTGCTCCAGCCTTTTACCTTTACCCTGTATGTGTCACTCTTTTTCAAATGTGTTTCCTGTAAACAACATATTGTAGGATTATGGTTTTTAATCCATTCTGCAATCTGTTTCCATTTCATGGGAGAGTTCATCCCATTCACATTCACAGTTATGATTACTATCTGTGTCTTTTTCTCCATCCTTTTCCCCCATTTATGCTTTTCTTTCTCCTTTTTCCTTTCCCCCTTCACTAGTGTTTTGCTTTTGACCACGCCTCCTTCAGTCCCTCCCCCTTTTATTATCCCTTTCCCTTTTCTTCCCCTTTACTCTTACTGCTTATTCCCTCCCTTCTTCCCCCCTCCCTTTTCTTTCCCCTTTTCCCTCCTACTGCCTATAGGGCAAGTTAGATTTCTATACCTGATTATGTTATGCCCTTCTTGAGCCAAATCTGATGAGAGTAAGGTTCAAACAATGCTCCCCCCTCCCTTCTTTCCCTCTGCTGTAATAGGATTTTGTGTCTTTTCCTGTAATGTAATTTACCCTTGTCTGCCTCCTCCTTTCTCAGTACATTTTCTAAGATCAGATTGATCCACTTATTTGGATCCATTTAACCCACTTGATTAGTTTTTTTTTATCATTACATCAAAGTCAACTAATATCCACCCTCTTTATGTATACTCCTTTAACATGGTGTAATAACAATACAGTTCTCAAGGGTTGCAAGTGTCATATTCCCTTGTAGGGGTTTAAACAGCCCCCCCCTTATTAACAACATATTGTATCTTTCTGTCCCATTTACCTTTTTAGTCCTTCTTGAGTCCTGTACTTGAAGATCAAATTTTTTGTTGAGCTCTGGTCTTTTTATCAGGAAAGTTTGGAAGTCTCCTATTTGTTGAATATCCACCTCCTCCCTTGAAAAATGATGCTCCTTTTTGCTGGGTAATTGATCCTTGGCTGCATTCCAAGCTCCTTTGCCTTATGGAATATCATGTTCCACCCTGGTCTTTTAATGTAGAAGCTGCAAGGTCCTGTGTAATCGTGACTGTGGTTCCATGATATTTAAATTGTTTCTTTCTGGCTGCTTGCAGCACCTTCTCTTTCATCTGGTAATTTTGGAATTTTGCTATTATATTCCTTGGCATTGTCAATTTGGGATCTCTTTCAGGTGGTGATCGGTGGATTCTTTCTATGGTTATTTTCCCTTCTGGTTCTAGGACTTCCAGGCAGTTTTCCTTTATGATTTCCTGAAAGATACTGTCCAGGCTCTTTTTTTCATCATTATTTTCAGGTAGTCCAATAATTTTTAAATTGTCTCTCCTGAGTCGATTTTCCAGGTCGGTTGTTTTACTGATGAGGTATTTTATTTTCATCTATTTTTTCATTTTTTTGTTTCTGTTTGACTGATTCTTGCTCTCTCATAGAGTCATTAGTTTCCATTTGTCCAATTCTAGTTTTTAACAGATTGTTTTCTTCTGTTAGTTTTTGTACTTCCTTCTTCAATTGGCCAATTGTGTTTTTAGGGACTTGTTTTCTTCAGTGTATTTTTTTCCAATTGGCCAATTGTATTTTTGAAGGACTCTTCTACCTCTCTCATTTGACTATTAAAATCCTTCTTGAGCTCTTCTAAGAAGGCTTTTTGGGCTTCAGACCAGTTCATATTCCCTTTTGTTGTTGCAGATGTGGGTTTGTTGACAATGTTGTCCTCTTCAGAATTTCTGTCTTGATCTTCACTCTTCTCATAATATGAATCTATGGTACGTTTCTTTTTACTCATGGTGTTTCTTTATTCCCTGGCCTTTAAAGAGATTGAGCTCTCCTGCTGGGAACAGAGGGTACTGGCCCAAGCTTCTTGTGTTGGGAGCCTAGGTCTTGGTCACTGGCTTTGTGTGCTGGGGCCTCTTATGCTGGCAATTGGAGGCTGTAGGTTTCTGGCAGCTTACCTCGTGTTGGGCTGGAATCAGCAAGGCTGGAACTTTCAGGCAATTCTAGGTTGCCTGCTTTTCCTTTCCTTTAGCTTTCTTCAGCTCCTTTTAGATGGGTGCTGCAGGGTGTTTATCTGCCTGGGGCCCCTGCAGTGTTGTCTCCCTCCTTTCTGCTAATGCACTGGGAGATTCCTTTTGGTAGAGTGCCGAGGCACCTGGTGGTTTTCTGAGCTGGTTTCCACCAGTTCCCCGCCCTCACTGAGGTACTCGGAGGTCCAGGTGTTGGTGTTTGCCTGTTCTACCACCTGGGCTTCAGGATTTCTTCACAATTGGAGGCTGCAGGGCTCTGACAGCTCGCCTGGTGTTGGGCTGGAACCAGCAAGGCCAGGCTTTAGGAAGCCTTTAGGCTGCTTTCTTCACCTCCTTTCAGATGAATGTCACAGGGTCCTTATCTGCCTGGGGCCCCTTGTAGTTCTGCCTCCCTTATTTTTGCTGAGGCACTGGAGACCCATTTGCTGGGCTGCTGCACTGCTGCTCCCCATCTTTCTTCTAGTTCAGCTGTTCCAGGGTTCTTTTCTGGGGTGATATTTTCTGGGTTTTCAGAGGTTGATAGGGGAGAGTGAGAGTGACTACCTTTTCACTCTGCGATCTTGGCTCCCAGAAGCAGAAGTCCCCCAAAACTTAATTCTTTACACTTGTTAAACACAAGGTTACTATAGTCATTTGCTGATGTAAATTTTATGTCTACTCTGATCCATTGATTGGCTTTTTTATTTCTTAGAGTGTATTAGATAGTTTTGCTAATTGCTAATTATTGCTTATAATATAGCGTAAAATATGGTACTGCTAAATGTTCTTCTTTTACATTTTTTCATTAGTTCTTCTGGTATTCTTGATCTTTTATTCTTCCAAGTGAATTTTGTTATTATTTTTCTAACTCGGTAATATAATTTTTGTTAATGTTATTGGGATTGCATTGAACACATAAATTAGATACGATTGTCATTTTTATTATATTGGCTCTGCCTACCCATGAATAATTAAGATTTCTCTAATTAGTTAGATTTGATTTTATTTGTATAAGAAGGTTTCTTTATATATATATAAACAAACCCATACATATACATATATATAATTTTCTTCATATGGTTCCTGGGTTTGTTTTGGCAGATGTAGTACCAGGTATTTTTCACTGTCTAGAGTTATTTTAAATGGAGTATCTCATACTATCTCTTCTTGCAGAGTTTTATTTGTGATATATAGGAATAGTAATGATTTGTGTTTATTTACTTACTTTATATCCTGAAACTTTACTAAAATTATTATTGTTTCAATTAACTTTTTTACTTGAGTTTTTGAGATTTTCCAAGTATATCATCATATAGTCTGCAAAAAGATAGTTGTATTTCCTCATTTCTTACTCTATTTCTTCTATTTCTTTTTCTTCTTTCATTGTTATTGCTAGGATTTTCAATATAATATTGAATGAAATTGGTGACAGTGGGCATCATTGTTTCACTTGATCTTACTTGGAAGGCTTCTAGCTTATCCCCTTTACAAACAATGCTTCCTGATGCTTTCAGGTAAATGCTTTTTGTCAATTCAAGGAAAAATCCATTTATGCCTATATTTTGAAGTGTTTTAATAGGAATTAGTACTGTACTTTATCAAAAGCTTGTCATATATCTATCAATATAATCATGCATTTTTTGTTACTTGTATTGTTGATATAATCAATTGTTAATACTTTTCTTTATATTAAACCATCTCTGCATTTCTTGTATAAATCCCATTTGATCAGAATGTATAATTTTTGTAATATATTATTGTAATCTTTTAGTTGGTACTTTATTTAGAATTTTTGCATCCATATTCAAAATGAAATTGGTCTATAATTTTCTCTTTGCTTTTACTCATCATAATTTAGGCATCAGTATCATATTTATTTCATAAAAGGAGTCTTCTGGGACCCTTTCTTTGTCTATTATTCCAAATAACTTATTTAATATTGGAATTAGTTGGTCTTTAAAAATTTGATAGAATTCATTTGCAAATCTATCTGCTCCTGGTGCTTTTTTCTTATGAATCTCATTCATGGCTTTTTAATTTCTTTTTCTAAAATAAGAGAATTTAGATATTCTATTTCTTTTTCTGCTAATCTATGAAGATTACATTTTTGTTAATGTTCTTCTATTTTCATTTAGATTGTTAAATTTATTGGCATATGATTGGGCAAAAATAACTCTTTAATTGCTTTGATTTCATCTTCATTAGTGGTAGTCACCCTTTTCATTTTTGATACTAGTGATTTTGTTTTCTTCTCTCTTTCTAAAATCATATTAACCATCAGTTTATTTATTTTGTTTTGTTCATAAAACCAATTCCCAGTTTTATTCATTAATTAAATGGTTTTTGCATTCAAGTTTAATAATCTCACATGTAATTTTTTAGGATTTTCAATTTAGTGTTTAATTGGGGATTTTTAATTTTTTTCTTTTTCTGGTTTTTTCTTTAATTGCATACCCAATTTATTGGTGTGTTCTTTATTTTACTGATGTTAGCATTTAGAGATACAAATTTTCCTCTGAGTCCTGCTTTTGATATTTCCTACAGGTTTTGATGTATTGTCTCATTATTGTCATGCTCTTTAATGAAATTGTTGATTGTTTCTATGACTTTTTCTTTAGCCCACTCATACTTTAAGATTGAGTTGTTTGATCTCCAATTCGTTTGTAATCTAGGTTTCCATGATTCCTTCCTAAATACAATTTTTATTGCATTGTGACCTGAAAAGTATGCTTTTAATATTTCTGCTTTCCTCCTTTTACCTGTAACACTTTCATGCACTAACGTGTGGTCAGTCTTTGTAAAGATACCATGAACCGCTGAAAAAGATGTGTTCCTTTCTATTCCCATTCATTTCTCTCCAGATAGAAATCATACCTAGTTATCTCAAATTCTATTCACTTCTTTGACTTCTTTCTTTTTTACTTTTTTGGTTAGATATTTCTAGTTCTGAGAGGAGAAGATTTAAGTCCCCACTATTATAGTACTACTATTTATTTCCACCTGTAATTCATTTAACTTTTCTTTTAAAAAAATTGGATGCAATAGCATTTGGTGAATATAGTTTTAGTGGTAATATTACATTGTTGTCTATGGTACCTTTTATTAAAATGTAGTTACACTGTTTCTCTTTTGTTATTAAATCTATTTATTTTTAACTTTGTCTGAGAATGTTTGCTACCTCTGCTTTTTTTCATCAGCTGAAGCATAATAAATTCTACTCCAACCCTCTATTTTTAACACTATGTCTCACATTTTTAAGTGTGTTTCTTGTATACAACATATTGTCAGATTCTGATTTTTAGTCCATTCTGTTATCAGTTTCCGTTTTATGGATCAGTTCATCCCATTCATGTTCAAAATTATAATTTCTATTTTTTTATTTCTCTCCATCCTACCTTTCCTAACTATCATCCTTCTCAGCCTCTCTTTTTACCCTATTTCTCCTCACAAGTCTAGTTTACTTGTAACCACCACCCCCTTAATTCACTCTTAAAGAATCTATTTCTGGAGTCAAGATGGCAAAGTAAGAAGTAAGTCACTATAATTCTCCCATATTCACCTCCAAACAACTATAAAATAGGAACCCAAAACAAATAATGGAATAGCATAACCAGCAAAATGGAGTGATGGAGTAACATGGAGTGAAACAATCTTTTAGGCCAAGAAACTTAGAAGATTGGTAAGAAAGATCTGTCTTATTTCGTTAAAGGTGGGACAGTAAGCACTGGCCATAAAACACACCAGATACCAGCACTAGGACCTCAGCAAAGCACCACATAAGCTTCCGGATTGCTACAACTCCCAGCAGCACAAGCCACTCACCCACCCTACCCCATCAGTGAAGCACCAGACACAAGGGTCCCCTGTGGGCCTTGGGGCAACATCAGTGCAGTGCAAAGTAAACAGCCAGGGCCTGCAGCCCCTGGCCCAAGAAACCTGAGACAGTGTCCTTTCTACTCCAGGAGCGTAGCTCAAATTTAAATGAAAAGAAAAAGTCTAGAAAATATGAACAAACAACAACAACAAAAGTCTCCTTTTGATGAGGGTTGATGGGAGCAAGAGGGAAGGAAAATAATTTTTTTTTCTATTTTAAGCAGGGTAATAATAATATTCTACCTCATAAGGTTGTGGTGAGGGGCAAATGAGATTATATATACATATACACACATACACATACATATATACATACATACATAAACATATATACACATATTTAAAGTGCTTGGCACATAGTAGACACTCTATATACATATATGCTTGTTCCCTCACCTTTCATACCTATTTTAGAGAAGTGATGAGAAAACGCTGAAGAATAGATACATACAGTATAAAAGAGAGTCTGGAATGAGTTCAAAGGAGACCATTTGGAACTGGGATCCAGAGTCACTTTTTGGAATATCTCCTACTAGGCACAGTTAGGGTACTATAAAACATAATATATCTTAATATGCCAAATATATGTGTGTGTGTGTGTGTGTGTATGTATGTATGTATATATGTGTGTGTATATGTGTGTGTATGCATGTATGTGTGTATATGTGTGTGTATATATGTATGTGTGTGTGTGTGTGTGTGTGTATACATATAAAATGGTGACAGGGAAGATGAAGGCACAAACTCAGAAGAGAACAACATCAAAATACCTATGGGCAAAACCCCAAAGAAAAATGGAAAGTGGTCTTAAGCCCAGAAAGAACTCATAGAAGAGCTCAAAAAAGGAGCTTAAAAATCATATAAGGAGGTATAAGAACTAGTGGGGGACCTCAACCTCCCCCATTCAGAAATAGATAAATATAACCACAAAATAAACAATAAAGAAGTTAAAGAGGTGAATAGAATTATAGACAAGTTAGATATGATAGACCCCTGGAGAAAACTGAATGAGGATAGAAAGTGATATACTTTTTTTTCTTCAGCAGCACATGATACCTACATAAAAATTGATCATGTATTATGTCATAATAACCTCATAATTAAATTCAGAAAGGCAGAAATGTTAAATACATCCTTTTCAGATAATGATGTAATAAAAATATATGTAATAAAGGGCCATGGAAAGATAGGCTAAAAACTAATTGGAAACTAAATAATCTAATCCTAAGGAATGTGTGGGTCAAACAACAAATCATAGAAACAATCAATAATTTCATCAAAGATAATGACAATAATGATACAACATATCAAAACTTATGGGAAACAGACAAGCCATTCTCAGGGGAAATTTTAAATCTCTAAATGCTTACATGAACAAAACAGAGAAAGAGGAGATCAATGAATTGGGCAACTAAAAAAGCTAAAAAAAAAAAACAAATCAAAAATCTCTGATTAAATACCATATTAAAAATTCTGAAAATCAAAGGTATTAATAAAATTGAAATTAAGAAAACTATGTAATTAATGAAACTAAGAGCTGGTTTTATGAAAATCCAATAAAATAGATAGATCTTTGGTTCATTTGGTTAAAAAGATGAAAGAAGACAACCAAATTACCCGTATCAAAAAATGAAAAGAGTGAATTCACCACCAATGAAGAGGATATTAAAGCAAAATTAGGAGCTATTTTGTCAAACTGTATGTTAATAAATCTGACAATCTAAATGAAATATAAATTGCCCAGATTAACAAAAGAGGAAATAAAATACTTAACTCCATTTTAGAAAACGAAATTGAATGAGCCATCAATGAATTCCCTAAGAAAAAATCTACAGGGCCAGATGGATTTACAAGTGAATTCTACAAACATTTAAAGAACAATTAATTCCAACATTATGTAAGTTATTTGGAAAGGATTCATACCAAATTCCTTTTATGACACTAATGTGGTACTGATACCTAAACCAGAAAGAGCCAAAACAGAAAGAAAATTATAGACTAATTTCCCTAATGAATATTGATGAAAAATTTGAATAAAATATTAGCCAAGAGATTACAGAAATTTATCACCATGACAATACATTATGATTAGGTGGAATTTATATCAGTAATTCAGGGCTGGTTCGATATTAAGAAAACTATGAGCATAATTGATTATATTAACAACAAAACTAACAGAAATCATATGATTATCTCAGTAGATGCAGAAAAAGCTTTTGATAAAATACATCATCTATTCCTATTAAAAACACTAGAGAGTATAGGAATAAAGGGAGTTCCTCAAAATGATAAGCAGTATCTATCTAAAACCATTAGCAAGCATTATATGTAATGGGGATAAGTTAGAAGCATTCCAAATAACATTAGGGGCGAAAGAAGGAGGCCTACTATCACCACTATTATTCAATATTGTACTAGAAATGTTAGCATGAGCAATAACAGAAGAAAAAGAAATTGAGGGAATTAGCATTAGCAATGAGGAAACAAAATTATCACTCTTTGTAGATAATATGATGGTATACTTAGAGAATCCTGGAGAATCAACTAAAAAATCTTCTTGAAATGATTAGCAACTTTAGCAAAGATGTAAGATATAAAATAACCCCCCAAAATTATCAGCATTTCTATATATTACCAACAAGGTCCAGCAGCAAGGGATAGAAAGAGAATTTCATTTAAAATAACTGTAGACAATATAAAATATTTGGGGAGGTCTATCTGCCAAGACAAACCCAGGAAAAATATAAACATAATTACAAAACATTTTTCACATAAAGAAAGTCAGATCTAAACAATTGAAAAATATCAATTGCTCGTGGGTAGGCAGAGCTACATAATAAAAAATGACAACTCTACCTAAACTAATTCACTTACTCAGTGCCATACCAATAAAAAAAATATTTTATAGAGCTAGAAAAATATAAAATAATTCATCAGGAAGAATAAAATATCAAGAATATCAAGGGAATTAGTTAAAAAAATGCAAAGGATGGTGGATTAGCTGTATCAGATCTAAAATTATATTATAAAGAGGCAATCATCAAAACTATTTGGTACTGGCTGAGAAATAGAGTAGTGGATCAGTGGAATAGGTTATGCACATAAGACACAGGAGTAAATGACTATCAAAATCTACTGTTTGATAAACCCAAATACTCAAACTTCTGGGATAAGAACTCACTATTGAACAAAAACTGGAAAACAGTATGGCCAAAACTAGGCATAGGCCAACATCTCACTCCACATGCCAATATAAGGTAAAAATGGATGTATGATTTAGACATGTATGATACCATAAGCAAATAAGAAGAGCAAGGAATAGTTTCCCCATCAGATCTCTGGAGAAATTATGGAAGATTTTATGACCAAACAAGAGATGGAGAACATTGTAAATATAAAATGCATAATTTAGATAAAAAAAAAGTTTTGAACAAACAGAAGAAATGCAGCCAAAATTAGAAGGAAAGCAGAAAACTGGGAAACAAATTTTTGAGCCAGTGTTTCTGATAAAGGTCTCATTTCCATAAAGAACTGAGTCAATTTTGTAAGAATACAAATCATTGCCTAGTTGACAAATGGTCAAAGGATATGAATGGGCAGTTTTCAGATGAAGAAATTAAGGCTACTTATAATCATATGAAAAAATGCTCTAAATTACTACTGATTAGAAAAATACAAATTAAAATAACTCTGAGGTATCACCTTACACCTACCAGATTGGCTAATATGACAAAAAAGGAAAATTATAAATGTTAGAGAAAATATGGGAAAATTGGAAAACTAATGCATTGTTGGTGAAGTTGTGAACTGATCTAGCTATTCTGTAGAGAAATTTGGGACTATGCCCAAAGGACCTTAAAACTGCATACCTTTTGATCCAGCATTACCACTGCTAAATCTGTATACCAAAGACATCATAAAAAAAGAAAAAGGGCCCACATGTACAACAAATATTTATAGCAGCTCTTTTTATGGTGGCAAAGTACTAGAAATTGAGAAGACACGCATCAATTGGGGAATGGCTGAACAAGTTATGGTAATATGAATGCAATGGAATGCTATTGTGCTATAAGAAATGATGAGCATGTGGATTTCAGAAAAACCTGGAAAGACTTGCCTGAACTGATACTGAGTGAAGTGAGTAGAACCAGGAGAATATTGGACACAACAACATTGTATAATGATTAACCATGATAGCCTTAGCTTTTGTCAGCAATACAATGATCCAAGAAAGTCACAAAATACTCATGAAGGAAAATGCCACCCACATCCAAATAAAGAACTGATGGACTATTAATACAAATCAAAGCATACTTTCTTCACTTACTTTATTCTTTTTTGTATTTTTATTATTTTTCATCTGTTTCTTCTTTCACAACTGTGACCATAGGGAATTTTTGT
The DNA here is from genome assembly GCF_003287225.1 of Phascolarctos cinereus. Lineage (NCBI taxonomy): Eukaryota > Metazoa > Chordata > Mammalia > Diprotodontia > Phascolarctidae > Phascolarctos > Phascolarctos cinereus. Next base: position 226,495,045 of record NW_027556402.1, on the reverse strand, counting down.
TTTACATGATAGCACGTGTATAACCTATCACAAATTTCTAACCATTTTAGGAAGTGTGGATGGGAAGGAAGGAGGGATAAAAATTTGAAACTCAAAAATACTGTAAAAATGAATGCTAAAAGTTGTCTTGACTTGCAATTGGGAAAAAGTACTATTTAAAGAATCTCTTCCTTATCTTCTCCCTCACCCTCCTATTCCTTATTCTACCCAACTCTCTAAGAGTCCCTCCCTTATCCTCTCCTTCCACCCTCTTAAATCTTAAACTACACACCCATCTAAAAGGCCCTCCCTTATCCTGTCCCCTGTTTTGCTTATGATTTATTTCTTCCTGAATTTATCTTCAAGACAAATACAAGAACTTTATAAATATGACTACAATTTCCTTCATTAGCTCATTTTTTTTCCTTTAGCTTCTCAACTCTTTTTAAATCTTCACTGCTCATTCTTTCTCATACTCATAAATTTTATATACTTTAATAGCAAAACAACAAACCCAAAACAACATTTTTTTTTTTGTGAACACCTCACATACATACATGACAATGACCAGAGAGGGGACAGATGCTCAAAGCCAAACACAACAACGGATCCCCATACTTCATGGTCTTTACCAATATTTCCCCAGAAAACAATGTTCACTCTGACCACAAACTTTAATCTCTTTCATCAAATGTTACATCATCAATGTCCTATCTCCACACTGTGAATAAATGTTGCATCACCAGAACTCTATTTCCATACTACCAGACAGGGTGTCAGAAAGTTAGATTCCTTCCTCAGACACTTACTAACCATGTGATTCTGGGCAAGTCATTTAACCTCTCAGCCTCAGTTTCTGCATATGGAAAATAAAATAATATCAACTACATCATGAGGTTGTTGTGAAAATAAAATTAAATAATAGATGTAAAGTGCTTTGCAAATTTTAAGGCACCCTCTAAGTGCTATGTACTATTATTACTACAATTCCACTCAAGCAATTAGTCAACAAGCATTTATTAAGTGCCTACTAAGCATCAAGCATTGTACTAGTTACTAGGGACACAAAGACTCTAATAGGACAATCCCTCTTCTTATGAAGTTTGCATTCTATCAGAAACACACCCTTTCTAATGTTTGCTAATTTTTAATGCATGTGGTTTCTTCCATGCAAATATAAAATTATATAAGATATCGAACCAGATATAACTGTGGAGATAACTTTATTCATTATCTGCTAGGTTTTGACTCCAAGAAAAAGCTGAAATCTGGAGTCATACGCTCTTCCATGTGTTCCCTAGCATCCTAGATTCTATTCTTCGTATTTGTGTACACGGAGCCTATCACAATGGCTGACATATCGTAGGTGCTCAAAATAATGTTTATTAAATGATAGTTTGTGAAGAATGCCCTTATTGGCCAGGGGGAAAATATATGGAGCAGGGTACAAATGTCCTGGCCTTCATCATTCCCTGTTATTACAATTAGTCATTTAAATAATGCCCCACAGTAAAAAGGTGGCTTATTCAACAGTCCTCAAATAATTTTTAACTTCCAGGAAAATTCTTAACCATAGGATGGTACTATTCATCATGGTGGGGAGCAGAGCTGTATAGGACTCCACAGAAAAGAGGAACTTATTGGAATGTCAGAGTGTTATTCCAATAGAAACCAAGTTCAGTTTCCTTACAGGGAAAGCATGTCAGCTATTTGAGTGCTGTATGTGAATTTGGTTATGAGCTCCTGTGAGTCTTTTGAATATCTTGTGTATTTTATCTGTTAATGGACTCCTATGAATATGTGCTCTTTTCATTTTCTATGTGGTGAAATAAACGTTGTCACATACCTGAAAAACCAACAAAAAAAGTCACATCATTTATTTAGTGATATTCCCTCAATTAAAAGTGGAGATGTTGGGACTAATTATTTCCAAGGTTCTTTCCAGCCCTAAATCTATCATCCTAGGCATGTACTTCATGTATTTTTTTTAACTCGGTATATTTTATCTTGGGGACAGCAGAAGCTAACTTGCGACTTTTGCTTTTTTTATTCAGTTGTTCCAGGCTTCTCCTGTGAGTCTTATGGAACTTATGGGATAAGATAAGCATGTTATCATTTTATGATTGTAAAGACTTGCAATATTATGATCTTATGGTCCCAACTTAAGTGGAGAAAACTAAGTGGTAATACTTTCAAAAATTAATTTTATACATATTTTAAATAACCCTTCAATTATATTCATACTCATATTTTTGACCTACTATAGTGTCAATGATGGCAAAATTCTAGTTTGGTTAGCAAGGGTCAGAACTGAGGTTATTTTGTCAAGAGTTTCCCATAGAAAGAGAAATTGGCAATTTACCAGAATAGGAGATAGGAATCACCTTAAGATGCTTATATTTTTGACTGATAAGAAAATGTTGCTGTGTAAGTAAAGGACTTAATAACTGGATTAATATCACAGAGTGAGAAAGGAAGGCTGATGGGAAAAACATATTCATGTAAGAAATATGGGGAGAGCCCTTACTCATCTGTCATATTGTGGAATGGCAGAAGGACTTAAAAAGTTTGTAATTTGGAGGAATCACAGTTACCTAATGGCATCCTAGCATGGTGGCTAAAGAGATGGCCTTGAAGCCAGGGGTTCAATTCCCTCATTGACAAGTTGCTTAACCTCTCAGTGCTTTAAGACAACTTTCTAAGCCTAAAAAATGAAGAGATTCCATCAATCTCCATTGGTAGGTGGCAGTTTCCTATATTAAAGAAATGCGAGGTCTAGCCTCCCTCCTACCCTTAACTAAGCCCATGCCCTTCCCTCAAAACATGATGCAATCTCTCAGAAACAAAAACACAAACAGACATTCCCATCTGATGGAATATCATGGAGGTGGAGTAGCAAAAAAACCAGTTTAGCTGGATTTTAACATATTTGAAGAGAAGTAAAAAGGTCAGTTGGAACTAGATTGTGAAGGACATTAAATTACAAAGGATTTCACCCTAGAATAAATGTAGAGTTAACTTTTTAAATGAGAGAATGGCATGATTAGACATGTATTTTAGGAATACCACTTTGGAGGCTGGAGAGATCTTGAATTAGAGGCCAATTAAGAGGACTGCTTCTAGTTTTGTCCTTTATAACCAAGCCCAACAAGTCTAATTCTGGTTCAGTAGGGCAGATGTTTGAAGACAATGATATGGTTCCCCCAATTTTTCTAATTATATTAAAATAGTGTTTTATCCATGTCAAATAGATATGACTGCTTAATAAGAAACAACTTAGAAAACACCTGAATCTCATATGGTCAAATATTCACAGATGAGTTATAATTGGCAGGATTGAATTTCAGATGCCTGGGCCCTCAAAAGAGATGAAAAGCAGATTTTTGGAGTTATCATTCTGTAAATCTGGCATTTACATTAAGCTGAAATCCCATAGACACCGTTTTGCTAAACTTGCTACATCCTTTAGCTAAAGACCATCCTGTCTGTTTTGCAAGGGGTTGGCTGACAATGGTATAATAGCTTTTTTCCATCTTTAGCAAGTCTGACTCAGCAGCTAATAATTCATTTCACCATGGATTGAGGCAGGGGGTAAAGAATCTTATTGCAGATCATTTACAAAGGTTTTTTTGATAACTTGATGTTGAGGTTGGGAGTCATTTCTTAGGAATACTCCTGACTACCAGGATCCCATTACCACAGACAAGGGTTTCCAAGAAGGCATAGGAAAGACTCAAAAGATGTTGTCAAATATAAGACTGTTAAAGGCCATGAGAAAGAGTCATCACAGCCCTGGAATTGTATTTATTCTGCAGCTAAGACCTCTAGTTGCCTATAGCACAGAGAGATCCAGATAACATACTCAGACACAACGGGAAAGTCACAGAGCTATTTGACTTGCCCCCAGTGAGTACTCACTTGGTATTCTCCATCTTCTAACATAATCAGCTCTGGAATTACCTTATCTGGATTAAGGAAGATGAACCCCAAAGTCTGGTCTGGACTTGCTTTTATTTTCTGCCCATAGGCAGCTGTATGTTGAAATTTAGGTTGAAGATTCCATTTAGAGGTATTGATAACTTCCAGCTTTCTTTTTACAAGATACTATCATTTCATTAAAAGTGAGAACTCCTTCCAGAAGTTAAGATTAAGCCCTGGTTACAACAGTAGATGCATCTTAAACACCAACAACATTGGTAGATATATTTTAGAAAACTGCCTGAGGCTCAGAAAAGTTATCACTTGTCCCTAGTCATACAGTCAATATATGTCAGAGTTAGGACCTAAATCCATATCTTCCTGAGACACTATGGTAGAGTGTATAGAGTACTGAGCCGTAACAGGGGGAGAAGAAAATAATTGTCAGTACTTTTCTTTAAAAAAAAAATCATTATTTTTCAATTAATAAGCACTTATTTTCTTTTTACTTTTCATTAAAGTATTTATTTTACAATCATTTGTCTCTCCTTCTTGCTATTTTTAAATGAAAAATAAAGCCCTAATCACACATATACATAGTACAGTAAAGCATATTCCCAACTGCCCATGTATGTCTCATTCAGCATTGTAATTCCATCCCTTCTCTTGGCAGGAGAGGGGTCCTGTGCTTCAGCTTCAGCCCTCTGAAACTGAAATTTGTCACTGCATTGATCAGAGTTCTAAAGCCTTTCAAAATTGTTTGTCTCTACAATATTGTTGTCATTGCTGAGATTGTTAAAAAAAATTTCTCCTACTCTTGCAACAAGAATTTGTTTTTTCTCTCCCTTCCACCCTATCTGCTGTGGACAAAAACCAGTAATAACTGCACGGTCAAGCCAAACAAATTCCCAGACTGGCCATAGCCTACTCCTCGAGGCCAGACCGCTCTTGCTAAATTATCAAACCCCTATGTCTAGCCACACATGCTACTAGCACTTATACATCATATATTTAAACATTTAACTGTGGATTATGAGGACCTGAACTTGCAAATATAACTAGTGCTTCAGACATAATTTGAAACAGTACCTCTGATCACTTTTTAACATCCCAGAATACCACACCTCTCATCCACCCTTTCAGCCCCTCGTGTAAGATATTGGTTGAGTTATGTATATATAACATAATAATTTATATATAATTAATATAATAATTTATATAGAATGGTTAGCAATGTGGATGATGACAGAAAGCAAGTATGAATTCAGTAATACTTTTAAACAAATTTATTATTTTTTAATTATGAAAGCCTCTACATGCATTTGAAAAATAATCCAAATATGTTCATGACATTATTCATGTTACATGTGATACATTTGATAATTTATTATGAAAATTATGTTGAATATTTTATTTTGACTCTATATTTAGTCCTATTTGCTCTCCTGACTTCCAGTCCTGTATCATTAACTGTCTACTGAACATTTCAAATTGGATTTCCTGGAGGAGTCTCATACTAGATACACATAAAACAGAACCCTTCCCTCTTCTGAATTCCCCTATTTCTGTTAATGGCACCATCATCTTTCTAATCATTCAGGTTCGAAGACTTCGAATCAGCCCCAATCCTTCATTTTCCTTTACCTGTTAAGTCTGCATCTTTTACATCTATCCCATCCGTATTCTTCTCTCTACTCACACACTCATCAGTGGAATTCAATTCTCCATCACTTCTGACCTGAATTGCTGTAATAGCTTCCTATTTACTCTCCCTGCTTCAAATCTCTCCCCTCTCTAAGGCTGGTCATATTTATTCATTGTTTAAAGACCTTCAGTGGCTCCCAGTTGCCTCTTGGAACAAGGATGAACTTTACTATTTGGCACTGAAAGTCATTCAAAACCTGGCTCCAACTCATCCTTCCAAATTGATGCATTCTCACCTCCATGCACTCTTTGTTCTGGTTCAGCCAGTCTTTTTGCTGTTGCTCCACCTTCCATCTCTATGCCTTTGTATATCGTATTTCCCATGCCTGGAATCCACTCCTTCCTCACCTCTCCTTGCTTCTTAGAACCCCTAGTTTCCTTCCACACTAAGCCCTATCATCTCCTCCTATATGAAGCCCCCAAATTCTAGTTTCTCCCATCATATTTACTTTGTACATATGTTGATGTACACATGTTATCTCTTCCAATAATATTCCATTCTTTGAGGGATAGGACTGTTTCTTTTTGGTCCTTGTATTTCCAGTGCTTGCCAGGCACATCTTAATAAATTAATTAAATTAATTTTAAAAATTAATGCTTTTTACTGATTGATTGATTTTAGCCAAAATTCAAAATGGCAATGCTTGGTCAGGACAATTGGAGTGCATGGAGGGCTAGACCTGGAATCAGAAAGACCTGATTTGAAATCTAGCCTTAGATACTTTCTGGCTGTTTTCCTCAGTTTCCTCATATTTAAGATGGGGATAATAATAAACCTCAGACTATTCACAGGTTGTTAAATAGTTATATCTTAGAGAGTGTTCATTTTTGGATTTGTCTTTGTATCCCAAGCATCTTGCTTAAAAGAGAGCCTTGAATAAAGGAGGAGGGGCTTGTTAAATTGTAGAATTCTGATCAATGCAATGGCTAACCACAATTCCATAGCCCCAGTGATGCAGCATGCTATGAACTTCCTGATGGAGAAGTGATAGTCTCAAGGAAAAGAATGGGGTATACATTTTTAGATATGCATTATGTTCTACTCTAAATATTCTTTCAAAGGGAAGATTTTCCCCCTTTTAATTTGGAGTGGGTAGAGTCTCCAAGTTGTTGATAACAAGTGATTTTGAGCATTAGAGGATCAAATGAAGTAGATGGGAGTTTGAGAAGGAAGTTAATGATAGTGATGCTTAAAAAAGTAGGAAAGAAAGAAGAGGGCTATTTAATAATTTTAAAGCACAAAAGTTAATTCAGAGGGAGACACAAATAAGAAAGAGATCTTTGAAACAACTATGTTGATATGTTTAATAGGAATGTATATGTATAGCCTATATCAGATTGTGTGCCATCTTGGGAAGGATGGTGGGAAGAAGGAGAAAAATTTTAAACCCAAAAGCATGTGGAAGTGATTGTCGATAAATCAAAATAAATTATTTTAAAAAAAGAAAAAAAAAACAACTATGTTAAACTGTCTTTACAAACAAGATATATGTCAGAGAAATTCATAGTTTTAGAGACAAACCTGTTTTTCTATTCTTTGTATATGAAACTATTTTTATTTTCTGGTTTTGTTAAGGTTAGAATAACAAGAAAAAATCATTTAAAAATATTTGTTGAATTTAGTTGAATGTCTCTGAAGAAATTGAATTTTATATAATTGTCATGAATTTGATTATCCAGGCTGCAAAGGATGAGTGTAAATCACATGTCCTACACACATTGAAAGCGAGGAGCAGCATCCAATCCAAACCCCATTCTTTGCAGATAAAGAAACTGCCTGTCAGGGGGAGGAAGTGACTTCTTTAATGTCATGAAAATAACAAAACCAGGGGTCAAATTTGGATCTTTTCATATGTAATCCAGTTTTCTGTCTGCTTTCATCTGAGGAGGGTGAAGTTCAGATTCACAGATATGCATTCCTTTCCTATCCTTTCATATGGTGCAGCGGAAAAGGCCCTCAACTTGGAATTAGGACCTGGGTTTGAATGCTGCTTTTGACACATATTCAGTGTATAACATAGGGCAACTCCCTTTGCTCATTTGAACCTCTTTTTTCTCATCTGCAAAAACTGGAGAAATAACACTTATCCTACCAACCTTACACAGTTGCTGTGGGGAACAGTTTCTAGAAATATGAGTTGTTAAGACAAGAGCCTAGAAGTTGTTTTTGCTGCTGTACTAGAATGATGGCTCTGGAAAAAAAAAAAAAAGCTCAGCCTTTCATTTCTATAATTTAGCAAGGAAAATATTATACATATGATGCTTTGAACTAGAGTTGCAGAATACCCCAAATTCTTTTCAGGATTTATTCTGGTACTCCAAAAGTTCTGTAATCTCAACAATGTGGACTCTCTCTTTCTAATGAGGCAGGCTACAACCTACCGTTCTCTTCTCATCCCGTATGAATCTCATCCAGGACCTCCCATAAATTTGCCACTGGGGGTCGACCCTATGTTTGCTAATCATTCTCACCAATGGGACTTACCCTGCTTTTTTTTTTCAGTTATACACTTTCAGTAATAGATTTTTTCTTACCATTATAGCATCCTTTATATCAGAGCCATCAAACATACAGCCTGCAAAAATTCTGAGTGCATACAGAATCAGGTTAATATATAATTCAGAAATGTTTAATGAAATAAGTAAAAAATGTAATACAACATAGGCAATGTTAATTTGTAGTTTTCTAAATCAATATGAGGTCTTCAGGAATCTGTTACTATTTGAGTTTGATGCCACTGATTTGTACCAATTCTCCTACATATTTCCTCATTTGGAACATGTTCTAGAGCCTGATCACACCCACAATAAACCTCACCATTGCTGTTTAGTTGATCTTCAACTTCAGTTCTTGGGAGATGGCTATTCTATGACTTACACTGTCACAAAATCACCAGAAGAATGTTGGTGGTAAAAAGATGGGTTTTTTGGTTAACATTTTTTTTCCTGGGCTTTGATATGAATTTTATATTCTTTGACCTGTAAATAAATATGTTCATTTTTGGAGCCTTGTGAACCAATGTTTTCAAGGGTAGTTGGTGACAAGCAATTTGATGGTATCAAACAGGTAATACCCAGATTATTTGAGTGAGAGCAACAAACTGGAGAAATGTTTGTTAAACTGGAATTCATTTCTTAGACACTAAAGTTGGGAAAGGTCTTTGTTTCAAAGAGATACTTAGAAATTACTGTGATTTCCTTATTGCCTAGCATGGAGAGATACAGGCATAGTTAGGAAGCATTCTATGCATTGTTTAATGTCAGATTGTTATGTGAAGTGCACTTTCAGCAGCAAATCTGCAGTTGCTGAACCAGAGAAGGAAGAAGGGATTTACTGAAGAGGGTTTCTCTCTCTCTCTCTCTCTCTCTCTCTCTCTCTCTCTCTCTCTCTCTCTCTCTCTCTCTCTCTCTCTCCCTCCTCTACCTCCTCCTCCTCTCCTTCTCTCCCCCTCTCTCCCTTCCTCTTTCCTCTCTTCTTTCTCTTTCTGTCTCTCTTCTTCTATCTCTCCATCTATCTTTTCCTGTCTCTCTGACTCTGTCTGTGTGTGTATTTAAAAAGCAATATGGAAAGAGTTGGAAAATTCTATACTCAAAGTACTTTAATGCATATATTTTTGTTAATCCTTTTGTTTCTTAAATGTTCTTCCCCAATGAAACTAACACATCTTTTCCCTAAAAAATAACCCCATATATCACTTATAAGCCATAGAGCCAAGAACAAAAAGATTATGCCTGTTTATGTAGGTAAATATGTGTGCATGCTACACACAAACACACGTAAAGACACATATAGCCACGCACATCCACTTCAATGACATTCTAAAGTGTATGTGCACCAAGGAATCTAAAGTGTATTGCTAGATCAATTTGTCATTTACAAATATAAAATCTAATAAGTTGTTTCTCTTAACATAATGGTCTTAGGGTTTAAACTAATTTAATAAAGATTTTAAAATTAAGTTGAATAGGCAGTGACTCATAGGTCAGAAGTGGGTGGCAGGTGACAGAGGGGAAGGCCTAAGGCAAGAATGAGACTCTTAGAAGCCAGCTTCTATTCCCACTGTTGGAAGGTATTATTTCTTCTGTCATTTTAGCAGTTCTTTTTTTTTCTCACACATCTGTTAATGAAAGTCACTCAGGAATACATGTGGAGAATTTCTGAAAAGAGGAATTGTCATTGCCTCCCCCCAATTCAGAAAAAACAAAGCAATAACAGAAAGGTTAAATGCATTTTAAAAAAGATCCATAAGGTTAGGATTAAAGCTAGTGTTTTTCTCCTCAAATACAATAGCATCTGCTGCCTCTTGAAGAGCTACATACTTTCTCAAAAACAACCACTGCATGTTGGTGAAAATAACAATAAAAGGAAAAAGAATAAGCATACCACCGCCAACAGCAGCTACTAACATTTATGAAGCATTTTGAAGTTTGCAAAGGGGTATATCATCTCATTTCATTCTCAAAGGACCCCTGAGAAGGCAGTTATTATTATTCTCATTTGTTAGAAGGAAAAACCAAAGCCCACAAAGGTTATCACTCAGTGTCATGAAGCAACCAAGTATCTGAACCAGGATTGTAATTCAAGTGATTTAAAGTAACTTGGAGATATTGAGAATGACAGTCAATAAACGTTTAAGTGCCTGCTGTTAATAGAACATTGAGTGGGAAGAAATATAAGTTGGAGACACAATCCTAGACTTCATGGAATTTACATTAATAAGAAGGGATTTTGATATGTATACAATTATAACGCCCAAAGCCTGAAGCAGGAACTTGGGGATTGAGAGAGATCAAGAAAGGCTTCATGAAGATAGCGCTCGAGCTGTGTCTTGAAAGATGGGTAGCATTTCAACAAGAAGAACTTGGCAGGGTGTCATTCCAACATAGGGAGATTTGTGAGCAAAGTCACCTACATGAGAAAGCTTCTTGTAAGCTATAAATTGTAATATGCATAAGTTATAAAATGCAATGTCATAGGTCTATCCTCTGAATTCATAAGGCCAAAATTAATGCATCAAATTATTTAATGTTATAGAGAAAACTCTAATACTATGAGTGATAGAATAGGTTCTCATCTACAGTGGGAAAGGAAATTGTCCCTATACCAATGAAATCAGAAATCAAGTCTAAAAGAAAATAGGTGCATTGGAATAATGGATAGAATACTGGATCTTGGAGCTGAGAAGACCTAATCTCAAATATTGTATAAGACAGTTATTAGCTGTGTAACCATGGGCAAGTCACTTGACATCTTTGAGTGTCAGACAACCCCCTAAGATGATGACTTACAGATGGATTGCAATCTGTGTTGGTGGTGCCTAAACCAATAAAATCCCTAGTCTTTAGCAGAAAGTTACTCAATGATATGTGTTGACATGATATCAACCAGCTCATTGGAAAGCAATTAAGCTCTACATCTTGGTGAGGGAATTTCTTCAAGTAGATCTGCCATTTAATATTTTATGGATTACAAACAACCCTGTAAAGTTCAGGTATAATCAGCCCCAGTTCAGATAGGAGACAATAAGATGAAGTGTTTTGCCCAAGGTCAATTTATAATAGAGAAAAGAACTGAGCTCAAGTCTTTAAAGTTCAAGGACCATGTTCATTATATCACATCATCCGGCTTCTCCAGAACCAGACTGTTATAGTACCAGTCATTACAATAAAGAATTCATTTAGTGAGTGTCAATAAATCTGCAAGGAGATCATAGTATCCTTGGTAAGAAAGGGCAAATACAGATAAAGTAAAGAGAGAACGTTTAGGTACTAGACTGTGTGATTCTATGCTTATACTACTTCATTGGTGATCTCATCCACTCCTTTAGATTTAATTATCACCTCTAAGTTGATCATTCTTGTCCTAATTTCTCTCTGCATTTCCAGGCTCCTATTTCCAAAGTCTTTTCAGACATCTCAAATCAGATGTCCAGTAGATATCTTAAAATCAACATGATCAAAATTTAACTTATTATCTTTCCCACTAATCCCTACTCCCTCCTACCTTCTTCACAACTTTTCAGCATACAAACAACCTCCCAGTCCCCCAGGTCTGCAGTCTAAGGATTATGCTTGACTCCTCACTATCTTTCATGTCCCATATCTGATTTGTTCCAGGGCTTGTCAATTGTGCATTTACAACATTTCTCAAATATACTCTTCTCTGATACTGACAATACCCTGATACAGACTCTCATCATGTCATGCCTGGACTTTGCAACAGCCTGCTAATTGGTCTATCTGCCATAAATCTCTGCACTTAGAGTCATCCTCTATACCAACGTGACTTTCCTAAAGCTCATTAGACCATTTCAGTCCCATAATCAATAAACTCCAGTGGCTCCCTATTACCTCCATGATCAAATACAAAATTCTCTGTTTGGCATTCAAAGTCTTTCATCACCTACCTCCTTCATACCTTTCTAGTCTTCTTAAACCTTGCTGTGCCCTCAATCTTCAATCCAGTGACATTGACCTCCTTGCTGTTCCATGAAGAAAACACTCTATTTTTCAGCTATGGGCATTTTCTCTGACTATTCCCCATGACCGAAATGCTCTCCCTCCTCATTGGCTTCTTTGAAGTCTTAGCTAAAATCCTCTCTTTAATAGGAAATCTTTTCCAACCCTTCTTAATCCTAATTCCTTCTCTTTGTTATTTCTTACTTATCTCTCATATCACTTATTTGTCCATAGTTGTTTGTATGTTATCTCCACCATTTAGTTGTGAATTCCTCAAGGGCAAGGACTATCTTTTTATTTTCTTTGTATCCCCAGTTATTAACACAGTTCCCAGCACATAGCAGGCTCTTAACAAATGATTATTGACTTACTGATATTTACAATGAGTACAAGAGGAATTCAGAGAAGGGAAAGATCATTTTATAGCTGAAAAAGTTAAAGAAAGCTTCATAGAGGAAAGCAAGCTAGCCATTGAAGGATGGGTAAGTTTTGGATAGATGAAAGGAAGACTAGAAGGGGGAAATTGCAAGTAGGGGAAACAGAGTGAAGGAAGTATTGAAGATACTAGCCTAATCAGAGCTGAGTATGTTTGGGATGTTAGGAATACATAAGTTTGTATATAGGCAAGGTTGTGATAGGTTATAGAGGTCCTTGAAAGCTAGGAATTGGAGTTTGGAATGGATGGAGTAAGCAACATTGAGCCATTGTAGGTTCTTCTATGTGAAAATGCCATGTTAAAGGTGAGGTTTACCAATATAAGTCTGGCATACACATACAGAAGGTGTGAAGAATTAAAGAAATGAGAAATGAGGTTGATAAGAATGGCCTTGCAATAATGCAAATGTGAAATGTTGAGTGTATGGGTTAAAATAGTGAAAATAGTGGTAAACAAATGGAAAAGAAATTGAAAACTAAGAAGGTTCTTTAAATACCGAATGATGAAATGAGTTGACATGTGCATTTTGGAAACCTTAAAGTGCTCACATAGATGCCATCTAAAGTTACTTCAAAGGAAGAAACAACACAAGCTGAAAACAAGATGGATATAGAGAATTAAGGTAAAGGAAGAGTCAAAGGAGAATGACAAGTTTTTAGCTTAGAGTACCGGAAGCACGATGGCACCACTGATATAGTTGTGATGGGGAATCAATTTGGTTAGGAAGATAATGATTCAGTTTAGGATATGTTGAATTTGCAATGATGGTAAATAGCTAAGTAGATATGTGCAAAGGTGGTTTAAGTTGTGGAACTGAAGCACCTTTTTGAGATGAGTACTAGTGATGTAGACTTGTATTTAATGATATAGAGATAGTTGTTATAGCCCTGATAACATTTGTAATGAGTATAGAGGAATGAGCACAGAGCGGTTGGGAGACAACCACAGTCAGAGTGGAAGGGAAAGAAGATAAAAAATAACACCAAAAAAGAAAGCTAAGATGGCAAGGAGGAGAACCAAAAAAGTTCAGAATCACAAAGCCTAAAGTAAAAATGTCAAGAATCAGTATACAACCAATGGTCTCAGATAACACAGACAGATCAAAGGAGATTAAAGAATGATAAAAGGTTGCTACATTGGAAAGAAATGAGGTTGATAATAAACAGAGTAGTTTCCATGTAGTAGTGAGCTAAAGGTCAATGAGAGAGCTGAAGCCAGATTACAAGAAATTCAGAAGGAATTGAGCAGATAATAACTGGAGGAATGGACCACATATGCCGGAAATTTTCAGTAAAGAAAGAGAGAGATAAATAAAAGCTTAAAGGGGCAGAAGTTTCAAACAATATTTTATTTTATATAAGAAAAGGAAGATACGAACCTTGAAAACAGAGATAAAGATGAAAAGAGAAACTGTTGACTTGAAAAAAAAACTTTTAAATTAAATATCTCTAATATGAGTTTAGTATCTAAGATGTGCAGACAATTCACTGAAATAAAAGATCAAAAGGCATTCTGCAATAGACAAGTGGTCAAATGATATGAACAAACAATTTTCAAAAGAATTGAAAACTATTAGCAACCTTATAAAATAATTATCCAAATTATTAATAATAAGAGAAATTCATATGAAAATAACTGAGGTTTCACCAACCCAGCAAATTAGTGAAGGTGACAAAGAAGGGAATAGTCAATGACACAGAAACTGTACCATACTAATACATTGTTGGTAGAGCTGTGAAGTATTATAACCATTCTGGGGGGAAGAATGGAATTGTGAAAATATGTTTGCTAATATGTCAGTACTCTGATCCAGAGATTTTACTGCTAGATATATACCCCAAGAAAGTCAATGATAAGAGAAAGACCTTCATATACACCAAAATATGGTTAGTGACACTTTTATGGTAGCAAAGTACTGGTAACAAAGTGGATGCCCATTTATTAGGGACATCTAGGTTGTGCAGTGGATAAAGCACTGGTCTGCAGTCAGGAAGACAAGTTCAAATGTAATCTTAGAAGCTTATTAGGTATATGTTAAGCCACTTAACCCCTATTCACCTTAGTTTCCTGATAGGTAAAATAGAGATGATAATAGTAGCTACCTCACAGGGTTGTTGTGAAGATCAAATGATATAATAATTGTAAAGCACTTAGCACAAGGCCATTCACTTAGTAAGCACTTTATAAACATTGGCCATCATATGTAGCTATTGTTGGGGGAATGGCTAAACAAATTGTGGTACATGAATGTAATACAATATTAGTGTGTTTTAAGAAACAATAAATATAATGAATGCAAAAAAAGTATGGAAATACTCATGAACTGGTGCAAAGTGCCATATGCATAAGTAAAAACAATACAATATACAAGATGCTTACAATAATGTAGAAGGGGGAGAATCGCTACAAAGAAATTGAAAATGAATGTTGCAAAACTACACAGAGTGAGCAAGGCTCTGAAGAAGAGACATGAGAGGAAACCTTCTCTCAAATATTTTTGTTGGTTTGTTTTTGCTTGTTTTTAGGCAAAAGGGGTTAAGTGACTTGCCCAGGGTCACAGAGCTAGAAAGTGTCATGTTTGGTGTGGGGCTGGATTTGAACTCAGGTCCTCCTGACTTCAGGGCTGGTGCCCTATCCACTTCACCACTTAGCTGACCCTCTCTCAAATCTTTTGAAGAGGTGAGGGGCAAGGTAATCCATGGGTTTGGGACACTCTATGTAATATCCTATTTTTTATATAATGATAAGTTCTAGTGAAACTTTTCTCTTCTTTGTTAAATGAGGTGACTTTCTAGAGACAAAAAGGACATAGAGGGAAATCTAAGTGAAGTATAAAGGACAAATATCAATAAAATGTCTTCTAAAACTAAATAAAGTTTAATTATTAAAAGGAAAGAGAGAGATAGAGTAGATAGAGAAGAAGGGGATGATCACAGAAATCCCAAGGATGGAATCCAGAATACAAGTGGGGTGGCTGGCTGTAGATAAAAGGAGAGTAATCCTTGCCCCTGAGACTGAACAAAAGAATGAATAAGGATTAAAATGTTCACATTGAGTATGATTTCAAAAGATGAACACAATCTCAGAAGAATAGTGTCATCACTAAATAGAGGGTAGTTTCTTGTTGTGAATGGTAGAGATGATTCCTTTGTAGATGTAGTTTAATTAGACAACATGGCCTGTGGGGTCCTTTTTAAATTCTCAGATACTGGAATTTTGTGAAGTTAGGTAGAAAATGAGGCTAAAAGAAAGAGATGACAACAGTTGATAAATTATGTACTTATACTTTTTTTTTATAAAGTAGGAAGTAAGATCATTCCCCAAATTTGGGAATTGGAGTGAGGGGGGAAAGAGGAATGTGAAAAGAGAAGTTCTAGGATGACTACAATGACATATTAAGTAGATAATTAAAAATGAAGAAGAGCACTGATGAGTATCAGCAAGGTCAGGTGAAAGCAACATGACATTAATTTTTAATTACTCTGATATGCCATTTTACATTTTGTCTAGCAATAGCCCTAGAGAAAGAGCAAAGAAACCTTATAATTAGGAGTGGAGTGGAGCATGTGTTTCAATGGTTGATTCAATGTTGGAGTCTGATCAATTGTTTCTTTTAAACTTAAAGAAATATATAGAATTCACAATGATGACTGGTTTAAGTCAAAACTCTTTATGTGTATGTGTACTTTTATGTATCTACATGTGTGTGTGAAGGACTGATAGTGATGATAGTGATGATAATGATGATTTGAGAGAAAGGGATTACATGACTATTGTGTATCAGGAATTTAGGATACAAAAAAAAGTATAAACAGCCCCTGCCTTCAAGGAATTTGCATTCTACTAAGAAGGTGTAGAGTGTATACAAATAATGCAAGGAAATTTTTTAAAGATCATGAATAAATGGGGAATCCAGAAAATTGCCACTGAATGAGAATCATCTGAGTTCCGACTTAAAGGAAAGCAAGGATTCTGAGAGGAAAATACAAGGATGGATGTATTCCACACATGGAAGACAGCATGTACAAGTGTACAAATATGGTAGACGGAATGCTGAGTTTGAGAAATAGTGGCCCGATTTGGTCAGAACATAGAAGGAGGCTAGCATGAAATCAGTCTATAAATGTAGGTTGAATCAAGACTGTGTAAGTTGAATGTTAGGCTAAGGGGTATTTATTTTATTCAACAAGGTACAGGGAGAGGTGATTCAAAACTGTTGGACAGAACATTGATATGGGCAGATGTACTTAAGAAGATTATTTTAGCAGCCATGTGGAGGACACTTGAAATGAGGGAGACTACATAGGAAGTTCTTCAGGTAATTGAGAAAGGAGATGATGAGCAACACGTCTAAGATGGTGCTTGTGCAAGTAGAAGATGGAGGGAGGAGGTTAGATGTGAGAGATGTGAAGATAGTATCAACAAGAATTGGCAATTGGTGGGATACGGTTTGGGGATAAGGGAAAGAGAGCGCACTCACTAAGTGATTGTGGTCTGGAAGTGGCAGCGGTGAGCAAGGACTAGGCCAACTCTTTCTCCTGGCCCAGTATATTTGGGGATATAAAAGAAGGAGCCAGCAGCCTTGAAGAGAGTGGCCAGGAAAACAGTATCTTCGGAAGAGCAGTAGGTTTCTATAAACACAACATGGGAAGAGTGGGAAGGGAAGAGCTTGATGATGAAGGGAGGTTGGGTTTTTTTCTTAACTTTGTTGGGTTTTTAAATAGATTTGTATTTAGATCTTTTAGTTTTACATTTCCTACATTCCTCCTTGATTTCTCCCCTTCCCCTTCCAGAGACCTATGTCTTACAACAAATAATTTTTTAACAAAATGCCTATGTGGCAGATACTACCCTTAGTCCCATTTTACAGATGTGAATACTGAATCCAAGGCAGGTTAAATGACTTGCAGGTAGTCACAAAGCTAAAAAGTGTCAGAAAACAGATTCAAAATTCATTTTAGACTAACTGCAAATTCAGCACTCTGGAGCTGTCCTTTTATAGATAGCATAATGGCTAGAGCAAGAGAAAAAAGACAGGCTCATGAAGCATAGGACTTTTACACTAATTGTCTAAATCCTGACACAAAAAAAGCCTATCTCTTTAATGGGGTAACAGACACACAATTGGCATTTCTTGTGGTATATTTTGAAGAAACCCACACTGAAGCATATGGCACATGTCATAAGCTGTCACATTTCTATACCGCACACAAACACTGCACACACTGCTCCATATCTGACTTCCATTGTTATGTGCCTTGTGTTAAGTCTAAAGATGGCCTAGTCAAACTACATTTACCCAGTGAAGGAACTCAGGTACAGAGAAGTTAATTGCCCAAGAGATATAATTTGAACTCATGTATCATACCCATAAAACTTCAAAATTAAATTATCTAGACCATTCCTAAAACTAAGACTCCTTCCATAAAGGACCTAAAGATGCTAATAGCACATAAGGGAAGATAGATCCCCATTTACAATGGCATTAAGATCAAATAGTAACCTGATGGAATATTTTGGACGTTCGGTCCCAACCACAGGAGGGGATAGCCACGGTAGTTAATAAGCCATAAGCTTCCTTTAACATCGGGCTCTGTGACCTCACAGATCTCACATTAGAGTCAAATGTCCCAAGCTACCACCTATGTATGACTTGGCCTGGTTAACTCTGCTATATTTGTACTTACTGAAACTCAGTGCAACTACCACCCCCCACCCCTCTCCAATCCTGATCCAAACAAGGAACTTGTTTTAAATTGGATCTTCACACTTGAGTCAGATCTATGCAGGGACTCAGCAAGACAGGAAGCTTGTCCAGTGTGAGTCATAGCTTCAACAACACTGTTAACCTGTAAGGATAGGAACTGACAGAGAAGCTCTCCCTGCCACTGAAGGTCAAATCCCAGTAAAACTGATTTCAAGGTATTGTTCAGGCTTTTTAATCATCCTAGAACTTAATTGGCTGTAATATTGCTTGAAGTAAACAGACCATTGGATAGGGTTTGACTATTATGCTACAGGGAGGAGAAGGGTTCTAGTGTGTGTGTGTCAGGAATTAGATGTTGAATGAATGAATAAAAAATGCTTTCTGTGTGATCCAGGCTAAACCATTTAGCCTCTTTGTTCCTCAGGTAACTCCTTTGAATCATAGGATCAGAGAATGAGACCTAGAAGAGATGTTAGAGGCCGATGAGTCCCATTCCTCTTTGTACAAATGAATAAAATAGGAATTCATCTACTAAATCATAAATGAATTATGTGTTACACCAGTGAAGGGATCTTATATCAGCTATTCCTCACACTGAAGAAATCACGGATGTTTCATGCATTTATGTTACAGATCCAGGGGACTGAGCAGGAAAATGTCATCTGAACTCAACAATGATGGGTCTAAAGCCAAGAGGTATTCATACAGAGAAAGAATTATTGAGTAATATGGCTAGACCAGCCCTGTGCTTCTAAAACAGTGGTTTGCTTCATTCAAAAGCTTAACCTCAGACAGCATCATTTTATAGGTGGGTAGGATATGCCTGTTCTGACCCCTTCAACCCAGCTGATGAACACACAGCCATGGACTCAAAGACTAAAGCCATCTCAGTACATATCTACTCCCACTTGCTCTCTAACAGCACCTTCATAACGCTAATACAAATTTATATCGGAGCAACCTAAAAATCAAGATGTACTTAACTTCATGGAACAGCTCTGTATTTACCAAGATGATACCAACTAGGTTAGCTTTCCAAGAACTTACCTGGATCATAGTTTTCACTTCTAGTTTTTGCTCTGATCATTTTCACCTTTCTCCATCCTACATCCCTCTGGACTTTAGCTAGATCATCACATTGTAGTATAGTGGATATAACAACATAGAATAGAAGGTGGAAATGTATTTAGAATCTTAGGGCCAGGGATCCTGTCCTTCCACTGTTTAGCAAGTTACTTTGTCTCTCCGCCCCTCTAGGCAGCTAGATAATAAGGGTAGAGTACTAGACCTGGATCCTGGAATAACTGTATTCAAATCCTGCTTCAGATAATTATAACCTATATGAGCCTGGGTAAGTCATTATTCTCTTCCATCTTAGTTTTCTCATCTTTAAAATGGGAATAATAGTAATCCTTCACAAAATTGCTGTGAACATTAAATGAGATAAGCAAAGTTCTTTCCAATTTTAAAGCACTATTTAAGTGTTGTTCAGTTGTTGTTGTTTTTCAATCATGTCTGACACTTTGTGACAGCATTTGGGGTTTTCTTGGAAAAGATACTAGAGCTGTTTGCCATTTTCTTCTCCAGCTCATTTTATAGATGAGGAAACTGAGGCAAACAGGGTTAAGTGATTTACCCAGGGTCACACAGCTAGTAAGTATCTGAGGCCAGATTTGAACTCAGGAAGATGAGTCTTTCTGATTCCAGGCCCTGCACTCTATCCAATGATTATTTCTTTATAAAAATGAGGGAACTGGATTAGATGCTTTTTTAAATACCTTCCAGTTCTAAAATCCTATAATCTGGGATCAGAGTCAAGATATCAGAGCACAGGCAGCCACTCAGCTGAACTCTCCAACATTCCCTTCCAAACAACTTTAAAATAACATCACAGATCAAATAGTGGAATGGCAGAGCCGACAAAATGTTTAGGTGACACATTTTTCTAGTCCAAGGCAACTTAAGAGTTTAACAGGGAAGGTTTGTGACACCAGGTTGAGGGACAGCCCAGAGCACAGTGGACACAGTGGAAATATCAGAATTAGACCTTGGAAGCAATTGAGACAGCAGCAACAACTTCTCTGGGAACTCTCAGCCCAGAGAGGCTAAGTGGGTCAAAAAACTTGTCAGAAAGACTTTACAGGACACCCTTGGCTGGCAGTGGGTGCAGGACCATGTTGCATTGCCTATAAGTAGATCCAGGGTAAAGAAGAGTATTAGCACTTGCAGCCACAGGGGAACAGAGGCTCTGGTCACAGTTCTGGAGTAGAGAAGAGTGCTTGTGGTCACTCACAAGGAAGTAGGGGTCCTAGTCATAGTTCAAGGGCCAAGAGGAGTGCTAGCAGATGTGGCTGCAGGGGAACAAAGTTCCTTTTGGGGGTAAAGATCAGCACACAGGCCAGGAAAAGAGTGACTACACTTCTTGGATTATGTCAACTTGGAAACACCAAAAACTTACAGACTCCCTCCCCCTAGAACTACCTCTGAAAATAACAGCACAAAAAAACTAAAATTTGGGACAGTGTTCCCTCCATTCCGGGAGCAGAATTCAACTTTGACATACAGTCAAAAATCAAGAAAGTACACTAGAAAAATTAGCAAACAACAACAACAACAACAACAACAAAATAATCTGACCATGAAAATCTACTATGGTGGCAGGAAAGATGAAGACAAATTAAGAAGAAAATGATGTCAAAACAGGTACAAAAAAAGTCCCAAAGACAAATGTGAACTGGATATAAGCACAACAGAAATCCTAGAAGAGCTCAAAATGAATTTTCAAAATGAAATATGATTTAATTTGATTTACTTATCAGAAAAATTGAGGAAAGAAATAACAGCAATACAAGAAAATTATGGAAAGAGAATTCAGAGTTTGGTAAGAAAAAAAAGATACAATTGACTTAAAAAACAGAATTCGCCAGATGGCAAAAGAGGCACAAAAATACAAGAGGAGAACTCCTTAAACAGCAGAATTGGTCAAATGGAAAAAGAGGTACAAAAGTTCACTAAAGAAAATAATTTCTTAAAAATTATAACTAGACAACTGAAGGCTAAAGACTTCATGAGGTTTCAAGAAACAAAAAGGAGAATTTTTTTTTAAATGAAAAATAGAAGACAATGTGATACATGCCATTGGAAAAAAATTGACCTGGAAAATAGATCAAGGGGGAATCATATACCTGAAAGCCATGATCAAAAGAGTCTACATAACATATTTCAAGAAATTGTTGAGGGAAACTGCCCTGATATCCTAGAACCAGAAGTTAAAATAGAAATTGAAAGAATTCCCTGATCACCACCTGAAAGAGATCCCAAAAAAGAAAATTCTCAGAAATATTGTAGCCAAGTTCCAGAGCTCCAACATCAAGGAGAAAATGTTGCATGCACTCAAAAAGAAACAATTCAAACACCATGGAGCAGCAATCGGGATGACACAAGATTTAGCAGCTATCATTTTAAAGGAGCAGAAGGCTTGGAACAAGATATTCTAGGAGGCAAAGGAGCTAGGACTACAATAAAAAAAAATCTGCCTATTCAGTAAAACTGAGTATTTTCCTTCAGAGGAAAAATGAATATTTAATGAAATAGGATTTTTAAGCATTCTTGTTGAAAAGACTAAAGCTGAATTGAATATCTGACTTTTAAATACAAGACTCAAGAAAAGCATAAAAAGGTAAACATGAAAGAGAAATAATGAAAGCCTCAGTAAGGTTAAACTGTTTACATTCCTCTATGGAGAAGATGATATTAATAATACCTAAGAATTTTATCATTATTAAGGCAATTAGAAGGAGTATACACAAAGGACACAAGGGTGAATTAATTACAGTGGGAGGATGTCAAAAAAATAAAGGGTGAGAAAGAGGGATGCACTGGGAAAAGAAGAAAGGGAGAAGAAAAATGAGAGAAATTGTCTCACATAAAAAAGGCCCACAAGGAAGAGCTTTTATAGTGAAGGGAGACATGGGGGGGGGGGTGTTGTTAGGAAACACTTGAATCTCACTCTCACAGGAATTGATTCAATGAGGGAATACTGTGCACAGTTGGATGTGGAAATATAACCCAGCAAGGAAGTAGGAGTGGAAGGGGAATAAGAGAAGGGGGTAGTGCTGATAGAAGGGAGGGGAGATTAAGGGAGCCAGTGGTTTGGAGTAAAATGGACTATTTTAAAAGAATCAGGGAGAGAAAGGGGGAGAGAGAGAGAAGGAGAGATCATAAACAGGGAAAATTGTGTGTGTGTGTGTGTGTGTGTGTGTGTGATGGTTGAAAATAGATGATAATCTTATCTGTGAATGTAAATGTGTTGAACTCATCTATAAAATGGAAGTCAATTATAGACTAGATTAGAAACCAAAATCCAACAATAGGTTATTTATAAGAAATATGTTTGAAACAGAGATACACACAAGGGGCTGGAGCAGAATATATTATGCTTTAGCTGAGCTTGAAAAAAAAGCTGGGGGTAGCAATCATGTTATCAAACAAAACAAAAGCAAAAATAGATCTAATTAAAAGAGCTAAGCAGGAAAACTACATCTTGCTAAAAGGTACCATAGACAATAAAGTAATAACAATACTAAAAATATATGCACCAAATGGCACAGAATCTAAATTCTTAAAGGAAAAGTTAATGAGTTACAGGAGGAAATAGATACTAACACTATACTGCTGAGGGACTCAACTTTCCCCTCTCAGAACTACATAAATCTAACCATACAATAAGAAAGAGAAAAGTTAGGAGATTAATAGAATTTTAGAAAATTTAGATATGATAGACCTCTGGAGAAAAATGAAGGGAAATAGAAAGGTGTATACCTTTTCCTTGGCTGTACATGGCACATTTACAAAAACTGACCATGTATTAGACATAAAAACATCACAACCAAATTCAGAAAAGATATATTTAATGCATTTTTTGAGGATCACAATGCTATAAAATTATATTTAATAAAAGACCATGGAAACAGATTAAAAATAAATTATAAACTAAATAATCTAATTCTAAAGAACAAATCATAGAAATTAATGAGTAATTTAATTAAAGAGAATGACAAAAAGACAAAACACTAGAATTAATGGGATGCTGCCAAAGCAGTACTTACAGGAAAATGTATATGTCTAAACACTTAAATCAAAAAGAAAATAAAGAGTAGATAAATGAATTGGGTATGCAACTAAAAAACCTGAAAAGAACAAATTAAAATCCCCAGTAAAACATCAAGTTGAAAATATTGAAAATCAAAGGAGAAATTCATGAAATTGAAAGTAAAACCCATTGAACTAAAAAAAAAATAAAACTAGGGGCTGATTTTTTTTTGGGGGGGTAACAAAATAAACTATTGAATAATTTGATTTAAGAAAAAGAAGAAAACCAAATTACCAGTGTTACCAATTAAAAGGTTGGATGTACCACCAATGAAATTGAAATTAATCATTAGCAATATAATTGCCCAATTGTATGTTAATAAATGTGGCAATCTAAGTGGAATGGATGAATATCAACAAAAATATAAATTGCTCAGATCAATAGAAGAGGAAATAGAACATTTAAATAACCCTCTCTCTTAGCCATAAATGAACTCCCTAAAAAAAAAAATCCCCAGGAACAGATAGATTCACAAGTGAATTGAACAGACATTTAAAAAATAATTAATCTAATACTGTACAAACTCTTTGGACAAACAAAAAAGGAGTCCTACCAAATTCCTTTCACAAATCAAATATGATGTTGATACCTAAGCCAGGAGGAGCAAATAAACCAAAGACCAATTTTCTTAATGAACAATGATGCAAAAAATTTAACATAAAATACTAGCAAAGATATTACAGCAACATATTGCCAAAAATATACATTATTTTCAGGTAGAATTTATAACAAAAATGCAGGACTTGTTCAATATTAGGAAAACTATCAGCATAATTGACCATGTCAACAACAGAAATTTAAAAATCAAGTGATTATTTCAATAGATGCAGAAAAAAGCTTTTGACAAAATATCACACTCATTCCTATTGAAAACACTAGAAAGCATAGGAAAAAAAAAATGAATCTTTGCTTGAAATGATAAGTAGTATCTTTCTACAGCTATCAGCAAGGAATATCTGTAATGTGGATAAGCTAGAAGCCTTCCCAGCAAGATCAAGAGTGAAGCAAGGAGGCCCATTATCACCCCTATTATTCAATATTATACTAAAATGTGCAATATTATGCTAGAATTACAGCAAAAATGCAAGAAAAACATTAAAGGAATTAGAAAGGGCAATGAGGAAACAAATCTATCACTCTTTACACATGATAAGAAGGTATACTTAGTGAACTCTAGACAACAAACTAAACAAAAACCTAATTGAAACAAGTATTGACTCTGTTAAAGTTGCTGAATATAAAATTGAGTCACTCAAAGCATCAGCTTTCATATATTACCTACAGTCTAGCAAGATGAGATAGAAAGAGAAATTCCATTTAAAATAACTGTACACAATATAAAATACTTTGGAGTTAACCTACCAAAACAAACTCAGGAACTATATGAACACAATTATAAAACACTTTTCACACAAATAAAGAGAGATCTAAACAACTGGAGAAATATTAACTCAGCTCAAGCCAATATAATAAAAATGACAATTCTACCTAAATTAATTTACTTATTAAGTGCCATGCCGATAAAACTCCCAAAGAATCATTTTATAGAGCTAGAAAAAAATGAGAAAATTCATCTGGAAGAAAAAAAAGGTAAAAAATATCAAGGGAATAACAAAAAAAAAATATGAAGCTCGTCTAGAAGTACAGATATCAAACTGCATCACAAAGTGATAATCATCAAAACAATATGGTACGTACTAAGGAATTAAGTGGTGGATCAATGGAATATATTAGGGACACAATACCCAGTAGTAAGTGACCATGGTAATCTAGTGTTCAACAAACCCCCAAATCCAAACTTTGGGGGTAAGAACTCACCACTTGACAAAAATTGCTGGGAAAATTGAAAAAAAAAAGATTTTGGTATTAACTAGGTATAGATCAACATCTGAAACAATATACCAAGATTAGGTCAAAATGGGTACGTGGTTTAGACATAAAGGGTAATATCATAAGCAAATTAGGGGAGTATGGAAAATTTTAAATAAGGGAAGAATTTATTATCAGACAAGAGAAAGAGACAATCATGGGAAACAAAATGGATAATTTTTATTAAATAAAATTTAAAAAGCATTGCACAAAAAAAAAAAACCCAAAGCAACCAAGTTGAAAAAGAAGCAGGAACCTGGGGAAAATTTTTACATCAGGTTTCTCTGATAAAGGTCTCATTTCTCAAAGTTGTAAAAATTGGGTCAAATTTTCAAGAATATGAATTATTCCCCAATTGATAAATGATCAAAGAATACGAATGGCCAGTTTCCAAAAGAAGAAATCAAAGCTATCTTCAGTCATATAGAAAATGCTCTAAATAGCCATTGACTAGAGAAATGTAAATTAAAATAACTCTGAAGTATCACCTCACACCTATAAGATTAGCTAATATGACAGAAAAGGAAAATGACAAATGTTGGAGGGGTTGTGGAAAAATAAGGACACTAATGCACTGTTGATGGAGTTATGAATTCATCCAATCATTCTGGAAAACAATTTGGAACTATGGCCAAAATATCATAAAATTGTGCATATCACTTGACCTAGAAATACCACTACTAAGTCGATATCCCAAAGAGATTTAAAAAAGGAAAAGAAACCTATATGTACGCTTCTTTTCATGGTGGCAAAGAACTGGAAATTAAGGGGATACCCATAAATGGGGGAATGACTGAACAAGTTATAACACATGATTGTGACAGTATAGTATTTTGCTATAGGAAATGATGAGTAGAATGGTTTCAGAAAAACCTGGGAAGACTTACACGAACTGATAAAAAGTAAGGTGTTCAGAACTAGGAGAACAATCTACATAGTTCCAGTGATATTTTACAATGGTGTACTGTGAATGATTCAGCTATTCTAATCAATACATTGATCTGAGACAATTCTGAAGGACTTACCAAAAACGGTATCCACCTCCAGAGAAAGAACTGATGGAGTCTGAATACAGATTGAAACATATTTTTTCACTTTTTTTTCCTGTTTTTTTTAACATGACTAATATGTAAATATGTTTTGCATGATTTTACATATATAATTGATATCACATTTTTTGAATTCTTGATGGGTGTGGGAATGATTTAAGGGAGCAAGAGAATTCAAAACTCAATGTTTTTAAAAAATGAATGCAAAAATAAATGATACAAATTTTAAATAATAAAATAAAGTCCTATAATCACAATGAGAATCCCAGTGCATTCTGATATATATATATATATATATATATATACATATATACATATATAATATACATATATATATATATATACATATATATATATATATATATATATAATATATATATATAATATATATATATATATATATATATAATATATATATATATATAATATATATATATATATATATTATATATATATATATATATATATATATATATATATATATATATATATTCAGCGCCCCCTTTCAAGGAGCTGGAAGTATTCTCTGTGGCTGGTTGAGTACCCTCACCTCCAGAAACATTTACTTTTGGTACTTTTTAGATATTCAAGGATTTCTATTATAATGATATTGCTGTACTATCATTTTAGTAGTACTTCACAAGGGTACTTTTGATATGGAGTTGAATCTAAGTTCTCTAAAAAGGAAAGAAAACTTATCAATATTTTTTCAGTCCTCAAAAGAGAAGAGAATATCAATGAAAGGTGGCAAATGTGACTTCTTATGTATTAAAAGTATATTAAGCATTCTCCAATAGATTTGTTCAAGGTAGCCATTTGTAGACCTCTAGATAGTCATTTTACAATCTTTGGAACTCAGCTACCAAAAAATACACTTACAGGTTAATTATTATTTAATGAGGCATTTTAATTAAATAACTTGCAATGGTGATGGGGAAAAGCCAATATCTTTAACTACGAGACCAAAATGAACCATAACATGCTTTTATTATAAAATTAGTAAATATGTAGATAATCTTTTCATTATTAATTTGTACACTACAAAGATGCAATTAATGTTTGCAATTTTTTAATTTACAAGTTCAAAATACTAGCAAAGCCTTGCTGCTAATTTGAGTCTTTGGTTTAGTATGTCAGCTGCCTCATTTTACGTAATATCACCCAACTTCATTCAGAGAAGAATTTCTATATATAAACAAAGAAAGTAATTTTAGAAATTTAATTAGTGATCCCTCCCACACCACTGATTATATTTGGCTTTGGCCCATTGATTTTCCAATTTTTTTTCATCCTTAAAATTTCCATGAGCTGAAAAACATTATTTATTTGATATCTTACCCCTCAACTTTTTTTTTAATCTAAGATATAATTCTCTGAGCTGAAGTCAGTGTTTATTTTCTGCCATTTGTGACTGTTTGCAAAGCACAGTGCAATATCTTTGTGTATTTGTATCTGTTTAATTGGGGTTGTGTTCCTTGCAAATACTCTGAATTATTTTATGGTGTGGGTGGGGGAGAGAGGTTTTGATGTTCTATGAAGCAGTCGCCTTCTTTTAAAAATATATTAAGCTTAGGAAGTCTGGAAACACTCACTATCAGAACATTGTAAGGGCTTTATGATTGCAAATTCCCTTTCTTTGGTTTTGTTTTGTTTTGGATTTTTTGGCTGAAGTTAGGTAGTAAACAATTGAAGGTTAATAAGCAACTAGAGATATCAGAGCCTAAAGTGGTATCAGAATATATCTTAATCACACCAAGCTGGAGGGAGTAAGTAGGATGAAATAACTAGGGAGAGATCTCAGCAAAAAAAAAAAGAAAGAAAGAAAGAAAGAAAGAAAGAAAGAAAGAAAGAAAGAAAGAAAGAAAGAAAGAAAGAAAGAAAAAAGAAAATCAAGGATATAGTAGGTGTAGTGAATACAGAAAAGTGGCTGCCCTAAGTTTATATTTACTTTTCAGCTTTCTTTTTGTTTCAACCTCAGGCCTCTATGTTCCAACTGTACTTCTTATGGATTCCTGAAAACATTAGCTTATGGGGCAATAAGAAATCAAACAATATGGGTAAAGTTTTTTCTTTTTTCAAACTAACATTTTTGGTAATAGTCATGGAATGCCACGTAATCTGAAGAATTGAAATTAAGGATCAAAGTCAATGGGAGAGTGAGAGCAAAACATAGTGTGGGCATGCTAGAACATTACAAATGAGTTAAGACACAGAAGAAGTTATGTGAAGGATGGAATTAGAGAAAGGTATGACTAGAGGGAAATATGAGTCAGTTACATTGAAAGAGCATGAAGTAGATATCCTGGATAGCCCACAAAGATGGTTGGTATCCATACAATTTCAAGAGAATGAGAGTAATGATTCAATTCTGTGTGGGATATTACACAGACATGGACAAGACATGGGATTGGTAGGATCAATGCATCATTGGCAAAAGTACCAGCATGGATACAATCACATCCACTAGAACGTTGCAATATTTCTGTAACAGCAAATAATTTATAAATTACAAATGACTCTGTAGGTTTGAGATTCAATTGATGGCCAATGGCCACAGTATGAGACTATCCTGGAACTTGTAAAACATACAAATAAAGAAAAAAAACATTTTCATGAGATAATCAGGGTTCAAGCCTGGGGTGCAAGGAAGATTAACATTTAGGTGCTATTTAATAACAGATACCAATCCTTTTGCACATATTCACTCATTTCATTTTCACAACTCCATGCAAGGCAGGTATGATTTTTATCCTCATTTTATACATGAGGAAAAAGAGCTTCAGAAAGATTAAACGAGTTTCCCGTGATCTCACTGTTAGTAAGTGTGAGAAAGAATCAAAACTTCAGGCTCCCCGATTTTAAATTCACCACACCAAACTGCTTCCCTTTGTTTGATGGAGAAAATAAAGAAATCGAGGTTAAAATCCACTTTGGCTGAGCATCTACTCTCTGCAAGGTACTATCCTAGGCACTAGGACCTATCACCTAGTGACCAGGTAATACAAAGGCCTGTCTCCTCCCTCCCCCCTCAAAAAAAAAGGAAGTCTTTGTCTTGAAGAGCATGTGCTTTATTCATGAGGGAAGAGAGGGTTTAGGTAGAGAAACTTCATTTATCAGCCTAAATTGCTCTGATTTCTCATTAGTCCTTCATTTAATTTTACTTGTAGAATGTTCCTGAGGAGGTTAAGGTCTTATTTCACAACCTGTTGGTGCCCCAGTAAGAAAGGCAGATAAGAAACTATCACTAGTAAAGGCAGGAGAATGTTTCTGGAAACGAATAAGGCAAATTTCAGCAGGTGTAAGGATGCTTGTCCATGGAAGGAAACTAACCAGCAGCCTTCTTGATTTCTTCAGTGTTTCTAGGTTACTGGGCTGTGTTACCTAGCAACATGGACTCCTCAGCACCAGGGGTTTCCCCAGGGGTGACATTAGCCCCCTTGTGAAAAAAAAAAAAAGAAAAAAAAGAAAAACTACCTCCATGCTCCCTCTTTAAAATAAGGGTGGGTGGCTTTCCCTCACCAAGGGAGATCTGCTGCAGAAATCAGATGGCGTAGAAAGGAAACATTTTTAGGGTTAAGAAAAGCCGATGAAAACTCCATCCTGGTACTAGATTTCCTTAAGGGGCCAAAGCTACAATGTCTTCATAATATAATAGATGATAGTGAAATTAGGGGAGGGGCATGATAATAAAATCAGAGAAATCTTTTTTTTGTTGTTTTTCTTATCATTTAATCCACATTCACCACATACAGACAACAGCAATCTTTCCTCACCCTGGACAATGGGCCCTGAATGGCTCATATGACTTTTTTTTTCTTTTCTCTGTGAATGATTTTTCCCTATCACTAAAAAACTGTCTCTGAAATCACAGAGATCAGTCCTCTCATTTGTTTTGAAATCTCTCCTACAGCCCTCCCTTGCATCTCCAGGGGCAATCCCTTACAAGGTCCAAGAAAATAATAAACCTGTGAAATGTCATATAATCTTTCTTGCCAACTCCTCTCCCCAGTGCCCATCCTTCCTTCTTTTGATTCCTTCTCCAGAAGAAACACTGAATTTCAAATGAAGTGAGCCCAATCTCATAGCTGCAGGTGAGTAAGAGATATGGAAAAGACTTTCACTGGTGTGTTTTGGTTTAACTAGGCACTGGATGGGTTCGATTACCTCCTCCTTATGTCACCATGCCTTCATCTGTGAATGGCCAACCACTTTGCTACTTTTAGCAAGGCTACCCTCTGCTCCACAGTTCCACTCTTGGGCCAAAAGCCTTCAACACTCTTTGGATTCAAAACAATGTCATCTTAAAACCTCACCTCAGAGGAAATAATTATTCTAAGAAGGTGAGCCAGTTCCATTCACATCTTTGACCAGCTCCTAAACAAGGGGGAAGAAAAAGGCAAGGTACTTCTGAAATATAAATCCTCAAACTATTCTTCCAACTGCTTTATCAAGCTCATGAACCACTTTATATCACAAGTGCTTTGCGTGTAAATCAGAGCACACATTTAATGCAGCTGAAACAAGGACTTTAAAGTGTGCTAGAACAATTTCATTTTAGGAAAACCATAGAATATTAGAACTAAAAGAGACTTAAGGGATTATTTACTCCAGTTAAAATTAGTCATTTTGATAATGGTGTAGTAAATGCAGTGTTGGACTTTGAGAAAGGAAAACCTGGGTTCTTATCTTGCCTCTGACACTCCATACGTGCCCATGGACAATTCACTTAACCTCTGTGAGCCTCAGTCTTCTCATCCATAAAATAGGAAGAATATGAACCAGAACATACCTCACAGTGCTGCCATAAAGAATGAATAAAAATATCAAGTTTTTTTTTAAATTTTAAGATATCCTCTAAGTGCAATTGTTATTATCATTTTGAGAATTATTATTCCCTCTTTTTCAAATTCAAAAACTAGGAATAGCTAGGTGATGTAATGGACTGAGCTCTGGACCTGAGTTTAAATTCAGCTTCAGATACTTACTAGCTGCTGTGTGACCCTGGGCAAGTCATTTAACATCTTTCCCTTAGTTTTCTTAATTGTAAAATTTGAATAATCATAGCCCCTACTACCCAGAGTAGTTGTGAGTATCAAATGAGGTAATATTTATGTTTCCCCAATCTTAAAGCACTATGTAAATGCTATCTATTATTGTCATTATTACGTATTGAATGCCTACTGTAGTTGAGACATATCAAAGGCAGAGTTGTAATCATTTAATTTTTCTATTTGTTAATTGATTTTGTATTGATATAATGGATAACAAACACCCAAGGTTTTTCCTACCATACAAAGTACCTTCTCTGAAACCAAATAAATGAGACCCCATCTAGAAAAGAAGAATTCAAGCTTTAACTTTGATAATCTGATACCAATATGATCTATATTCAAAACAAATTTTATTGAACTAGCCTTTTACTTTCTTTTGACACAATGCATTGCATGTATTTATGAGAATTAGATAATCATAAAATGAGTAAGAAATGTGGGAACTATCTTCCACTTGCCTGGACAAATGAATGAAATGGTCATACGCTGTGAGAACAATGGACCACTTGTTCTCTTGGAACTTTTAATACACTGAGAAAAGACTGTGCCTCAGTGGGACAGAAGAGCCAATACTTCTATGTTCAAGATACTGTGCTGGGGCCTGGGGATAAAAAAGATTTGATAATAGCGTAGTTCTTACCATCACAGAGCTAACATCCTTTTGGTGAGGGAGAGTAGAGGAGGAAGGGAAACAGATTCAGAGTTACACTACTTTTAAGCACCAGAGAAATTCAATGATCCCATTCAGGCCATCCACTTCCTTGTTGCTTACAAAGTGCTAAAAATCAGCAGAAATTCAGACTTGGGTCAGCCCTGAAATATCATCTTGTCCACTCCCCTAATATTACAGATAAGAGAAATGAGGATCTGAGGAGAGTTAATCAGTACCAAGTCACAGTATTAAGTCAGAACAGGGATTAAAACCTGTGTCTCCTTACTCCTGACCTAGAGGGTGACATGTGGCTTTCTACTGTATCACACCTTCTTACACATGTGATCTAGAGGTATTCTGTCACTCCTAAATCATTCAGTCAGTCAATAAACATTTATTAAATACCTACAATATGACAGGTACTATGGATACAAAGAATGGTGAAAGATAATGCCTTGCTCTGGAGATCACAGACAAATGAGAGAAGGAACATTCAAATGATTACATACAAACAACTTCTATATTTGCATGTTGACCCTCAACTCCAACAGAACGTAGGGTCTTGAGGATGGTGACTATTTTACATTTTGTCTTTGCATCTTCAGCCCCTAGCAGAGTTCCTTAAACAAGCAGGCATGAAGACATACGAAAGATGAGTAGAGGATGAGAAGCATAAATCTGAATGCAAAAACATATAGAATAAAGTTGCCTTTACCCATATGTGGGAAAGGCATCTGGCCTCTTGACTTTGGCCAAAGAGTTACGTGAGTGGATGAACCAGCTAAATAGACTGTCCTTCCAACTGTACATAGGAGTTGAAAATAGACATAATCAGCACAGTGGTTCAAATGCTGGGCCCAAAGCAAGAAGACCTGAATTTAAATACGACATCAGACATTTACTAATTGTGTGACCTTGAGCAAGTTACTTAACCTCTGTTTGTCTCAGAGGTTGTAAAGTGGGGATAATAACAGCAGTTACACCCCAGAGTTGTTGTGATGATCAGGCGAGCTAGGAATTGCAAAGTGCTTAGCACCGTGCCTGGGACATATGAAGCACTATATAAATAAATATTAGCTATTATTATTAAAGAATTTTCTCTACCTATCCACAAAAGAGAGTATGAAGGGGAAGTCATTATGATTATTATGGTCAGCTATACAGAGGCAAAATGTGCCCCAAAGAATAATTTCTAACAACTATAGCTATCCGATGGCTAAGTGGTGAGTTTTAAAAGGTAGTGAGTTCTCTGCCCTTGGAAGCATCCTAGCTAAATGATGAAAAATTTCTTATAGGAAATATTACAAATAGGATTCTTGCTGCATTCCACTAGATGACTTCAGAAGTCACTTCCAACTCTGAAAAATTATTAATTCTACATTTTTGCAATTTAAATGGAAGATCTTAGTGTATAGCAAAGATTATTTAAAAAAAAAGGAAGGAAGGAAAATAGCTGTAGTTAGAAGCAAGCAGACAGACACACTAATGCATATAGGTGGAAATATGTGAATTGGTCTAGCCAGTGGTGAGAGCAATTCCAACCATCTCCACAATGTCAGTAACCTATGTATATCTTTTGACCCAGTGATACTATTCCTAGGCATATACCTTCAAATAAGTCAAAGATAAATAGAAAGGACCAATTTGCACAAAAGTACTTGGGAAAGTCCTTTTCTTGTTATAGAAAACAACTAGGCACAAAAGGGATGCCTATCAATTGGAGAATGACTGAAAATTAGAGTATATAAATGTAATGGAATATTATTGGTGCATAAGAAGTAGCATAAGGGAGGAATTCAGAGAAACCTGAAATGACATGTATGAACTAATGCAGAGTTAATGATCAGAACCAGAAGAACAATTTATTCGACGACTACAACACTGTAAAAGAAAACAATATTATGGAACTTAATAACTGTTTGTTTGTTTGTTTGTTTTTGTTACTAAAGACCTGTCACCCTCTCCATAAGCTAGGGTCAATCACAACTCTGGAAGACTGAGCATGAAACAGCATTCTCACTTTCTTGGAGAGAGAAATGATGAATTGAACATGCAGAATACAATTTTCATTTTTAAATACAATCAATGTATAAATTTGTTTTGCTCACCTATAGTTTTGTTATGGGGAGGACTTTGATTCTATTCTAGTTGGATAAGAATTAAGGGAGACCATTAAGCAGTAATGAGGTCATTGTCAAAAGTGAAAAGAAAAGTCCATCAATTTTAAAAATATACAGAAAAGAAGGAAATTCGTAAGGGGACACAGATAAGGAGGGCAATTTTGATTCTGTTGTGTAAAATATAATGTATGCTTTAAAAATAGGCTACATATAATACATAAATTCATGGGTTTAGATGCTATTTTTTCTGTTTTCTATATGGATTTATTTATATTTGCTGATGCTTATCAATTTCATAAGGAGAAAAGAGTATATATTGTTACAAATGGTGGGGGGGAAGCATAAAGAAGACAGAAGAAACAAGGAATGAATATATATGTTTATCATCATCACTCATCATAATCATCATTATTGTTGCTGTTGTTATATAGGCATCCTATTTATATAAATAGATATATATATATAATATATATATATATATATATATATTATATATATATATAGCAATTATTGCATAGGCATCCCAATGATATTTGTATATACACATATACCTGCATATTTACACACACATATATTTATACACATACACATATTCAAACTTTGTAGTCTTCTATACTTTATCAACTGCTCTAAATTCCTTTCTCCTCAAACCCACAATGACTATTTCATTCACCTCTTTCTCTTCTCTCATCTGTTTTTATCTCACATTGCTCAGACATCTTTCCCCACCATCTCTTTCTGATAATGAAATTAAGGCTTAATGAGGTTAAGTGACATACTCATAGTCCATGTAGTTAGAGATGGGACTTGAATATACACAAAGTTGTTTTGAAATAATTCATTGCAAAAGGCAGAATTGGTTGTTAGAGATATGACCTACAACAGGCAAAACTCAAGGGTAGGGATGGGTAAGAAAGTGAAGTTCAGAGCATAAACAAAACAGAAGAGGAATGAGTAACAGTAAACTGAAGCAGATCATAGCGGGAAACATAATCCATGATTTGGGAGAGCTGGAAGTCAGTGAGTACTTACAATAATGGTTTTTTTTTTTTGGTTTTGTTATAGATTTCTGTTTGGAAGGTGCTCCAAGTACATTGTACTGTCTCATTAATTATTCCAGCCCCACTGTGGCCAAGCTCCTAAGTCTCTATCTAAGTTGCTTAGATGGAAGATCAAGTAACTTCTAGAAGTCTGGCTTAATGCTTTCCATATAAAACCTTTAATAGTCCCCATCTCTATATCAATTCAAGATTTACACATCATTTCCCCCCCATATTTTCTGTAGGTAACACAGTTAGTATTATCCCCATTTACAGAAAAGAAAACTGAGGTTCAGAAAGTTTGGGAGAGCTCCATTAGACTCTGAGCTCCTTGAGAGGAGGAACTAGTTTTGCTGCTGCTATTGTTTTTGCTATTGTTTTCATAGTTTTGCCCATTTTTCATCCCCAGTATTTAACACAGTGCCTGGCACATAATAAACATTTTAAAAATTTTAATTGACTAACTGATTGTCCGGAAGTCCCACAGCTAGTAAGCACCAGAGATGGGCTATTCACCTAGGTCTCTTGACCCTAAAGTCAATGCTTTTTCCATCACACCACACTATTTCCTCCTCTCTAACCTTATCTAACCTTTGGCTAGCTATACTTCCTGGCACCAACTTATACAAGATTATACTAAGCTAACTATAAGCAGTGTTATTTGTAATTTTCTAGTTAAAAAAAAGAAACAAAATATTCAGAGTTTAAGTGAGCTATTCCGGTTCCTTGAAAATAGAAACAGGGAAGATATGACTTCTCCAGAATTCTTACAGCTCCTGATTTTTTTAGGCATTTCTGATTTTTTGTACCCTGTCCATAAAACTAGACCTATTATTTCATCTTATGAAGACCTCTAGCTATTTCCCAGATGCTATTTTATAATCTGTTCTTCCCATGATATAACTTTCAATAATTAAAAATAAGTACCATGAACCCTAAGCCAGATGATTGTTTTGTTTTTATGTTGTACACACATCCACATACCAGAAGAATGTAATCCACATGTCAGAGAAGGCAATCCAAATAGCTCAGTGTGCGTGTGTGTGTGTGTGTGTGTGTGTGTGTGTGTGTGTGTGTGTGTGTTCAGAATGGGAGGGAGGAACGCCCTCTAGTTACCTTCAGCTTAAATGAGCCCTCTCCTAAGAACCATTCACACCTAAGCAGCTGAGGGATTTTCTTAGAATTCACATCATATTCTCTAAGCTTGGAACAAAGGGTCACAGGGTCATAGATTTAAAACTGGAAGAGACCTCAGAAGCCATATAGTATAACTTCTTCATTTAATGGAGAAACAAATTGAGAAACAAGGAGGGCTTTCTATCACCCATCTCTGCCTCATTATACATACAGTTCTTAATGACTGAAATGTTCTCTGTCCTCACCTCTACTCACTGGAATCTCTGGTTATCCTCAAGCCTCAGATCAAGTGGTTCCTATATGTAATCTTACTTGAGAACACAGAAGAGGGGGATACTCCTTTGCTCTATGGCACCATGGACATGAAAGAAAAGTTATCCACTGAGAAGGGAAAGGGCCCAAAAACCTGCTTTATTTCCTCCAACATGAGACCCAAAGGCACCCAAAGGTGTGTAGTAGTGACCCATTTAGATAATCTGGCATTGTAGAGATCTCTTCAAATTCCACAATCTATAGAATGTCTTCAGGAATCTTAACTCTCATATAAACTGCAAATACAACATGTATGTATTTATGCACTGAGTTATGTTTGAGCCCAGCTATTCTTGCTCTTGTGCAATTAAGATCACTTGGTAGGTACTATCATTCCCTTTCTTTGTATTCCCAGTAGTTTGTGTAATATCAGGCATATAGTAGGTGCTTAACAAATGCTTACTTACTGATTGACTGACTGAATGGCACAGGTCTATAATCTTTAGTGCCATGAAGACTGAGGCTGGCAAATCCTTTCAGCTTGGGAGTTCTGGGCTACAGTGGGCTAAGCCAATCAGACATCTATAACCAAGTTTGGCATTAATACAGGGAGCCCCAAGAGTAGACGGCCTTCAGGTTGTCAAAGGAAGTCCACAAGCTCTTGTGCTAATCAGAGTTGGGTTAATCCCATGAGTGGCCTCTTATCTCTGAGCTTCGGAAAGACTTAGACTGGGAAACCTAGTCTTTAAAAAAAATGAGGTCAAAGGACCTAATTTCAAATCCTGTTTCTAATGTTTATTAACTCTGCAACATTGCACAGGTCATTTACCCTACCTAGATATCAGTTTCCTCATCTGCAAAATGAGAGGTTTGGATTACACCACTGAAGTCCTTTCAGCTCTGGATCTATGAGTTATTTATATATTCTTCAAAATATTTGTCAATAATAGCTACCATTTACATAGCAATTAATTGGGGTAAATCGCTTTCCTTTTCTTATGTGCTCTTCATAACAATTCTGGTCAGTAGGTGCTATTATTATTACCCATTTTACAAATAAGGAAACTGAGGCTGAAAAATGTTGAGTAATTTGCTGAGAGTCATGCAGCTAGTAGATACGGGGGCAGGATTCATTTTTTCCTGACTAAAAGTTCAACATTCTATCCACTGGGCCACCTAGCCATCTCCTATCAAAGAGCTTACTTTATACGACCATGCATACAGATAGGTAGATACAATGTCATTTAAGGAGAAGCAGGATCAGAGCTAGCTTCATAGAGGAGGTGGGACCTGAGGTGACCTTAGAAGGAAGATGATGCTTCTGAGAGGCAGAATTGAGGAGGCAGAAAATTCCAGACTTTGGTGTAGTCTGTGATGAAACGCAGAGATAGCAGACGAAATAATAAGTTCAAGGAATACCTGGATGTAGAATTCATAAAAGGGGAGCAGTACAGCAATAAAACTGAAGACATGGTTTGGTACCAAATTGTTGAGGACCTTTAAATACCCGGTATTTCATCACAGTGGTGAATAGGGAGGCAGTGAAGGTTCCTGAACCTTCTATCACCTATGATCCTATGTTCATCCTTGTGTCTAAGAAAGATTATTCTCCCACCTATGTGCAATGGTGGATTGCAGAGGGAAGAGATAGAAAACTGAGTTTGTTCTGCATTGTCATGAGAGCAACACACACGTGCCCATTAGCATAACTTTCCCAGAAAAGGAATACAAGTATCTTTGCATGAATAAGAAGGAACACCCATTAAGGAACAATATATACAAAAATCATTATCTGTAGTATCTCCTTATATATAACGTCTGTCCCATGACTGATGTATTAGCCATATTTTACATTTAGACTTGTCTACAGGTGGAACAGTCTTTTATTCCATAAGTGGAAGGTAGTCAATCCCCCTTCCCGAGCAAATAATAATAACAACAATAATAATAATAATTACAATAATAATAACACTACTAATAATAATTTGCTACACAATAATTTAATAATAATAACTAATGTTTATATAGCCCTTACTATGTGCCACACACTGTACAACAGGTTTATAATTATTATCTCATTTGATCCTCACAATCCTCTAAGATAGATGCTATTATTATCCTAATTTTACAGATGAGGAAACTGAGGCAAATAGATTAAGTGACTTGCCCAGGGTCACACAGCTGATAAGTGTCTCAGGCTGGATTTGAATTTAGATCTTCCTGACGCCAGGCCCAGTGCTCCATCTATTGTGCCACCTTTCTACTCCTGTTAGTGGATGATCACTAATTAAATTTCACCTTTTTCAGGAAGCCTTTCCTGATCCTCCTTTATGCTAGCACCTTCCCTCTGTTGATTATCTGCAATTCTTCCTGTGTAAAGCTTGTTGGGACATAGATGTTTTCTTATTGTTTCCCTGATTAGACTGGGAGTTCCATGAGAGCAAGGAGTGCCTTTCCCCTTTCTTTGTATCTGTGGTGTTTATCACAGTGCCTGGCACTTAATAGGTGCTTTATAAATAGTTATTGACTGACTAATTGGTTAGGGATATCATGGAAGGGATTCTTATCCAAATATGGATAAGCCTTTTCCAACTCTGAGATTCCCTGAATCAAATACTAAAATGCTCCTTTTTTTAAAGGGTTGGGCAAGGAAAAAGAGAGACAAAGAACCCACAACCACAACACACAAAGAGCACAGGCTGGTGAGGCTGGAAGGCATCTTTGAGCCCAAGTCCTGTTGTTCATAAGAGGAATCTGGGGCCTAGAAGGGGAAGACGTTTACCCTAGATGACACAGCTACTTAGCTGGAAGCTGAAACTAGATTTCAGGCTTCCTAACTCAGAGTACAGAGCTCCTTCTACTTAACCATGCCTATATATATCCAAGAAACACCCATTTGCTCAAAGACTCTGGAGTAATTTATATCATTAGAACAAGGATTCTAATGTGGAGAGGTAGCATCTAAAATATTGACTAGAGTGATTTCCTCACTTGTATCCTTTATTCCACTTCTTGCAAACCCAAGTTAGTCAATATAAACTAACTAACTCAGAGCTCTATCTAAGGTGGAGTGCCTGAGTCTCATCCCTAAAGATCCAATATTGGGGGAAACATACTTCCTTTCCAAGGAAGTCTCCTGGCCCAATATCATTCCCCGACTTGCCATTACTATACCTGATAATCCTCCATTTGCCAAGTGCTTCACACCCCCACCAAAGGAATCCCACCTTTCTCTAAGCGTCTGTCTTCTTTCATCACTAGACTCCTTGCTTATGACCTTTTATGGAATTTTCAGGAGTAATCAGGAGTCACTGATGTTCAGCTATGCATTAGATTCTGGAGTCAGACAATGCCTACCAGGACAAACTTTCTACTTTACTGACCTACCACCAACTGGATTTTCCCCAGCCACCGGGTTCCCAGTTAAAATTCTGACCCATCGCAAAGAGAAAATTCAATTCCATGGTTCGGCACATTCCCAGACAACGCACATTCGTGTCCCCAGTCAGCTGTGCATACAGAGGACCCATCATGCACTTTACCTAATTTGGCTTTGAGTCATTGCCATGAGACTTATCAACATTTTATCACAAGATGATGCTATTTAAAGCATTCTTTATTTTGTTTAAAATTCCATTCTTAGAAGCAGTCAGAACACTTTATGCCTCAATTAAGAAAAGTTTATGTCTTCAGACAATATAACAATGCCAAGAAAAATGTCTACTTCTAAAGCTAAGCTGAGATTATGGCTCTAAGCAGATTTTGCTACTTAGTGGCTTCCCATGCAAACTTCTGTGAGAAACTTCTCTTTTTCATGGTGAGTTGCCTTAATTTGACTTTTTTGTCTCTGGAAAATTCTACCTGAAAGTTTCTTCCATTTAATATACTAATGTTCGAATCTATGCTTTTATTGAACTATATCCTATTGAAATTCAGGGGGGAAGTGTAAAGGGAGCTAGATTTGGCAAAAGAAGACCTAGGTATGAATTCTCAATTAACCACTTATTACCTTGTTACATTAGGCAACTTATATGACCTCTCTGGGCCTCAGTTTCCTAGTCTGTCAAATGAAGGGGTTGAACAAGATAAACTCTAAGGTCCCTCCCACCTCTAAATCTATAATCCTATGATTGCGCTTTCTTTACAAATACACACATCTTAAAATGTAAAAATGTTGTCAGATCCCCAACTCCATCACTGCTACAATAACTAATCTAAGCATATCCCCCACATTTCCTCATACCATGCAGTACTTAGCAAAAAGAGCACAGGTCAAGTGCTGGAACTGAGATATAGACTCATGTCTGCTACTAACTGATGACATTGTTTGAATGCCTCATTCTGGCCTTCAAGATTCTTTATCTGTATAATAAATATAAAGACAAAATTAGCTAAACTCCCTTAAAGGATTGCTATGATACTCAAATCTGATGGTGTATGTGATGTGGTTTTTTAAAGTATAATTAAATAATAGTAATAATGATTCATGATGATGATTATAACACTGTGGAATATTCATAAATGTGAAGGATAACTGATAGACAGTCTATCTGGCCTGTTGGCATCCATTCAATGTCAAGAAATTGAGAGTATAATACTCACAATATTAGGTGGTTCCTCCCACAGAAGATGTATGGGGAAAAAATATAGACACGACAAGGCATGAATGAGTTTCAATCAATGCCATTGAAGGGAATATACAAATACATTAACTCATAGGTCCATCAAATATAGAAAAAGGAAGAGGAGGAGGAGGAGAACAGTAACCTGGAATCCAGAAGTTGGTAGAGATAATTCAATTCGAATTAACTCAACAAACATTTATTAAGCACCTCCAATATATATGACACTGTAAGACTCTACAAAAATTGAACCTACATGTTCCTTGCCCTAAAGTCACTGACATTTACAGGGAAGAAATAACATGTATGCAGATGAGAGAATATAAAGTATGAAAGGTAAAAAAATAGCTTTAGATTTATTTCACATATGTTTTATATTTGCAAAGCAAATGTAAAATCTTATATATTGGGATGAATGGAAGAAAATTAAATTCAGTGGGGATAAATGTGAAATCTTAGACTTAGATGAAAAAATCTGTCTCATAATTACATAATAAGTGGGTCATAGCCAACAATTTGTATGAAAAAAATTCTGTGGGTTTTTGTAAATTATAAGCTCAATATAAGCCAGCAGTGTGAGGTGGTAATCACAAGAGTTGTGATCTTGGATTGAATCAAAAGAGATACTTTTATTTATTTATTTGTTGATTGATTCATTTGCTTATTCATTCATTTCTACTTATTCATCCATTTTTCTATACATTTATCAATCCATCTATCACATATCCATCCATCAATCCACCCATCTATGCATCTATCATTATCTAGCTAGCTAACTCTGTCTTTCTTTCTATCTATCTATCTATCTATCTATCTATCTATCTATCTATCTATCTATCTCTCTATCCATCCAGATGCTCCAGGCCTGTGATTTAATTGATACATTAAATTCAATTGATGTAATTGATGCATAATCCACTCATGATGTGGAAATTCTATATATCATTGTGGTTCAGTTTATTATCCAGTTTATCAATTTATTTATTTATTTATCAGTTTATTAACCCAACTATGGTTACACAGACAATATCATAAGATGTGGAACTTCAACCCAGGTTCTCCTATGTTTGAGGACAGCTATCTATGAATAACAGCATGCTACATAGCTTCCAGAAATGAGGAGATGATAGTCCCACTTTGCTCTTCCCAAATCAGACCACATCTAGAGTGTTGTAGTCAATTTCAGACACCACAATTTAAGAAGGAAATTGGTGAATTAGAGATTGTCCACAGAGAGTAAACAGATAGAACCTTGCCTTGAGATTATGTTCTATGAGAATTGGTAAAATGTGGTGGGAATGTTTACACTAGAGAAGAGAAGATTTAGTGGAGACAGGAGTACATCTTCAAGTATTTATGGGGCTGTGATGTGGAAAGGTGAATGGATTTGTATTTTTGTTTGCAGAGGACATAAGCAGGATCAATGAGCAAAATTTTGGATGTCAGAAAAAAAAGTCCTGAACAATTAGAGCTATAAAAAAGTAGATTGAGTTGCCTCTCCAAGTCTTTGAAGGCCTTCAAGTAAATGATCACTTCTAAGGCATGTTATTGTGTGGATTTCTTTTGTACGTCAATTGCACAAGATGTCCACTTAGGTCCCTTACAAATATAAATTCTGTTATTCTCTGATTTTATGAATTTGGGAAGAACGTGCTAACAAATTAGGTATGGGGGTCAAAGGTTGTGCAAACCTAGAGCCATTAGTGGCAGGTCTATCTAAATTAAATACTCACACATATGCACGCGCGCGCGCACACACACACACACACACACACACACACACACACACACACACACACACACACCCCCAAAACAAAAACAAGCTTCAAGTAAGGAACCAATGCTAGATTACATGCTAGGTAATATACTGGTTTATATGGACCAGTTGAGCTAAGTGAGGGGAGATTCTTCATCAGATGGCAGACAAGAAGATGATAAAAACTTTTAGCCATTTCAAATCTTGAAAATCATTTACCAGATGTGAAGGGATCCCATTTTGTGTTTGTCTAGGGAGTACCCACACTGATAAAGTCACATATCTTTGAAATATTGAATGCGGTAAGGATGAAGAGGTAGCTCTATATCTCCACAAGAGATATGGAAAAATTACTGTACTTAGAATCAGGAGAACCAAGGTCTGGCCATGACTTTGTCATTTACCAGATGTAAGAATTTGGGCAGGTCATTAAACCTTTCTGGGACTCAGTTTCTTCATCAATAAAGGAAGGAAAATTTAAATTCCCCCTTCCTCCCTCACAGATCATTGCAAAGACAAAATGTGACAATGAACATGAGAGTGTTTTGTAAACCATAAATACTTCAATGACTAAGTGATTTTTGAGGATAGTTGCCCCTAAATTGTTATATGTGGTGATGTGGCCACTCCTCATCCTTTGTAGTTCTTGTCAGTTTCTCCCATGGATGCTTCCTGGATGTTCTATTCCACATGAGAAAAATTTCTAGTGTGCCAGTGAAGTGTCTGCCATCCCTTGATTTCAACCACATAATTTCTTTTCTTTTCTAATTATATATTTTTCCCATAATAAGCCCTTTTGCCTGAGACAGCTATCTAGTTATCTATTATCTCTCTCAGTGATTCTTAACCTTTTGTGCCATGGACTCCTTGGGCAGTTGGTCTGGTGAAGTCTATGGACCTCTTCTCAGAATGATGTTTGTAAATGCATAAGACAATAGGATTGCAAAGGAGACTAATTATATTGAAATTGTTATCAAAATATTGGGGGGGGAGACAGATTGCCAGACCCTGGGTTTTGATCCCCTGATTTAATTGATTTTAAATCCACATAATAATCCACACACTGTACTATCATACTCACAATATATCATCACAGGCCCAGTGATATACTTTTTCCTAATTAATTATTGTGAGTAGTAGCAGAATTAAGATTTCCACAATTCCTTTGGCATCAAGCAAAAAATTGAACGAATGAATAAATGAATGAGCAAATAAATATTTATTCAGTATTTACTCTATGCTAAGCATGGGAGATATAGGGGGAGAAAAGGCATTCCTTGCTTTCAGAAAGCTCATATTCTAAATGAGATAATGCCATGGAAACATTAATTCCAGATGTCAGTTAAACTCAAACAGTAGGCAACAGAGTTTGCCATGTCTATATAGAAATTTGAAAGGCATTCTGACATCACTTGTATCAATATGCCAATCTAATACAATCTTCAAAGCATTTATTAAGCATCCATTATCTGCAGGAAGACACTATTAAGGGTACTGGCGACATAAAGAAAATAAGAGAAGCTAGTCTTGCACTTAAGGAGCTTATATTTAACTAGCTACATCAAATACATGTGTATAATTTTGGCTTGATTAAACATTTGTCCCATCCTTCTGCTAACTGGTGGGAAAGCAAGTGTTCAAATGAAGTTATCATTACCAGGCTTGAGAGATATAAGGTATAAACTAGCTTTATGGGCAGTGGCAACACAATATCAGAGGGTGGAGAGGTAGATGTGGGATGAGAAAATAAATAATAATCTTCCATCTCTATGGTGATTTTAGGTTTGTGAAGTACATTCCTTACAACAATTCTGAAGAGTAAGCTATACACATCTCCTCCCTCTCTTATTTTACAGAGAAAGATAGCGAGGCTTTGAGAGGAAGTCAACTGGGTTTTAGTCACTAGGGAAGAGGGATAAAGGAGAGGAATCATGCCATCTAGTAGCTTCTCATCTTAATTATATTTGCTAAATAGTTGATAAGCTCCATTGTTTCAGCTGTTTCTATCTGCTGAA
Source organism: Phascolarctos cinereus (assembly GCF_003287225.1). NCBI lineage: Eukaryota > Metazoa > Chordata > Mammalia > Diprotodontia > Phascolarctidae > Phascolarctos > Phascolarctos cinereus. The sequence goes on along the minus strand of NW_027556402.1, from coordinate 226,450,127 downwards.
GGATTTTAATTACCATAGGCACTCTCCAAATTTTAGTGTCCTTAGTCTAAGACCCAGTTTCCCTGCCCTAGTTACAATTCTACTTACTAGTGTCACTACTTACTGCTTGTTTGACTTTGGGCAAGTCACTGCCCCTCTGTAAGTTTTTTTATTTTTAATCATCAGGAAGGGAGTTATAGTAGATGATCTTTAAGGTAAAAAACATTAAATAAATTCAATATTTACTATAAAAAAACACCTCTAAAGTACATTATGCCAAGCAAAATGGGGGAAGGAGGCTTTAAAGAACGGATTGGAAAAAAAGCACGCATTAAGCAACTACAGTGTTCCAGGCCTTGTTCTGGAAGATGATGATATAAAGGCAACAGCAAAACAATCCCTGTTTTCAGGGAGCTCACATTCTAATAAGACCAGATCTCTGCCCTCAGAAAGCTTTTGTCTCTCCCATAAGTCAATCAGTCAGTCAACAGATATTTATGAAGTACCTGCTATGTTCCAGGCTCTCTGGTGAGGACTGGGGATGCAAAGATAGGTAAACGACAGTTCCTGCTCTAGAGGAGCTCATAATTTTGTCTCTTTGTATTTCCAGCCATTTGCACGGAGCCTGCCACATAGTAAGTTCTTAATAAATTCTTGTTAATTTAATATTTACAGTGTAGCCTAAAGCTATATTCCTCAATATCATATGACAAGGATTTTAGAGACTTACAAAAGGAAGAGCTCTGGGAAGTCTCTGAGAAAGCCCCTTCTAGCTCTTGCTTTCTACGAAAATGCCAGGAAGTATTGGGATCTCTAAAAGAAAAGTGTGGGACTTTTGCAGTGAAAATGTAAATTTTGATCTCTCCCAAGTATGCAGAATGCTCTTGTGGTTCCCTTTTTATTTAACTTACCTTCTAAATGACTTCCAAGGAATACTTGGAACAAACTTTAATTCTAAATTTGCCAAATACATTTAAAAGTTACCAGAAATGACATAAGGAGATGAATGTAATAGATGCTAATGTTCCTTGGAGGAGTCATGGGGCAAGAGAAAGAAAGAAACAGATTAAGATGCTGCTGACATTTGTTATTTGAATAGCAGCAGGATTGGGAAGTGCATAGGAGTAGAATTTCAAAGCTGTGTGTGGGAGGTACTTGCACAAAATATTTTGTCAACAGGATTTCTGCATGCACCTCTCACACAATGCTTGGGGAAATTTACCATGGGAAGAGAGTTTCTCAAGCCTTCCCCACCCTCTTTGTAAATAGTAGAAGTGTTGGAATGAAAATATCCTAGTCAATGAGCATCCAAGCAATGGCAAGACTGGTCTGCTCCCCCCACCCTTCTCAGAGGAGGCTACCAGGAACACAGCAAGGCACTGTCATCTCACCAAGCAGCTACTGTGGGACCACACTTCTCTCTCATCTCCCTCCTTCAGTAATTTCCCTTATGGGTTTCCTGATGCATTATTCCAACCTAGTGCCACTGTCATTGGCCTTGAATGTGAGAGTTAGAAGAGATTTTAGAATAGAGAATATCAGACCTAGAAGGGAACATAGAAGGCCAGAGTTGGCAGGCAGCATAGAATAGGGAATATTAGAGCTGGAAAGGACATTTTGAACACAGAACATGAAATGTTGCGGCTGGAGTGAAACTCAGATCACAAGGCATTGAATGACAGAGTTGGAAAGGAACATAGATCATAATATATTAGCCCTGGGAGCTTAGAATATAGAACGTGAAATGCTAAATTTGGAAGTAAACATGGAGCAAAGAGTGCCAGAGCTAGAAGAGACCTTGTAATATAGAATACAGAATGTCATAGCTTGGAGAGACCTTAGAATACATAGCCTAGGATGCTAGAGTTAGAAAGGAACACAGAATAAAATGCCAGAGCTAAAAAGCTATCTTAGAACATAAAGCACAAAATATCAGAACTTGAAGAGAACTTAGAACACAGAGCAGAGGTGACATGGAACAAAGAAATGTTGGTGATGAAGGAGGACCTGAACAAAGAACATGGAATGTCAGAACTGGAAAGGACCTTAGAACACAGATCATAGAGTGTCAGAGAAGGGCAACATGGAACAAAGAATGTTGGAGATGGAAGAGACCTTCGAAGAGAAAAGACAATACGATGTCTAAGTTGGAAAAGAACACTCAACATTGAATGTTAGATCTGGAAAGGACATCAAACATCAGATTTCCTAAGTCCATGGCCAGTTCTCTTTCCATTTCATGGTGTCATCATTCAAGACATGTTCTTGTCCTTTATAAGCAGTTTTGTATTCATATTTGAAAACATTCATCACTGATTATCAAGTATTTTGATTATGGGAAAAATCAGTCAACAAACATTTATTAAGTACCTACTCTGTGCTAACCATTGTGCTAAGTGCTGGGCCAAGGTAAAGACTTTAGCTACGTTGTGGTATGGAGGAATGGGCAACATAGGGGACTAAGTCTGCATCCTGAAATCACTACTACCTAATTGTGCAACCTTGGGAAAGTCAGTTAAGTTTTCTGGGCTTATTTTCCTCTGTAAAATGAGAGGGTTAGGGATGGCTAGGTGGCACAGAGGATAGAGTACCAGCCCTGGATTCAGAAGGACCTGAGTTCAAATCTGGCCTCAGACACATAACACTTAGTAGCTGTGTGACCCTGGGCAAGTCACTTAACCCCATTGCCTAGCCAAAAACAAAAAAGAGGGTGAGACTTGATAAGTCTTAAGATTCTTTTTACCTTCAGAATTCTATGGAATTCATAAAACTACATATTCTGAGGTAAGTAAGGATACTGTATTTTTTTTTCTCCTTCCAAATTAAAACTCATTATACCCCCCCAAAAAAAAATCCACCTTCCAAATGTTTCTAGTTCTCTCTCTCCCTTTTTTTATGCTAGACCAAGGGGTTAAGTGACTTGCTTAAGGTCACACAGCCAGTAAGTGTCAAGTATCTGAGGCCAAATTTGAACTCAGGTCCTCTTGACTCCAGGGCCAGTGTTCCACCTAGCTGCTCCTCTCTCTATTTCTCTTCTAGGAAGCCATGTTCATAAAAATCAGTCATCCCTTGACTCTTCCTTGGCCTTCATATCCTCTATGTTAAATCTATCTTCCCAATTCTATCTCTACAACATTCTTCACTTTGCTTTACTTATACAGTCTTGCACAGGCTTTCCCCACACTTTCCTGACCTCTATCTCTTAGAAGTCCAATCTTCCTCAAGGACATAGGCCCACTGCCATCTCCTCCTTGAGGACTTTCCCTAGCCCTTTGCCATTAGCAGTTTGCACTCCTTAACTCTTGATTCTATTCTCAATGACATATACATATATACATATACATACTTACATGTACATATATATGCATATATATACACACACACATTGCACCTCCTGAGCTGGTTACATGCCATTTCTTCAAAATCCCACAGTTCTTAATCTTTTCTATATCATGTAGTCTTATGGTAGTCCAATGAAATGTATGGACCCTTTCTTAGAATAATATTATTAAATACATAAAATAAAATGAATCAGATTGCAAGGGAAAAGAGTATTATTAGAGTCAATATTATCTAAAATAATTTTGAGTATACGTATTCATTTTTTCCTACTTCTGCACCTTTGAAATAGTGGGGTACTTCCATTTTGAGCTGTGTAACTTAAAGGGGTGGATTATCACATCTTAGCGTAACTTTTAAATTGTGATAGGAATAGTGTGTGTGTGTGTGTGTGTGTGTGTGTGTGTGTGTGTGTGTGTGTGTGTACTATGTTAAACAACAAATTCAGAGACCTCAGGTTAAGAAGCCCTGCATAGAATGTCAGCCTCAAGATCAGATGCTGATGTTTGCTTGTTTCTTTTGCTAGTCTATCCTGCATACCTGAGACTGAGAAAAGTGAAGCAAGTGACGGGGCTGGAATTCAAACCCAGGGCTTCTGCATCCACATCTAGGGCTTTTTTACTCTCCTCTTGTGTCAGCTTCCTCTAAATCACTATGAAGACTTTGAATTTATGGGTCTATGTGTTTTGTTCCTATAGCCCCTTCAGTCCCAGAAAATGCCAAAGAACAAAGTTCTACCCAGGCAGCCTCTCCTCTCCCTTCACTTCCCCACCTTCAGAAAGGAGGGCATTCTGGTCAATTTCCCTGTCTTTCCCCAAAGCTAAACTCTATTGCCTTGACACCCACTGATCACAAACAATATTCGCCATGGCAGGCAGTTTCATATCTTTGTCTTCTTTTTTCCCCAAAGGCATTTAGTTACATCTACCACAAGGAAAGAATACAAGTTGTTGTAGCACATTTTGTTCATAACCTCCAGGAGAAGGTTAGGATTAAGTACAATACTTAGAAAATACCCTTTCAAGTAAAATCTTCCTCAGTTCAAATAAAACGATTTCAGGTTGGGTGTCTGAAGGGAAAATGTCCATTTCCCTTCAACTCACAAATGATAGCTTTAGGAAGGGAAACATTCAAGAAGGTTTCAATAATACCCTTTAGGCCATCATTCACAAGAGGTGAAAATTAGTGCAGCTGAGGCAAGGTACTCCTTATGAATGACAAGGAGATGGCATAGTTAAGCCACAGGGCTCTTTGCCTGTATAGAGTCACCAGCAGTGAGGACTAGAACTGTCTTGGCTCCTTACTTAAGGGGACAAGAGATTCATAATAACAATGTCAAGATGATAGAGAAGAGGATATTGGGTAATCTCTATGAGTCAGTCCTCCATGCTGGCAATAAAAGGAAGCTTTTAAGAAAACTACAAGATACCTTAGAAACAAATCCGGGCATTGTTTTGGGATTCGGAAATGAATAAAAAAATTTGACTTAAAAAAACTCATCATAAGTAGGTCCTAATAAAATTCACCTTGCAATCATTTCCTTTAAGGTTTAAAAATTATTGTTTGTGGGGTCTGTGTTTTTAGGTGTAGACATATGATTTCATTGATGTGGGGAAGTTTCCTCTACCAAAGCAGACCCACACTGGTCCACAACTTATAGTCAAGGTCAGAGAAAATCAACAATTAATAGTTTTCAAAAAAAATTATTGTATTTTTTTCAGTCAACAAAAATCCATCTTCTTTCCCTCTTAATCCCCCTACCAAATTGAGAAGAAAGTAAAAACAAAACCCTTATTACAAATGTTTATAGTCAAGCAAAAAAATAAATCCTCATTGGCTGCGTCTACACACACACAAGCACACATTCTGAGTCCACTAGAATGGGTAGAATGATTCATAAAGAGTCCTCTGGAATCTTTCAGTGTTGTCGGTCTTTATAATATTATTGTCTCGGTATAAATCTATCTCTTGATTCTGTTCCTCTCACTCTACCTCAGCTCATCAAGTTTTTCCCCAGTTTCTCCAAAACCATGTATTCAATCATTTCTTACAGCACAATAGTATTCCAACACATCGATACACCATAACTTGTTCAGTCATTCCTAAATCACTGAGCATCTTCTCAGTTTCAATTCTTTGCCACTGAAAAAAAGACCTGCTATTAGGATAGCTTTAGTTAGTTTGTTTTGCTTAGAATTAATCCTTCCCTTAGTCTACCTTATCTCTTATTTCTCCCTCTCCCTTATCCCCTTTCCTTCTTGTTTCCCTATTGAGTGACATATCTTTGTACAGCAATGTTGTGTGTGTCTGTGTGTTATTCCCTCTTTTGATTAATTCAGATGATGCTTCTCCTACTTCTTCCTCTTTATATGGACTTGTACTTGTGCACCTCTATCACATGGGATAAATGTCCCTATTCTTTGGCTCCCTTTCTCTCTCCAGTGTATTCCCCTTACCTTCTTTTTCAGTTTTCTTTTTTGTCATCAACATAAAACAGAACCACTCCTTGGTCTGGTCTAATTAAACTGCCTCTATGACCTTTGGTGTTGACGAGGTTCTGAGGGGACACATGCATGATTTCTGCATATTAGAATGTAAACAGTTTGTCCTTGTTTAGTGCTTTGCGGATGTTCATTCATACTTACTTTTTTATGTCCTCTTGACTGCTATGACTATGGCTATGCCACTCTGGCTTTTTCATCTGGAATCCTTGTAAGTCCTCATTAAAGGTCTGCTTCCTGCTCCTCATCCCATAGGATTATACTAAATTTTGCTGAGCAAGTTATTCTTTCTTACACACCTATGTCCTTTCCCTTCTTGGATATCATGTTCCAAGCTCTTTATAGGGGTGGCTTCTAAATCATGAGTAATCCTCCCTGTACCCCCCCGGTACCTGTTCTTTCTGACTATTTGCCTTATTTATTTTTTAACCTGAAAGCTATGGATTTTAGTTATAATATGACTGAGAGCTTTCATTTTGGGATATATGTCAAGAGGTAACTAATGGATTCTTTCTTGTCCAGGAATTCTGGTCAAACTTGTGTCTAGTGTGTGCTTTCTCAGAGGTTGTACTTGTAGATATTTTGGAGTCATTCTTCTATTTGTATCTTGAGGATCCTTTTCATCATAACTATTCAAGTGAGATAATATTCTTGTCTGTTCATCCTTTCAGCCTCCTTTTTGACTTCAGACTTTATATTATAGCAGTCTCTGTGCATTTCTGGAGGGAATGTTTATGATGCTCTTGCTGTTTTCTTAAGGTTATTGAGTATTGCAATTCCAGTATTTCAGGGATAGCTTAGACTAGGAACTGGACGTTCAGTGCTTCCAAAGTGGTCTAATTCGGAGCAAGATGTGATTTCTCTCCTCTGGGTGTGATCTCTACAAGTTCTTGACCTGGGTTTGGGTCTGAGCAACATGCCTATAATCTTGCCCCAGTTGGAGTTTCAGTAGTCTTCTGTGGACTCAGAGTGAAAATTTCCCCTTTGATCTGTGATTCCTGCCTTAGTAATTCTGTTGCAGGATTAAACTGGGATAAATCCTAGAAATGAAACCCTGTTCCATTTCTGCAATCAGAGGCATATAGTAATGCCACAAATGAAACATTCCTCACCCTGGAATGCCATCTATAGGTACAGTTCTCCCCTTCAGTCAGCCCTGGATCTGTGAACCAAAACTGGGTAGAGAGCAACATAATTTTCCATTGATACATATTCCTTCACTCTACATAGGTTTATACTTCTTTGTGATAAATTTGGGACCTTTTCTTACCCTGATACATAGTCTTTCCCTATGCTACAATGCTTAGCACAGCCATTCCTGGTTAGATACTATCTACACTGTCGACAGACCGCACCTTCTCCCTATAAAAATATGGTTTTGAAAATGACTTAGTGTCTTAGCTTGGATTTCCCAATCAGTACTTGGTCTTAACGCACTTTATAGACCTGTTGGCAGCAGTTGTAGGTAGAATTTAGTTGTACTTCCTATTAGTCCACCATCTTGGCTCCACCACACAAACAAGAATATAACAATAACAATAGCATTTATATAGCACCTCCTGTGTGCCAAACTCTGTACTATTTTATGAATATTATCTCCTTTGATCCTCACAACAACCCTGAAATGTAAGTGATAATATTATACTCATTTTAAAAGTGAGAAAACTGAAACCCAAAGATATAAAATTATTTGCCCTAGACTGCTTAACTCCAGAGAATGAGCTCAGAGAAGGGGTATTAATCACAAGAGCTGAGATTTGAGCCCAGATATCATTTAGAAGAGATGCTTGGGGTGCTGTGTAAGCTTAAGTAAGTTGCCCAAGGTCACAAAGCCAGGAGTATGCATGATAAACAGGACTAGAACTCAGGTCTCTCAGTTACATAGAGTTTTATGGTTTATAACTTGCTTTCTTCATATATTAACTTTGTGAAGTATATACTGTAAATTATATTAAGGGCATCTTTCACATGAAATAAGAGAGAGTTAGAAAGGTGAATCAGTATGCTCATAGCCCCCCAGCAGAGAAGGAACTCAAACCCAGATTGCAGTGAGTGTGTCTGTGTCTGTGTCTATATGCATGCCTCGGTGCTGGGGTTATAATGTATATGTGGCTGTGCACGTGTGGGTAGATATGAATATGTGTTAACGTGTGTGCAGCTGTGTGTGAGTACGGATAGATAGAAGGGTAGATGAGTGTAAGTATATGTGAGTATGTGGATATGGTTGTGTTTTTTTTCCAGCCCACCAAAATGTTCCCTTAATACCAAAAATATTTAACTTGCCCATTTGTAAAGGACACTTTCAACCTAATAATAAATACGGATTTGCACTTACCCACCCAGCTCTCTTGTTCTGCCCCACCTTGTAACTTTGAGCATTCATTTCCAAGAAGCTCATTTCAATTTTTGAAATGCTTAGTAAGCACTTAGAATGCACAGAGCAATACCCCAGGTGCTGAGGCTATAATAAAGAGCAGTAAGACATATGTCTGTCCCTAAAGGAATTTACAAACTAAGAGGGATGCATTCTGTGATGATGGGCACTGGAGGGCATGTACACATGTGTACATACATATTCCATTGGGACAACTGTGGTGTAATGTTAGTAGATTACTTAGTTTTCTCCTCTGAGTTCTCTAAGTTGTACAGATCCTATTACGTAGTTTAAAACTTCACTAAGACTGTTGGGACACCCTGTATAAATTTACATTGAGGGCAGATTAGCCCAAAGTCATTTTGCAGCAACAGACTATTGTAATATTGAAGGCCTGATCAACTCTCAAACTGACATGCCTTTTCTGGCATCAAATTCAATTCAACAATTCAATTAAACAGCTACTTCTTAACTACCTACTGTATGAAATGCACTATACCGGGGATTGGGGAAAATATGAATATGAATAAGACAAGATTCTTGTAGTTGAGAAGCTTATAATGTAATTGGAAGAGGGAAAGCAGGTATGCAGAAAAGTACAAAGCAAATCAGATAAAGATATATACATATGAGAGGCAGATAGGGGGTGCAGGGGATGGAGCACTGACCCTGGAGTCATCTGAGTTCAAATCTTGCCTCAGACACTTGCTAGCTATTTGACCCTGGGCAAGTGACTTAGCCCCAAATGCCTCAAAAATAAAAGACTCATGCACAAGAGGAGTATTGTGTTCTTTAAGATTATATGAGGAAGAGATCACTTCTAGCTAGTCGAACTGGGAAAAAATTTATGACACAGGTAGCACTTGGAAAGAGCTTGGAAGAACGCATATGTAGCCCTTATTTAGGCTTTGAATTTACTCTCCCAACCACACACAAAAGAGTAAGTCCAGGCCCAGAGTACATCTGGATATTTATCCACACTCAAGATTTTAGGGTAGCATTAAAGGTCAATGGTGCTCTTCTAACGTTAAATGGGTCAGTGAATACAGTGCTGTACTTAGAGTCAGAAAAGTCTGAGGTGAAATCTGGTCTCAGATACTTACTAGCTGTGTGACCTTGGGCAAGTCATTTAACCTGTCTCTGGTTCAGTTTCCACAACTGTAAATTGGAGTAATGATAGTACTTACCTCACAAGCTTGTTGTAAGGATCAAAATGAGGCATTTGTGGGGGGGAAAGTGCTTAGCACAGCACCTAGCACACAGTAGGTGCTATATAAATGCGGATTTACCCTACTGACTCAAGCTGCCATTCTGGTGTGTTCGTCTGAAAATTGTACTTTGTGCTTTGTTATGGCCAGTTAGTATTTCCCCAGTATCCTCAGATATCTCTTCAATAATCATTGAAAGGCAATTAACATCAATCACCTTTTACAAAAAAGATATTTTATGAAAACATATAGCAAAAACTGAAGTCCTTGAAAAATCTTCAAAACCTACAAGAACCTATTTTCCTCTGTCTCATTCGATCCTGGGAAGAGTGGCCGTGTCTTAAAATGTCTCTACAAACATTTCCCCTCCCAAGTTCACTTTGCAATCAGCGTGGCGGATAGATGAATAGCTCCCCTGCTTGAAGGACATGGCATCCTGGCTGCCAGGCTGATTCCCTGCCAGGCTGGATCATTCAGGTCACTCACTCCTTGGAGATGTACTGGCTCCTCATCTGGCTTGGCTGTGGTTGCTATGGCAATCTCTTCCATGGATTCCTGTCACTGGAATTCTGATGGCTATTTCAAACTTGTTGTTCCATCTCAAATACTTCTTCATCTAAGATCAGTAAGATGTAAACGTATCAGGGACAAAAGATTGAGCAATGCCATGCATTCACAGGCCATATGGAGACTTGGGTGGGAAAATGAGGCAACCAAATTGGACATCCCTCACTCTTTACCCAGAGATTTATAGTAGTTCTTCTTCACTCATTACCAGAGAAGGGGGAAGAAGGGAAAGAGAGAGAAAGAGACAAAGAGAGAGAGAGAGAGAGAGAGAGAGAGAGAGAGACAGAGAGAGAGAGAGAGACAGAGAGAGAGACAGAGAGAGAGAGAGAGACAGAGAGAGAGAGAGAGAGAGAGAGAGAGAGAGAGAGAGAGAGAGAGAGAGAGAAAGAGAGAGAGAGAGTAAAGAAGGAGAAAAGGGGAGGGTAGAAGGAAAAGGGAGAGAAATTTGGAGTTTCTTTTTTGTACGTCTTTCCATAAACTCTCATCCAGTTCAGTAGCCAATTTAAAGTCCTTTCTTCACCACAAAATAAGTCATTGAGGAAAAAGTCAGAATATAAGGTATTCCAAAAGTCCCAGAGCAGTTTAGCACTTAAACAGCCTAGGATTTCTCCCTTACATGTCATGCTGTGTTTTGGGAAGCAGGCTCTCCAGAACCTGTGAGGGCTGGCACCAGGCAGAGAAGATTGTACATGTGAAAGCACCGAGTCCCCATTGGCAAGTCCCCCAAAACATGTATAATGTCGACAAATGGAAACAGGAAGGAGAATATTCCAAATATCAATAAGTAAAAGTGAGAGCACAAAATGTGTTTATTTGATGGCAAATTTGACCTGAATATAGAGTCCATGAGGGGAAGTAGAGTGACAAATGCTTGTAAAGGTATATTGGAAGCAAATTTTAGAAGATCTTGACTGACCTAGTAAAGAAAATTATCTTGTTCATAGATTATAAGTATAAAGGAGGAAGGAATCTAAGAGGTACTTTTGGTCCAACTTTCCTACTTCCCCTCCCAAATGCAGAAACTAAGGATCATACAGGTTAAATAACACGCCCAAGGTCAAAGAGGGAACAGGTGGCAAAGCCAGGCTTTAAACCCAATACCCTGTATCCAAATACAGCTCTCTTTTCCTTCTACCACTTTATCTCTCTTTTAAAAATGAAGAGCCCTTCAGGTTCATACATCAGTGGACTGATATGATTATGCTTGTGTAAAGTAGAATTCTATTGAAACTGCACCATCCAGGGTAGCTACGTGATGCAGTGGGTAGAGCATGGCCTGGAGTCAGGAGGACCTGAGTTCAAACACTTACAAGCTGTATGACCTTGAGCAAGTCACTTAACCCTAATTGCCTCTAACAACGACAACAACTCCACAACCATAGAAAGTATGATTGTACTTTCAATATTTGTCATAAGCAAACATGGATTCTTCCCCTCCCCACCTCTATCCCCACTGTCTGAGTGTCCTCCTCTTGAAATGTTTGCTTTGCAGCAGACTAAAGAGTACAAGCTCTGTCAGTGTGCTTTCTAAGAGTCATGTAGAGGGAGGTTTATGCCTCATGGGCCATTTCTCCATCCACTATCTATTCTTCAAGATCACTCAGTCAACAATAGTGGGAGCTATCCTAGGAAAGTGAATGGCTTGCTCACTCTTCATCACTAAGAAGACATGGTAAACTCTTAGAAATGACTGAGATTTTCTGCATGTTCTCTGAGGAGCTGGGCACTTACAAGTAGAAACCAGTATCATTCCATCTTGTTCTAAGGGGGAAAGTATGACAAACTAAATATTTAGACAAATAAAGGACTTTCAAACTAGTTACATAATCATGTTGTTAAAATCTTCATGGAAATGTCAGATTTAGAAGATAAGTACCCTGGTAATCAGTCACAATCATCACTCATGCCTACTGCTTGTGGCTAATCAACCATCTGTTGATCTTGCTGGGGAGAAAGAAGGACTTTGCAAAACCTGTCCTTGCCCAGGCTTACCAACAACAAATCATTGCCTAGACAATCAGCATTCACTGAGGGACATTCAAGGTTAAGCGCCTCCCATTAAGAATTTCATTTGCAGCTGAGATTTTCCAACACTTGCTTTCCAGGAACCATAGTCTTATCTATCTATCTATCTATCTTACAAATGTGTGATTATGTAAAACATTTCCATATTAGTCATTTTGTATAACACAACTTGAATAAAAGAATAAAAAAGAAAGAAAGAAAGTGAAAAGTGGCATGCTTCAGTCTGCATTTGATCAATCTCAAGTCTTTCTGTGGAGATGGATAGGATGTTTCATCATCAGTGCTTTAGGATTGTCTTGGATCATTGTTTTGCTGAGAATAGCTAAGTCATTCACAATTCTTATTTGCTTAATGTTGATGTTACTGTGTACAATGTTCTCCCGGTTCTGTTCAGTTCACTATACATCACTTCATGGAAGTCTTTCCAGGTTTTTCTGAAATCATCCTGTTTGCCATTTCTTACAGCAGAATAATATTCCATTACAATCATATACCACACCTTATTTAGCCATTCCCCAACTGATGAGCATCCCTTTGATTCCCAATCCTTAGCCACCACAAAAAGAGCTGCTATAAATATTTTGTATAAATAGGTCCTTTTCCCTTTGTGGGATGTCTTTAGGATATAGACCTAGTAATGATATTGCTGGAACCATAGTCTTATAATGGTCTGCCCATGAAATCAGAAGATAATGAACTAGCTGAAAGCCTTCAGGAAATAGTGCAATGTTTTAAGACAATAGGTATCCGCATGAAAACACAAAAGGAAAAAATGCAAAATTATCCCTTTCAGTATCATTGTTGGAAGCCACAGTTCAATCCACAAGAATTTATGAAGCACCCAGTACTATATGTAATATGGTTATTGGTTCCAGCCCAATAGAAATATAAAGTACAAATTCAAATAATGCAATGACTTCATGGGATTCATTATTCACACTAATCAGAACCAGACTGTGTGTACAATCCATACGACACCTCCTTTCAGAATAAATTAGGGACTTCAAATCTTCCTCTTGCTACTCAATGTCTACTTTGTTTTTCTTTCACCAATTATTGAGAGATTTCATTCCCCACTGGAAGCAGACCTTTGGTAATGTCAAAAGTACATGAGGACACTTTCCAGGATGTCAAGTAGGTATTGAGTTCTGAGTTTGCGCTAGTACTTTGAAATAAACATAACTGCCACTTCATATTACTAATACTTCAACTTAACATGATGGAGTGGTGTTTACCCACAAAGTGCCAGATGGCACTGGGGCACTAATTGCTTGCTACTCCAGAACAATGTCACTGGCAGAACAGAACTCTGCAAAAATTGGCAAAGATGTCCTTATTATGTTCATGAATTTTAAAATTCCAAACTATTTTTAAAAAATATTTAACATTATTTTTTTAAAAATTGTGAATTCTACATTCTCTCTCCAGTCTTCCCCTCCCCCACCCCTTGAGAAGGCAAGCAATATAATCTCAATTATACATGTGAATTCATGCAAAACATATTTCCATATTAGCCATGTTGCACCAGAAAAAAAAAGCAAGAAAAATAGAGAACGTGAAAACAAGTATGTGTCAATCTGAATTCAGAATTCATCAGTTCCCTCTCTGGAAGTGGACAGTATTTTTCACCATGGATCCTTTGGAATTGTCTTGTATTTTTAAAAAAGTAAGAAAAATAGAAGACATTAAAAAAAAACCAAGTACGCTTCAATCTGCATTCAGAATTCATCAGTTTTCTCTCTGGAAGTGGATGGCACTTTTTTATAATGGGTCCTTTGGAACTGTCTCAGATCGTTTTCTTGATCAGAGTAGCTTAAGTCTTTCATAGTTGATCACCACTACAATATTGCTGTTACTGTGTGAAATGTTTTTCTGCTTCTGCTCACTTCACTCTGCTTCAGTTCATATAAGTCTTCCCAGGTTTCTAAATTACTTTTTAAAGTTATGTCTTTATAGTTTATACTATAAAACCTCTGGTGGGTAGCTAATGTTTACATCATGCTTACTGTGTGCCAGACAGCGCTGAGCACTTTATAATTATTATCTCATCTGACCCTCACAACATCCCTAGGAGGTGCCATTATTATACCCATTTTACAGATGAAGAAATTGAATCAGTAAAGTTACTTGTCTAGGGTCACACAGCTAGTGTCTGAGGCCACATTCAAATTCAGGTCTTCTTGCCTCCAGGCCTGGTATTCTATCCACTGTGCCATTAAATAGAAGCCTAAGTCTTCGGCATTAATTATCTCACCATAATGCAGTACTAGAGTCTTTTGTTCAGTGCTTATCACTATTTATGCCTACAAGCCTGGAAGTACAATGTTGAAGGTTGGCCTGCTAAGCCCAACACCGCCACAGATCCAAGGTTATAATGTGTCACTTCTTTTGGAAGCTTTTAGGTTAGGAGACTTCCTTGACCCACTGTATCCATTTGATCAAGCTAATCAATTCACATCATTGATTAAACAAGATGCCAGATTAGCTTATATCTCAAATGGATGATGGGAGGGAAAGTCCAAGAGACAAATTGCTAGAGAAATGAAACTCATCACAAGCTAGCAAGCCAAGCCATCTGTCCATAGTCAAAGTCAAGATCATGGTTCTAGAGTGAAAGGTTCTGGGCTCAGATTCCTCCTATGGTGAATAATAGCTGTAGGACACTGGGCCAATGACTCAAGTTCCTTCGGGCTCAGTTTTCTCATCTGTAAAATGAGGGCGTTGGACTAGATGTCCTCCGAGGTCCCTGGTAGCCTTAGATCTGTTATTATTTGATCCTTTCATGAGGAAATTAACTTGTTATTCTAGGAGGTGGGTATTACAGTATCTTCTTCTCACTACAGGCATCACATTTAGGAATTATTGCCTTAAAAGAAGGGATTTGGTTGTAAATGTTTAACAAACAGTTATACAGGGCTTGGAGAGTAGGTGAAAGAAGGATCACACTTTTATTTTTAATCTGAATTATTAATTAATATACAATGTATACATTATATATAACAGTAATATAATTATTAATAATTATAATTATTTTCTCCATCACTTTATTAAGTCTAGACAATCAACAGAACAATCAATCTAGCCCTTACTTGTAGCACTTGCTGATTTCTGAGGTGTAAAAACACACGCTGAAAATTTAACAGTCGGGTCTTGGCTGCAGCACACCTCTGCCTAAGAGCATTTGCTAGAAGCTAGCAAGGCAATGTGGTATTTCAGAATGTCCTCTGGACTGGAAATCATAAAACCCAGGTTTTTAACTCAGCCTCCCTCAGTTGTGAGCCATGGCAAAATCATATAACTCCTCCAAGTTTTGTTTTGTTTTCTGTAATTTGTGATAATAATACCTGCCATACTTACTTCATAAAATTGTTAAGAGGAAAGTATTTTGTAAACTCTAAAGTGATATATGAATTCTAGTCATTCAGTCAATAAGATTTATTAAGAATTTACTAAATACCGGGGAGTGTGCTAAGTACTGGGGAAGAAAGGAAAGGCAAATGATAGTCACTGTTCTCAGAGAGCTTACATTCTCATAGGGAAGACTATGCCAAAATAAGTATGTATGCACAATATGTGGGCTGTATGTATGCAAGGTAATCTCAGAGGGAAAGTACTAGCTTGAGAAGGTGGGAAAAGGGTAGGAAGGGTTGCCTACATAAAGTAGACTTGGAGTTGAAATTGAAGGATGTCAAAGGAAGCTAGTTGACGGTGGGCTGGTAACCATTCCAGGCATGGGGGACAGTCAGTGCCAAGCATGGGACCAAGAGATAAGACTATCAAGTGTGAAGAATAAAAAGTCTAGTACGCTTTATAGATGAGGAAACTGAAGTAAACAGGATGAAGTGACTTGCCCAGAGTCACACAGTTAGTAAGTGTTTGAGCCCAGATTTGAACTCAGATCTTCCTGACTCCAAGCCCAGCTCTGGCATGAGGAAGTGTTTAATAAATGCTTGCTCCTCTCCCCATTCCCTATACTTTATCCTACCAACCAAAGAGTTCCATAACTAATTAGTGGCAGAGAGAAAAGAAGCCAAGTATCCCAAGAATTCTCTAAAGTTGAATGTCTTTGGCAGGGGATCTTAACCCAGTATCTGTTGATTTTTTAATGACTATATTTCACTGAAGTAAGTTACTTTTGTAATGCTATGTATTGTATTTTATGTATTTAGTACCATTATAAGAAGGCTTTTCCAGACTCTCAAAGGGGTCTGTGATACAGCAAAAAAAAAAAAAAAAAGATTAAGAATTCCTGGTCTCCTGGCATAAAAGCTTCAGCTGGCACAACGATGTGCCAATGGAGCCACTTTTAAAATAGGAGATGTTGATCTGATGCCCTGCTCAGAATTATTGATAGGTGAGTGGAGAAGAATGACTGAAAACCACTTGGGAAATAATAGAGCCTTCCCCATAACAAAGCCCTGGCTTCGTTCCCTGTCCTTGTGGTCACTTGAGCCAGAAATGAAAGCTCAGTTCCTGGAAGGCTTCGGAGGACATTCGGGTTATGATCTTTCCAGTTCAGGTGTGAAGAATTCAACAGTATCAGAGTTCCCAAATCCTATATTCCCAAAGTCAAGCCACATCAAGCAACTTTTATTCTTACTTCCATTCCACCACATTCCAATCTCAATAGACTACTTTGCTCATTGGGTATGTGTAGGTGTTGAGTGTATTTAACCAACTTGGGAAACCCTTCCATTCCTTGTCTCTCTAAGGGAGATAAAAATCTATGTGGCCCAAGTTCGACTAAATAAACCCTTGATGATACCTCAATGTAACTCTGATACTCTCTGATGCTTCCGATAGCTAGTCAATCCAGTTCAATTTAGTTCAGTTCAATAAAGCACTTACTTATTTCTTCAAAGCTGGACTAGCACATGCATAATGTCTCAGACTACCTCTCCACCATTGCTTAGCAGCCTTTTCCTAACACAGTCACCTTCACCTCCATGGTCTCTTCCTTTGATTGGTAAAATCCTCTTTGAACTTCTATTAGAATAAACACTTATGTTAGGCATCATGCTTTATAAAACTCAGAGCAGCCCATGATGATACTGATCACCTATCTGCTTTACCCATTCACGTACCCATCCCCCATCCCTGCCACTTAAGCTGTTTTTGATGTGTTACCTTTAGTAGAATGTCAGCACCCTGAGGGCAGCAACTGTCCTTGCTGTGTTAGTATTTGTATTCTCAACGTATAGCACAGTGCCTGACAGATAGTAGATACAATAAATAAATATTTACTCTATCTATCCCTATATCTATCATCTATCTATTTATCTATCCATTCATCATCTGTCTGTATCTATCCATCTGTTGATCTATCCATCTATCTAGCTACCTCTTCATCTATCTATCTTTCTATCCATCTATAATCTATCAATCTGCCATCTATCTATTTATCATCTACCTACTTCCTATCAGTTTATTAAGACTAGTCCGAAGGATATGAATTAGAGGTCACGGAGAGATTGACGAAGAGTGAATCCAGCTTGTAGATTAAAACAAGCTTCTGAGTGTAACAGAGGCAGCATCAGGTAACAGAAATATGAGAATGGTTTGCTATTTCCTTCTCCAACTAATTTTACAGATGAGGAACTGAGACAAACAAAGTTAAGTGACTTGCCTAGGGTCACTTAGCTAGTGTCTAATACCAGATTTGAACTCAGGAAGAGTCTTCCTGATCCAGGTGCCACACTTTACGTATTTTGCCATCTAGCTTCCTGAATGAGAAGAGATCTGGATTCAAATCCCACCTCCGACAATGGCATTCACATATAAGTAAGTCATCTAAGGTCTTTGAGATTTAGTTTCTTCATCTTTAAAATGGGAATATTAGTGCCTATCTCAAAGTGAGGATCAAAAGTGCTGTGAGGATCAAATGAAATAATGTACATAAAAAGTTAATAAAGCCTTAAACTACTATGTATCAGTTGTCATACATAAGACATCACTTAAAAAGTACTCCCAAGTTGTACTTCTCTTCATTAGTGCTATGAAATATGGCTAAACAATACATATAAAACAATACATATAATTAAGGTCTACGTACACACACACATAAACACACCTAGTAACACAAATAGATATCATTTTTCACTGCAGCCTTCAGCCTGAAAAATGAGGTTTGACAAAAAGAAGGAGCAAAATTAAAGTACACTCTGAAAAAGTAAAGAAGAAAAAATCATCCATTTACTGTAAGTTTTACATTTCTCTGTGATAGATTATTTAATCAATTACCGAGCATTTAGCAAGTATGTATTTTGTGCTCAGCACTGTGCTAGTTGCAAGAGATACAAAGAGAAAAAGGAAACAGTCCCCATTCTTGAGAAGTTTATATTCATTTCACATAAATTCTTTATTTCTTGTGATAATGATAGCAATAGGAAGGAGGAGGAGGAGGAAGAAGTTGAAGGAGAATGAAGAGGAGAGCAATATGACTGACATTACATACTACATAATGGAATCTCCCGAGATAGGCACTCTTATTGTCTTCATGTTATAGCTAAGGAAAACGAGGCTCATGCAGTTTAAGTAAACTTGTCTAGGGACATGCAGCTAATAAATATCAGTGATGGCAACAGAACCCAAGCTTTACTGGCCTCCAAGCCTAGCACACAATCCACATGAAAAAATGTTATTAATATTATTATGACCCATAGGTTTTAGGCAAGCCCAGTTTCAGTGGGGAGTAGTAGGGTGGAAGAACAGCTTGTATGTGTATGTGTGTGTTTGGTTTAGCAGCACAGTAACAGCAATCTGAATTGATTTTACCTCATTGGTTGGACCTTTTCTTGTTCCATGATCCCAGAGAAACAGTGTTATATGGAATCTTAATGAATGCAATGATGACTTAGTCCATTTGCATATTGCCAAGACTGTTCTCTCAATGCAAGACAGACAGATAGATAGACAGATAGACAGATAGATGATACATACATAGATAGATTGATAGATAATAGAGGTGATAGATAATAGGTGGACAAATACATGACAGATTATAGATAGATAGATGATAGGTGGATAGATAGATGATAGATAATAGGTGGATAGATAGATGGATAGATAGACAGACAGACAGACAGACAGACAGACAGACAGACAGATAGATAGATAGATAGATAGATAGATAGATAGATAGATAGATAGATAGATAGATAGAATGGAATAGAAAAGTTTCTCTCATTCCCAAGAGAAGCCCTGGAGGAAACAGTAAGTTACAGGAAACTCAAAGTTCTCTGTCTTTTTCTAGGAAGCTAGATGTTACAGTGAATAGTTGCAGAGGACTGAGCCTGGAGTCAGGAAGACCTGAGTTAAAATCCAGCCTCAGATATATACTAGCTGTGTGACTAGCCACAAGGCACTTAATCTCTGTTTATACCAGTTTCCTCATCTGTAAAATGGGGATAATAACAGTTGCTATCTTCCAAGCATTGTTGTGAAGATCAAATGTGATAATGATGTTAAATAGCTTAATACGGTGTCTGGTGCATAGGGAGCACTATACATAATACACACACACACACACACACACACACACACATATGTATATGTATATTTGTGTGTGTGTGTGTTAGGTGTTATTGTTGCTGCTGTTGTGATTCCTAATTCCAAGGTCAGCCAGGCTGCCACCTTGCATCTTCATTTCTGCACACAACTTAGCAGGAGAGACTTTGACAAAATAGAGTGTTTTCAAATGATTTTGGAAAGGATAGATAACACACTGAGTTAAGATGCAAAAATATCTCAACTGGCTAGGAACTCGGGTCAAAGTTATTCAGGTGAAATTAAAGTCTTACCCTTGAGATCTTTTTAAAAAATCAATTTCCAAAGTACAAGGCTTGAAAGGTATGACTACCCCTCATTATAAGTGAATCCTTATTGAAATGATCTGTCTTTCATTCACACAAATGGTATAGGCTTTTGAATGGTGCTGATAATGGGGCACTGCCTGGGACAGTAGAAAAAAAGGCCTGGAGCTGGTGTCAGAGGACCTCAGTTCAAATTCTACCTTTGGTACTTGCTACCAATGGGACTGTGCAGGTCACTTAGCTCTCTGGGCCTCACTTTCTTCACTTATAAAATGAAGAAGTTGTGCTAAATAGCCTCTAAGACCTCCTCTAGCTCTAATACTATGGTTATTTAAAAATTGCCAAGGCCAAGGTTAAAGAATGCATCTCATGGTTCTGCAATGACTTTTTCTAGAAGCTCACTGGGCCCTCCCAAAAAACAAACAGATGCCTGGTCTCATCAGCACAATGCTCTAACTAGACAATATGAGGTCAGCTGAGAGAGGGAGGTTCTTTCTTGGCCTTTCAACCATAAAGTTTCTTGCCATTGTTCATGCCCCTCTCTTCTTTTCTTCTGCTTGTGTTCAGGAATATTTTTCATTTGGTACCTCAGAGTAATACCAAAATCTCAGTCCAGCCCTTCCTTTTACAGACATATGGATTGAAATCCTTTGAATCACTTGAATCTTAACTTGAAAGTGATCTTCACAGAAGGCCTTTTCTGATCTCCCTCTTCACTGATTTAGGTGGCTGCATGAGACTCTTTCTCTGTGTATTTCATAGAAACATAGAATTCTAGAATTGGAAAAGACTTTGATGGCCCTCTAGTCCAGCCCGTATACCAATGGAGTCTTACTATGATATCTGAAATCAGTGGTTATTAGACTGCCTAAAGATAAATAAAAAATGGGGAATCCATCATCTTTGACATCAACCCATTTCTCTCATGGACTGCTCTAATTGTTAGGAAGTATTGCTAGTTTCTTACCATCAAGCCTACATGTGTTGTTGTTGTTGCTATTTTTTGCAGCTACTGCTCCTGGGTCTACTCTTTGGGTCCAAATCAAACAATTCTCATGCCTCTTTTGTAAGATGACCCTAAAAAATACTTGAAGGCAGTGATTTTATCCCTCCTGCCTCTTCTGTTCTCTAGTCTAAATATCACCAGTTCCATCAAATGATCCTCAGATGATACGGATTCTACTCCCTTCTAGAATAGTTGACCTATTCTAGATGGTTTCCAAGCACCATCATTTGTAAACTATGATATCCAGAACTGAATACAGCACCTGGATGTGGTCTGATAGCACAAGGTATAACACAAAGGGATCCTAATATTTTTTTATGCCATGGTGTCCTTTGGTGGCCTGATGTAGCCTAGGTACCCCTTCTCAGAATGTTTTTAAATGCAAAAAAAAAAAAAACATAGAATTATAAAGAAAACCACTCATATTGAAATACAGTTACCAAAATATTAAAAGACAGATCCCCAGGTGAAATCCTGAGAGAATATCACTTCCTTCTTCCTAGAAGCATTTATATTCCAAGACAGTAAACTTAGTCAAGCATCTTGTTTCCACTAATGCCAATTCTTATAATTTCACCTGAGAGGAAACAGTTGTGCCTACTGTTATTTTTTTCCTGACCTAGGCAAACAGCCTTTTACCCAGAATGATCAAGTTTTTAAACCAACAACAACCATAAAATACAGCTACTGCCCTGGTCAGGCCACACCTACAGCATCTATATTTCTGCACACTTAGCAGGAAGTACTTTGACAAAATAGAGTGTTTACAAATGATTTGGAAAGGATACTTGGCATAACAGATGACAGGCCAGATGCAAAACAATCTCAACTGGCCAAGAGGTTGGTTCAAAGCTATCAAAATAAAATGGAGGCAGATATAAAGATAGATACAAAGTCTTATCCTTAAGATTAAAAAACAAACTTCAAAAGCATAAGGTCTAAAAAGTATGATGAGGCCTCAGTTTATATAAGGCAAAGAAAGATGATCTTTCTTGGGGGTTCATTAGACCACAACCTCAATTTGAGGCAATAGTGTGATACAGCACCCAAGAACAAGAATCCAAGCTTAGCCTCTGTTAAGAGCAAGAAAATGTCCAGAAAGGAGGGAGATGCCCTGCCCTGATCAGACCACACCTGAGGTACTGTGAAGAGTTGTAAGTACCACATTTTAGGATAGACGTTTATGAGCAAGAGAGTGGTAGTTAGAGGAAGTTGGCAAGGATGGTGAGTGCCCGTAAAACCATGAAGGTCAGCTGAAGCAATTGGAGATGGCTGGTCTACACAACTGAAGAATTAGGGAGGATCACAATAGAAATCTTCAAGTATCTGAAGGCATGTCATGCAGAAGGGGGATTGCATTGGTTCTACAAAGGACCCAACTATTATAGAAGGTTGAGAGAAAGTTGCATAGAAACAAATTTAAGTTACATATAAGGAAAAACTTCCTAACAATTAGAGCCATCCTAAAGTGGAATATGATACTTCTAGAGATGGGTTTGCAGTCACTTCAGATCTTCAAGTGAAGACTGGAGAGCCACTTGTTGGAGAGGTTGTAAAGGGGATTGCTCTGCAGCAGGGACTCTTAACTTGTTTTCTGAGTCGTGGACCCTTTGGCAATCTTGGGCTCCTTCTCAGTAATTTTTTTTTAATTCCGTAATTGAAGGAAGTGCTAAATTTCAGTTAGAAGTTAGTCTGTGGTGTGAGTGTGTATGTATGTGTATGTACTTTTCTTCTCCAAATTCATGTACCCTTTGAAAATGGTTCCATGGACCCTGAGTTAAGAAATGTTTGTTGTTGTTTTTTTCCTAGAGCTATAGCTTGCCCCAAATGGTCCCTTCCAACTCTTACGATTGTGATTATCTGATGGTGGCATCTTGCCATCCATGATTCAGTTGAAGAAAATTGGGGTCAGTAGCCTGAAGACCTCAAGGGTACATAATAGCAGCATTCATGGGCCACTGTCCATGTGAACAAGGGATTAGACTTGTTATCCTTGGCTCCAGAGAATAGAACAATAAGAGGAATTTACAGAGGAAGATTTTTAACTCATAAAATCTCCTAATACTGACATTTTTCCGAAAGCAGAACAGACTGTCTTGGAAGTACTGCCCATCATTGTATCTCTTTATGTAAAAGTTGGATGACCAGTTGTCATGCATGTAGAGGCTTATGGGTTGGACCAGATGGCCCCTGAGGACTTTCTCAGCTCTGAAGTTCTGTGATCGTGTGGCTCATTTCTGGAACCATAGGTAATAGTGTACACGCTGAACCAGGGAGAAGCTATTATAATTGGGAAATGACTTCCCATCTCACTCACAGAATGTACAAGATGTTGACTGAGCTCCAAAACGAATAAGAACCCTGGAGCCGTTTTCCTTTCCCACACTGTGTAGGATTTAGTTGTTAATAGTCACTGCATTTTGGTCTCCTGTCATTTCCACAGGAGAGCCAGAAAGTGAGGAAAATGTCTAAATACTTTATCAGTGATACAGCCGATTTGAAATAAGGGTTTAATGTAGAGAACAACTTTTCAAAGTTTAATTCCCATATCTCTCTCTGATTAAATGCTTCTCTCTTTCCTTTAGTTTCTTTGGGCAGAGATTTTATAAGTATACATGTACATATGCATGTATGTAAAATACATATGTGTATATGTATTTATGCACACGTGTGTATGTGTATATATAATGTATTATATATGGAGATATGTATGTGGCTATACACACATACATATACATACACACACACACACACCAGATAGGGCTTATTAAAGTTAAAGGAGTATAAGTGGATAGCCAAGAAATAAGTGGGAGTCAAGAAGATCTGGGTTTACATCACATCCAAGACACATACTAGTTGTATAATGATGGGTAAAATCCCTTCCTCTTTCAACATCAGTAAAGAGAGGGAGAGGGTATTAAAAATACATGAATAACTATTTTACTGTGTTGTAAGGAAAGTACTTTGTACATCTTATAATACTCAAAAAACAAGAACCATTGCACTTCTGGAAAAACGCTTGTTTCTCATTTTTGACAACTATCTAATTTAATTTTCTCTCCATCAGAGATGACCTTAGGGCTAGGCAGAGCAGAAAAATAGCTTCCTATAGGCCTGTGACATTTACTCTACCTTTCCTCACCCCATCTACCTAAAAAGACCTCTCATCTACCTCCATTTCCACCATTAGATGGATTCATTCCTTTGCATTTTAAATGCTTTTGAATCTTAGAAAGATGCCTATTGAAATGCAAATATTCCTCAGAGAGCTAATACTTCCATTCCTTTTTTAACTAATCTATTCTTGAGAACCCATTCAACAGGTTGATCAGTTGGTATGGAACTTAACATCTTATGGAAAGGATAGGAAGAGGGCTGAGAGGTAGACTAGAGGCAGAGATTCAGGCCAGAATGGATGCACGCCAAAGAAAAATTGTGCCTCCTTAACAATTATGCTTAAGGTTCCCATTCTTTGCAACAATTTTGACTCAATTCAGCAAGCATTGGTGAGAAGCCTGTTATATGCCAGGCACTGGGCTAGGTGCTGGGGGCATGAAGGCAACAATGAATAGCTCCCTGCCTTCATTCTACTGAGGGGGAATAAGAAATATATTTCTAATTGATTAGCCAAGGAAAACAACATGACAAACATGAAGGTGAACTATAGCCAACTTTTAAGTCTCTCAGAAATTAAATCAAATGAACTGTACACTGTAATGGAAAGAGTTTTAGATTTGGAGTCAGAAGACATGAGTTCTACTCATGACACTGTTACTTGCCACTTCTATGAAAGTAGCACTTATTTTGTAGATTTAATATTTCGTAGATTAATAGCTTAGAGGAAGCTAAAGTTATCTAGTTGACCCCCCTCATTATTATGAATGAGGAAACTGAAGCCATGGGAAATTAAGTAACTCACCCAGGGTCATAGAGGCAGGATTCAAATTCGAGTCCTCTGGTGCCAGAGTCAGCAATCTTTGTCAATAGGCTTCACTGCTTCCTCTGGGCCTTCATTTACTCCTTTGGACAAAGAAGCATGTTCTAAATCAGAGTTTCTTAATCTTTTCTGTATCCTGGACCCATTCTGGCAGTCTGGTGAAGCCTGTGGATCCCTTAGAATAATCTATAAAATAGAATATATAAAAATACAAAGGAAACCAGTGTTAAAATACTATCATATGCATATATATATGTATATATATATATATATATGTATATATATATATATATGTATATATATATATATGCATATATATATATATTATACACACGCACACATATACATACACACACATATATATGATACTATCATACTATAATGTATATATATATATACATATATATGTGTATATATATACATATATATGTATGTGTATATATATATGTATGTATGTGTGTGTAGATAGATAGATAGATATAGATATAGATATAGATATAGATATAGATATAGATATAGATATAGATATAGATATAGATATAGATATAGATATAGATATAGATATATAAAGTTTATGGATCCCAATTTAAGATCTCTTATACTATATAATACCTAAACTCACTTCTGGCTCTCCATTCTTCTGATTACATCAGTCTGAATATAGGCTGACCCTATATAGAGGCTGCACTTCTAAATGAACTCCTTTTTAAGGGGGAAGATAAAATGAAAACACCAATTACAGGCTTCATTCAGGTTTTATACTCTCATTTGGGGGAGGGGGAATCATGATAAACGCCTTAACCCTAGCCATCAGCATAGGTCCCCATTAGACTCTCAATATGCCTTGCATCACAAACAGGTACGATATGCTCTGTCCATCGGAAGGAGCATCCGGGCAAATAGAAAGCTACAGGGGCACAATCTATTTATGAAAACCCAGAAGCAAACCACCCAAACCACAGCCTCTGATCCTCCCACAAGGGGATATTTTTACCACTCTTCATAATGCTGAGGTAGGTGTTTATCATTTTAGTAATGTCTGTCCATCTAAAAGGAGAATTGGGTAGACCAGGAGAAAAAATGTACTGGGTTTGCTAGAAGAAGACACAGTAGATGCTATAATTAAAATGGAAAGAAAGCAGTCATCAAATGCTATATTGACAAGGACATACAAGGAACAGTCACGCACCACTTTTGTGGGCTTCGGGAGTTACTGGCAATGGGAGAATATTTTTAGCGTGTTAAAAAAATCAAGAGGTAGTGTAGGCAGAGAGGCAGCTTCTAGAATAGACCTGGGTTCCAGTCCTGTCTCTGACACACACTAGCTCTGTGACTGTCAGCCAGGCCCTTAATTTCTCACTGTCGGCAGGCAATGTGGCTTAGATGGTCCAAGATATGTGCTAGACAGGAGTCACTAATCTGAATGGCAACAATAATAAATAGCATTTACATAGTGCTTTCACTTTTTCAAAACACTTAACTTGTGTTATCTCATTCCATCTCCACCACAGCTTTGAGAGATGGGTGCTATTACTAACCTCATATTGCAGCTGAGGAAACAGACTCAGAAAATTGAGTGACTCACCCAGGGCACACAACTGGTTAAGTGTATGAGGAAAAATTGGAACTCAGATCTTCCGTCTGCAAGTCCAGTGCTCTATCTGCCATGGCACCCAGATAGAGTTTCTTACACGCAGGTCCTGACCTCTCTGCTCCCAGTAGAAAGCCCAAAGCCACAACAAGTGCTATTATTATCCAATCTATTTTCTCAGCCCCCGACTTTTAATAATTATTTTTGTTGGCCAAGTTGTCTTTAAAATGTTTAGTATCTTCCTCTAGTGCCTCATTGTGGGGTGAGGGTGATTCTAGACTCTCCAAGGCAAAGCTAGAAGAGGTTAAGCTCATGCATTTCTTTTATACCAAGAAGGGAAGGCTTTGAGGACAAGGTCAGTGATAATAACAACAATATAAGGAAGCATTTATTAGACGCTTACTATTTGTCAGACACAGAGACAAACCCTAGAGCTACAAAGAAAGGGACTAACTTGATCCCTATCCTCATGTAGTTCACATTTTGTTAGGGAGATCACATTGCAAATAACTACATATGTATAAGACATATACAGGACAAACTGGACTGACTATTTGGTCATATCTGACTCTTCATGACCCCATTTGGCATTTTCTTGACAAAGATACTGGAGTGGTTTGCCATTTCCTTCTCCAGCTCATTTTACAGATTAGGAACTGAGGCAAACAGGGGTAAGTGACTTGAACAGGTTCATACAGTTAATAAGTGTCAGAAGTCAGATATGAACTCAGGAATATGAGTCTTCCTTATTCTAAACCCAATGCTCTATCCACTATGCCACCAAGCTGCTCAAGGTAAATTAGAAATAATGTCAAAAGGAAGCCACTAGCAGAGAGAAGGACCAGAAAATGCCTCAACACCAAAGGCAGTATTTGAGCTCAGTATTGAAAAGGGCCAGGATAGCCAAAAGGCACAGGTAAGGCAGAGAGCATTCTAGCAAGGGAGAGAGAGAGCGTGTGCCTTTTGTCCAAGGACTGGCCAAGCTCATTTTAGAGAAGATCTTTAATAGAAGGCTATCCAATCAAGGATGAGGTTTTGGTTTTTGCTGTCTTTAGTTTTGTCATACGTTGTTTTTCCTCTACACATTAACTCACAAAAACCATCAGCTACAGCATAGAGAGGGTTGGAAGCTGAGTTGATGGACGGACTGCCCACACTAATGAATGCACATCCCACATCTCTGAAGTGTTAGAGGAAGGTGATATTAAGGAGCTTTTCTATAAGTTTGTCACTGAATGATGGCCTTTTAAAAAATGTCACAAGAAGCGCTACCTTTGCAGCCAACACCACTTTTTAATCCACTGTGTTCTTTGCCTAATTATCTGCCCACTCTCTTCCGACAACAAAGTCTTGATACTCCCAGTTCCTCCAACTTGTTTTGCCGAGGAAACTGAGAGCATTTCATCAACAAATGTCAAGTTTGGTCAAATGACAGGCCACACCTCCTTACCCTCAGTTTTGACAAGAAAGCAGCACATAGAATCACAGAGACCTGAGTTCACATCCTGCTTCAGACACTTCACTAGATATGTGACCCTGGACAAGTCACTTGACATCTCTCACCCTCAACTTACTCATCTGTAAAATAATAGCACCTAGCTCAGAAACTTGTTATGAGGTTTAAATGAGATCAAATATGTGAAGTGTTTTGTAAAGCTTAAAGTGCTATATTAACACTAGCTATTATTTATTAGCACATGCCAAAGTTATCCCCTTTGTGAAAGAGTCACCCTCTTAGGCACACAAGAGTAACAATACAATAATGATGGTGATTAGATGCCACTTTAAGGTGCCCAAGGACTTTAAATTTGTTATTCCATTTGAGCCTCACAAGAATGTGGGAGGCAGGTACTATTATTATCCCTATTTCAGAGCTAAGGAGATTCACTCTGAGAGCACTTAAGTGACTTACCCAGGGTCACAAAGATAGGAAGTGGGTAAGGCAACATTCAAACTCAGCTCTTCCTGACTCCAAATCTAACACTTTATCTGTTACATCATCTACATGACAAAAGACCATTTCAGGGTTGCAAGTAATCTCAGTGGATATTTAGTCTAACCCATTCCTGGACAGAGAACCCCCCAACAAAATAATGAAGTGTTCCATCCAGCTTTTGCTTAAAGGCTCCAAGTGATGAAGTATTCCCTCCCTACTGGGTGGAGGGAGATGTCCATTTCATATTTGTTTAGTTGTAACCATTAACAATTGTGTCTTTACATCAAACCTTAACTTCTTTTATTGTTCCTACTTATGACCCACTGAGCTGTACAGAATGAATGCAATTCCTCTTCCATATAATCACCTTTCAGCTGTTTAAAGATAGCTATCACGGCCCTGCCACTGCCACCCTTCACTTTGTCTTCGCCAGGCTACGCACGTTCATTTCTTCATCTCAACTTAGTGTGGAATGGTCTGAAGGCATCTCACCATTTTGGTTGAGCATTGCTGGATGATCTGTAGCTTATCAATGTCCTTTCTAAAATATGGCAGCCAGAAATGAGCACAATACTACAGATACAATTTGTACAAGGTTGGGGGAAGCACTGGAATCATCTACTTCTTTTGAGAATCTTTGCCTTTCTCAAGGCAACCAAGTTTGACTTAGGTTTTTTTTTTCTTTCCATATGATTGATTAACATTGATGTGTCAGCATATACTTAGTATGTACTGAGCTTACTTTAAGCTCACCAAAATCCTCTGATCATATTTCAAATTGTTATGTTTCCCATCTTGTACTTGTGAAGTTGATTTCATTAATCCAAATGTACCACTTTATATGTATCTCTATTAAATTTAAACTTATCAAATTCAGACCAATTTTCTGATCTTTCAATGTCTCTTTGGACACTAATTCTATCTCTCAGTATGTTGTTCTTCCTAGTTTTATGTCACCTGTAAATTTGATAGGCACACTGGCTGTATCTTTATTCATTGACTAAAATGTTGAAACACAGGAGTTTCAAACACAGTTCCCTGAAGCACACCACTGGAGAATACCATCCAAGGTGACATGGATTAGTGTCCATTAGTGTCTATTTTGAGTTCAGTCATTCAACTCCTTCCAAATCTAAATGAGTTGTAGTCTAGTCCACGTCTTCATCTTTTTGTCTCCGCTAATGTGTATCATACCTTTCCATCAAGGCTCAGCTCAAGTCCAGAAATTTCTTTTAAAGTGTTCTCTAACCCAACCCTTCCTTCCAAATCCTTAGAAGGAATATGGCTTCTGAACTTCTGTAATTGCCACATACAGACATTGGCTAGGAAGGCATCACCAACCAAAATTCACATGGTAGTTAGCGTAACTATCATTACCAGGATTGGGAGAGGAGTCAATAGCTGATAGGGGTGAGATACGGAAGGGATGCTAGAGCAAGTAGCAGTCAGTGTGGTCAATATATGAAACCAAGAGAAAACATTTAGAAAATCCAAAAAGAAAACTCACAAAAGGAGACAGCAAAAATGGAAGTTAAAAAGAAGTGTCTGAGTCTAGTGTACTAGAAGATCAGAAGCTGGACAGAATAAAGGAAAGGGACAGGATAAACCAAGTAAATCAAGAAAAAAAAAAGGAAATTCAATCATACCAGTACTAAGACATACTCCTAATTAAATTTTCTGTGACTTCTGCATATTATAGAAAAGTACCCTAAGATTCATATGTTATGTTCAGTCATTTTTCAGTCATGTACAACTTTTCATGACCCCATTTGGAGTTTTCTTGGCAAAGATACTGGAGTGGTTTACCCTTTCCTTCTCCAGCTCATTTTACAGATGAGGAAATTGAGGTAAACAGGGTTAAATGACTTGTCTATGGTTGTACAGATAGTAAGTATCAAATGCTGGATTTGAACTCAGGAATATGAATCTTTCTGACTGCAGGCCCAGCACACTATTCACTGCACCACTTAGCCACTCCTAGTAAGATTCATAGGCATATATACATACATATACATATACATATACATATACACATACACATACACATACACATACACATACACATACACATACACATACACATACATATACATATACGTATACGTATACGTATACGTATATGTATACATATACATATACATATACATATACATATACATATACATATACATATACATATACATATACGTATACATATACGTATACATATACATATACATATACATATACATATACATATACATATACATATACATATACATATACATATACATATACATATACATACACATATGTGTGTTGATGATAGTTGATAGAGCAATGACATTGGAATAAAAAAAAGACTGAAGTTCAGGTTCGGCCTCAGACTCTTACTAACTATGTGACCTTGGGCAAGTCACTTAACCACCCTTAGCCTCAGTTTCCTCCTCTGTCAAAGGAGATAATAAAGCACCCATCTCCAAGGGCTGTTGCGAAGATCTTTGTAAGCCTTAAAGCCCTATACGGACTCTAGCAATTATTATTCTTACTGTTAGAGTTACAGCAGGTTTCTATGATAAAGTTCTCCTTTCTCAAATCTATAGGGAACTGAGTCAAATTTATAAAGCATCATTCCCCAATTGTTAAATGGTCAAAGGATATGAAAAGTTAATTTTCAAAAGAAATCAAAGCTATCAGCAGTCATATAAACATTCTCTGAAACACTGTTGATTAAAGGAATGCAAAGTAAAGCAACTCTGAGGCACCATCTATCAGCTTGGCTAAGATGATAAAAAAGATAGAAATGCCATTATCTGGAAGAAGATTAGATCTAGTCTACTTGGCCCTAGAGAACAAAACAATGGCCAATGGCTAGAAGGTACAAAAAGGCAAAATTATACTTGATTAAAAGAGAGACTTCATAACAATTTGAGTTGTCCAAAAGTGGAATGGGGTTCTCAGGGGTAGTGCGCTCTCTCTTCCTGGAAGTCTTCAAAAAAAAGTCTAGATAAATGCTTTACGGGGTTATGTTATAGTGAGGGTTCTTTTTTTGCGTGTGGGTTAGAGCCCCTTCCAACACAGAAATTTGGCAAGAAGGTAGCACATAGAATCACAGAAACCTGCTGGAAGGGATGTGGAAACATGGGTATAATAACACACTGTTGGTGGAGTTGTGAACTGGTCCAATCATTCTGGAGAGCAATTTGGAACTACACCCAAAGGACTATAAAACTGTGTGTACCCTTTGACCACTATTGGATCAGTACCCCAAAGAGCTAAAAGCAAAAAGATCCATACATACAAAAATATTTATGGCAGCTCTTTTTATGGTGGCAAAGGATTGAAACTGAGGGGATGTCCATTAATTGGGGAATGGCTGAACAAGTCAAAATATATGATTGTAATGTAACACTATTTTGTTGTAAGAAGTGATGAAGACGATGGTTTTAGAAAAAAAAACCTGGGAAGAATTATGTGAAATGATACAAAGTGAAGTGAGCAGAACCAGGAGAACATTGTTCACAGTAACAGCAATATTGTGACAATGATGAGCTATGAAACATTAAGCTACTCTGATAAATAAAATGATCCCCAACAATTACAAAGAACCCATGATAAAAATGATATCCACCTGCAGACAGAGAACTGAAGGACTCAGAGTGCAGATTGCAACATATTTTTTCTCTTTAGTTTTCTTGCTTTTTTGCATCATAGCTAATATAGAAATGTTTCACACGACTGTTTTTAAAGATGAAAATGTCACCTAAGAAAAGAGATGAAGATACCATCTATACCTTAAAATTCTTCAGATTCCAAACAGTATTTCAAAGTCACTAGAATTACATTCCAGTTTTTTTTTTCTGGCAGAATCTTTAATCCCCCGTCCATATGAATCAGTAGCTATGAGCAAGTTTGATCATTCTCAGCATCCTCCCTATCATACCTCTCTTACATGTTCCGGAAAGACAACAAACTTACTGAGTGACCATATCAAATCTACACATGGCTGTTTACATTCTTCTCGGCAAGGAGTCAATAGCTCCTTCAACTAGCCTCCTATTCTTGAAGCCAGAGACAATCTTCACACCTGCTGGTGCCTAATGATCTTCCTTATTGTTCTGTTGGGCATAGGATGCTGCTGTTTCTTTACTAGTCTGGATTTAGTTTGAATATACAGTTATATCATTACACAAATGTGTATGCATATACATACACACACACAAAAGCACCTACCTTCCAGAGTTGCAGCCAGGAGTAAGTTAGATCACAGATGTAAACTGCCTTTCAATTCTTAAAATACTATCTGTTTTAACTATCATTATTATCACTTCCAGACCCTGTGAGATGGAGATGGGAGAGTTGGGTAAAGGAGTGACCAGCTGTAGTGAGGTATCTAGGAATGTGGAAATCTCAGAGGAATCCAGTTAGAATGTGATAAGAATGAAGTGATGAAGATAGTGACATCTGAATTGTCTGTCTTTGTGTGTCTCTCTGTCTCTGTGCCTTGCCACAGTCTCTATCTCTGTGTCCCTCTCTGTGTCTGTGTCTGTTTGTTTCTCTCTCTCTCTCTCTCTCTCTCTCTCTCTCTCTCTCTCTCTCTTCCTCCTCCTCCTCCTCCTCCTCCTCCTCCTCCTCCTCCTCCTCCTCCTCCTCCTCCTCCTCCTTCTCCTCCTCGTCCTCCTCCTCCTCCTCCTCCTCCTCTCCTTCTCTCTCTCCCTCTTCTCACGGAATGATAATTTCAGGCCCGCTGATGAATATTTGGAGGGCACAGGTAAGAGACTTATATGAAAAACCACTATAATTCAAATTCTCACTGGATAAATGTATAGTCAAGTACAAGTTGGACTAAGTAGCCTTTGAGATTCCTCCTCTATCCTGAGATTCTATGAGTCTGTGTGGACAAGTACACATAGACCTCTTACACTGGACTATTCCTAGACAGTCCACATGAATCAAAAGCAGGAGGTAGGATGAACTGAAGTGTATGCCTCAGTGTTACCAGAATGAGTGCATTGAAAAACACTTTGTACCCAAAACCTTAGGGTGAGTGCTAGGAGTAATAGCTTCTTAAGTTAATGGAACCTGGGGTGGCGGGGGAGTATTTGAGTGGGACTCAGTAAAACAATTTCCAGTAAAACATGAGCCAGGAAATTAATCCCATAATAACCAAATGCAAACCCATCCAGCTTCTCTAAGAGCAGCCTAATAACATGGAAAAGAGCAGACTCTACTCTGCTACTTATGATATGTTCAGTGCCTGCTATGTATTAATCCCTTGTACTGATTATACAGTATAAAAGGCCCATTATAAGTGAAATGGATGATTCAACAAGAACCAAAATATGGGAAATAAATGTTAGCCATATGCCAATGTGTAAATGACAAATAATAGATTATCTTGGTTTGTGATATTATAATAACGAGTAGAGAGAGAAAATATGGAATCATGGATAGAGAACTAGTCTTGGTGCCAAAATCATGGGCTTAAGTCCCATAATGGCACATGCTGGGTGAGTCACTAACCTCTTGGTGCTTTAGTTAACTCTAGAAGCCTTTAAGTTACAGACTACTTTCTGCTCTTCATGAGTAGAAAGAATTTCCTCACTGTTCCTTACATCATTGAAATCCCAGGTCTAGACCAAGAATGAGTGAATAAATAAGAACCACCACCAAATTTCTCTGTTGGAAGGGGCTCCAACCATGCTCAAAAAGTGAATCCTCACTATAACATAACCCACTAAAGCAGCTATCCAGACTTTTTTTGAAGACTTCCAGGAAGACAGAGTGCTCTACCCCGGAGGACCCCATTCCACTTTTGGGCAACTCAAATTGTTGTGAAGTCTCTCCTTTAATCAAGTATAATTTTGCTTTTTTGTATGCTCTAGCCATTGCCTATTGCTTTGTCCTCTAGGGCCAAGTAGACCAGATCTAATCCTCTTCCACACAACAGCATTTCTGTCTGCATCTTTCACATTGACTTGTTCTTTTTCTGGTAGATGATCAATGAGTTAGAAATGGAAAGGACCTTAGGGACCCAGTAGAAATCCCCTTCATCTTACAGATAAGGAAACAGAGGCGTAGAGAGGTTAAGTTAGTTGGTCACACAACTAATATACAACAAAGGTGATATTTGAGCTCAGATCCTTTCACTCCAGGGCCACTTTATCACGTGCTAGATGTGCTAAAGACAGACTGTGATTGTGACTGCCATTCCCAGGCATCATAGAAGCCTAGATCTGGAAGCAACCTCAGCAGTCCAATCTCCCACTTAATAGAGGAATCCCTTCCACAATACACTTGACAGATGATCATCTCTTCTCTCCTCAACTATTTCCAATGAAAGCCAGCCTGAGGTTGTCCATTCTCTCTGGGGACACCTCTGCCTGTTAAAATGTTCTTCCTCATATGGAGCTGAAATCTGTCCTGCTGTGCTTTCCATCTACTGACCGTAATTCTGCCTTGTGGAGGAACATAAAATATCAACTCCCTTTGCCACTTAACAGACAGGAACAAAGTGTGGTCTTCTAGGTAAAGCTGAACCAGGGCAAAGTACAATTTAGTAGTTATTCACTTGAGCTTTGACAGTATATTTCTGGTAATGCAACCCAGGATTATGTTATATAGATATAGACCAAAATATAGACAGACATAAAGACTAGATACAGACATTACATGTGCAAAAATATGTATACATGTATGTATATTGTATATGTATGCATGTTTATTTCTATTATGTTCCTTTATGTGTAGGAGGGGCACACTTTATGTGTAGGAGCTGACACACTTTTAGAAGAACAATGCATTGGTTACACATGGATCTAACTGTAGTGTAAACGTCTGTCCACATCTCCTTATCTTTCCCATAATTCTTTTCTTGAAAGATGGCAAGAAGTAATAGAACACCATACAGAGATCTTAAGTAACCCAATCACAGAAAAAAAGAAAGACGGCAGCATAGTGCTGGGATGATGACATGTTGCAGAGTGAAATAAGATGAACCCAGAAAACAAAAGACAGTGTCCATGAAAACATAAATGAAACAACGAAGGGAGAAAAAAAAGGAAGAAAGAAAGGAAATAAGAAAGTAAGGAAAGAAAAATAAAACTAAACATTATAATGACCAAGTTTATGCCTTAGGAAAACACGAGAAAACGCATCTCCCTCTCTTCATTGAAGAGTTGGGGGTACTATAGATATGGAATGTTGTATGTACTCTCAGATTCACTCTATGTGTTTGATATGAGTTTTGCTGAAAGCTTTCTTTTTTCTTCTGTTTCTTATTACAAGAGATAGCTTGCTGTGGTAAGTGAAGGAGCAGTGATAATTTGTAAATAAAGGCCAAGAAAGCAATAAATAGAAGAAATAAGAAAGCAGCAGCCTCAAGCTTACTGGCCTGTAATTTCAAGAAGTATTTATTTTCTCTTTCCTGGAAATGTGTCTTCCTCCAGCCTTGTGACACCAGCTCATTTTCTATGATGACCAATAGTGGTTCTGCAGTCACACCAGCAAGTTTCTTCAGTACCCTTCAGTAGATGTAATTTGTCCAACCATAGAGACTTGAACTCATTTTAGATGTCTAACTCATTTTATTATCACCTTACCAGCTCTGGGCTTCAAATACCTTTTCTGTGAATGAGACAATTCAGGGTAGAGGAAAGAGAGAAACCTGCATTGCAGTCCCAGCCTTGTAGTTTCCTCTTTCTACCTGCCTGTGTGATCTTGAGCAAATCACTTAATCCCCTTGGACCTCAATTTCATCTTCTATAGAATTAGGGGATTAAACACCTATTTGATCAATAAGATCCTTCCCAGCCTTCCCTCTCTCATCCTATTGTCTCATGATATTCACTATACTCTTTGTAGCTTGAGGATTGAGCTTTCTACAAATATCCTAATCGCTTCTTATAAACATGGTTATTGTTCATTAATATAGAAATTTTTCATGATCTTTGTACCTGCCTAAATACTATGATGAACAAAGGGTGCAATCTTCAATTCAATTCACAAATATTTACCAGCTACCTACCAGGCACTATGGAGGATGTTTCTATAAGCAAAACGCAACTTAGCTTCAAGAAGCTTATCCTCTGGTGCACCGAGGGAGTGACTATCTGAAAAATATACTCTGCTAGACACAGGAAATACAAGGAAGAATAAGACACAGTCTCCATCTTCAAAGAGTTCACATTTTAATTGGGAAGCTGGGGCACACACACACACACACACACACACACACACACACACACACGCACACACACAGAGGATGGTTGATGAGTTGGTTGGTTGATGGGTTGGTGTCCTTCTTGCTTGAAGAAGACCAAAATGACATCACTATGTCAGGGTCAAGGTAGTGTTTCTGACTGTGACTGATCAGACCAATACAAGCTTCTACCACAGGTCAGGCAAAAATAGTCCACACCAACATTTAGAGTGGAGATGTCTCTCAATGTGTACATCCCATATTTCTTTTAACCACTTCAATTCTGCTTCACTCATAGAGCACAGCACCTTCTTTGATGTGGACAGGCCATGGTGGACAGCCCTGTGCCAGTGTCTCCCACATGCAATCAATTCCAAAGTCCTTCAGAGAGACCTTGAGAGTATTCTTGCATTGCTTCTTCTGACCTCCATGTGAGCTCTTGCCTTGTGTGAGTTCTCTATAAAATAGTCTTTTAGGCAAACATACTTTTGGTATTTGATTGGCACACAAAGGATAAACAATAATTTGAAGTATCACATGGCAAGTGTTATGTGATGAATAAGGGCAATAAATGTAATAGTAGTAGTAGTAGTAATAACTAGCATTTATAAAACACTTAAAGGTTCCCAAAGTACTTTACAAGTATTATCTCTTAACAAAATTGGCAAACAGATTGTATTATTACTTCTATTTAACAGATGAGGAAATTAAGACAGAGTTTAAGCAGAAATAAAAATTCAGAGAAAGAAGAGTGGCTAGGTTATTAAAGATGAAATCCCTAAAATGACAGGACTTAAGCATGGTGCTAAAGGGAGGATAGAGCATATCTAAGTAGAAAAATGGAGAAGGGCATTTCCAGCCAGGGCAATGCATGAGCAAAGGTAGAGAGGTGAGCCTACTTACGTCATGTTCAGGAAGAAAACATTAGTCAATTGGAACAGATTGATCATTTCAGGTAATAGTGGGGAATGTGTTTGGAAGGTGAGTTGTAGCTCAACAGTGGAGAGCCTTGAACAGCAGGCTGAAGACTTTGAATTCTAATCAACTCATTTGTGAGTCCTTATAATTTCAGAGCAGGGGAAGGATATGAATAAAGGAAGAATTGAAGAGGAGAATCAAGGCCATTGATCTATGTTTGACCCTGATCTAGACACTTTGAATAAGTTATAAATTAAGATCCATCACAAAATTATCTTCCCATTTTCAAAAAAAAATGTATATTCTGCATTTTTTCATGGAGAAAAAATATAATGTAACAATATACTTACATACCTAATGGCAGAAGTTGAATAGATGGAATAACTGATGTATGTAAAGCAACTTCTAAAGCTCAAACCACTGCATAAATGCACAATTTGTGCCTATTATGATGATGATGATGATTATTACTACGAATGGTTTAGGAAGAATCATTGCTAAATCACTCAGGAAAATCAATATTTGCATAAGCAAGCTGATTCATTGAAGAACGCATCCCAGAAAGAACACTGCTCATCATGGACTCATTTTGAATACCATTCTAAATCTTCCCAGTGACGGGACAAATAAAATCAGTTTCCTGATCTATACTTCAAATCTTTCAAATGATTATCCATAAGATCGAAATTTATATGTACCACTACACTCTTCTGAATGTTGTAAATCATAGGAAAGACTGGTGTGCCTGATCAGTCATTGACTCCTCCCACGATTCTACATTTCCATATGGAAAATAGGAGGGGTCACATCTCCTCAATTTAAAATTCAAATTCACTGGCAATGAACTCTTCCTGTGACTGAATATTTTCATACAGAGAATGGGGAGCCTCTTGTGTCTTCGATGTCTAATTCACTGCCCCATTGTCAGAACAAATTATATCAGATGGTAAATAAGGACTTTCAGGTCTGCAGGAAGAGAGGGGCTATCTATGTGGATGGATTTTCTTGGTATTTTTTCTGTTATTATGGGTTTGATATATGTTCATTGAACTTCGTTGGGTGGCTGACAAAATGGGGCAAATCATTCAAGACATCATGGCAGATGAGAGAGACCAGTGGAAAAGAGGATGGCCACTTCTCATGTATGCAGAGCATAATGGCTTCTGGGACTTGTACATGGTACTGCATGTTCTGAGCCAAGGAAAAGTATCTATAGCAGAGGCCTTCAAAAGTTGTAGGGTAGCTTTCAATCTGCACTAAGATTTTTGGGACACCTAGTATTTTGAAAATTAGGCTTGTGTGACCATACAGCTAGAGTTGGAAAGGACCTTAGAGGTCATCTAGGATAACCACCTTCATTTTACAGATGAGAAAATTGAGATTTGAACTCAGGACTCCAAGCTGAACACTATTTCCATTGTACTATACTATGTATATAGTGTTTGCCCATTTTACTATACTAATCCTCATAATAACAAAACTCACAATGCAATGGAGATAATGCTTGGGATTTGGAAATAGAGAAAGCTTCAATTTAAATATCTGCTCTACAACTCAGTGCCTATGTGACCTTGGAAAAGTCAAGCAACCTCTCTGGGCCTCAGTCTCTTTCTTTGCAAAATGATGTTTACTAGATGATCTTCAAGGTCCCTGCCAGTCTATTCAATAATCTTTGACACTATGACCTAGGTTTGAATCCAAGCTCAAGCACTTGAGACATATGTAGAGTTGGGCAAGTAACCTCACCTCTCTTTTGCTTCATTTTCTGCATCCATAATACAGGGATAATAATTCCGTGTTGTAGATATGGGTTATAAAATAAGACAGTCAACCTCCCAGGGTTGCTCTTTGGGAAAAAAAGGACTTTGTAAAGCATTATATGAATCGCAGTTCTTCAGCTATTATTT
The DNA here is from genome assembly GCF_003287225.1 of Phascolarctos cinereus. Taxonomy (NCBI): domain Eukaryota; kingdom Metazoa; phylum Chordata; class Mammalia; order Diprotodontia; family Phascolarctidae; genus Phascolarctos; species Phascolarctos cinereus. The sequence goes on along the minus strand of NW_027556402.1, from coordinate 226,410,849 downwards.
TGCAAATATTTGAAGGATTTGTGATTTCCTTGGCTAATGGAAATCCTTTTTGGGAATTATCTACATCAATTCAGATTGCAGCCCATCTATGACTTAGCAGATAGATGCTGCCAGAGGCACTCAGAAGTTCTTACCTACTCTGACTTAAAGAGACTTTTCATATAGCTGTAAATATTAGAGTCAGGACTTTAATCCAGGTCTTTCTATAACTCCAAGTACAATACTCCATTAATTAGGCCTTTCTACCTCTCAATATACTAATATTAACTACAAATGACTTAGCCTGGTAGTGCTATACATACAGCATTGAACCTAGAACCAGGATACCCTAAGTTCAAATCCAGCCTTAGACCTTCAACTCTATGCAAGTCACTTAACCCCTCAGCCTCAGTTTCCTCATCTGTAAAATGGGGATAATAATAGCACCTGCCTCATAGGGTTGTTATAAAACTCAAATGAGATAATATTTGTAAAGAGGTATGCAAATCTTGAAGCTCCATATAAATGCTAGTTGTCACTACCTATTATTACCATTATCATTATCGTTATTAATTTACTTCATTGTTAAATGTGTTGTGTCATGCTTCAAAACTACCAACTTTACAGGTATCTGATCAGAATAAATAAGAATTTCAAAGGTCTTTGAGCTCCTTAAATGAAAGCTACAGGACAGCTAGATCTCATTTCCAAAAAAACAACTCAGAAAATCCAATTGATTTAAAGAGGAATTTTCCCCCCACGAGGCTGTGCTTACGCAGCCTCCACTTTCATTTCTCTTCCTCCCAGTGAGTCATCAGGAAATAGCCCAAAGTCACACCAGAATATGGGGCCCTCTTGGGAATGTGAAACAAATGGATCAGAGGCTGTACTGTTGATCCTACCCAGGCAATTCCACAATTCTCTGCACAGGAATCTTGAATAAGAAGAGTCTGGGCAGTGCCATCCAGCACAAATGCAGGCCCTGTGGGAGCAGCCGCCAGACTTCTGAACATGATGGATTGGGCTGGTGGGTTGGGGAAGGAGTGGGGATGAGAGGGGGCAGTGCATTGGTTTTCTTTCACAGCTTCAATATTTTAACATTTCCATAGTGATGCAAAGTATGATGTCTTACTCTAATATGTAGCTGTTGCTACAGATTTCTCCAAGGCCTCTCGCTCTAGGAGAGCATCTTTAAAGAAATTAATTACAATGTCTTCCCCAGTAGCCCCCTAGCGCCCCCTTGAAACTCCCTGAAGGTTTATGGCTATTTTAATGGACAGAAAATTCATCAGGTATTATCTTCAGTGCAGGAAACTTCTATACAGGCCTTCCAGAGTCCATACTCCCAATTGACCAAAGTTTACCCATTCATCTTTGTAAATCCTACCCTAGGACTGAGCCACCCTGATTACTGGGTGAGGAAGTGAAAGATTTATCTAGATCATTCTATCGAGCTGATTCCACACTAAGCTATGTTCCATATTTCACTTGCCATCTAGCCATCCATGCCATTGGCCCTGAAGCTATACCTGGGAACTACCCTTATCTATTGCCACCATCACCAACACACACACACATACACACACACACACACACACACACACACACAAACAAACACACACAAACACACACACACACACACACTTTTCCCTCTAGAAGTAGTAATCAAAAGACTGATATCATTTCTTATAGAAAAGATCTTATGGATCAACTCATCAACCTTAAGAGTTGCCACACTAAAAATCCCTCCCCAATTTCCTCAACTATAAGATAAGGATAATAATAGCACCCACCTCCCGGGGTTATTGTGAGAATCAAATAACACAACATTGCTAAAAAAGTATTTAGGGGCGGAGCCAAATGGCAGAGTGAAAGCAGTGACTTGCTTGAGCTCTCCCCAAACCCCTCCAAATACTCATAAAAAATGGCTCTAAACAAATTCTGAAGCAGCAGAATCCACAAAAAGACAGAGTGAAACAAATTTCCAGCCCAAGACAACCTGGATGATTGATCAGAAAGGTGTATCGTGCCGGGCTGGGAGCGCAGCACAGCGTGGCATGGGCACGCAGGCTACAGCGAACCTGGAGCAGGCCTCAGAGGACTGAATCACGGGCAGCTGTGGAGGTTTCCAGACTCCTCGATCCGCTAATGCCAAAGACAACTTAGAAAGTCAGTGGAAAAAGTCTGTTTCTGTCAGTGCTGAGAAAGAAAGGCGGGGTTTCAGCTTCATTACCCAAGAGCATGGCCCTGGGGGGGAGGGGCAGCTGCTTCCTGAGCTTCTGGCCCACAGGCTGAGGGGGAATCCAGGGGCTTATCAGAGAGGGATTGCAGGGATCTCTTTGCCAGTGCTGAGGCAGGAATCTCTTGCTTTGCCCGTGTTTGGATCTGGGTCACAATTCTGGGTGGCGGTGGGGGGGTGAGGAGGAGCACTGACATGGTGGAGCTTGTAGTGGCTGTGGACAGGAGCCCCTCCTCACAGTTACAGGACAGAAAGGAATACTTGTAATCGCAGGCCAGGAAAGGAGTAAACACCTCGCCCCTTATCATACCACCTTAGAAGAACTGAAAATTTACAGGTCCCTACAAGTATCTCTGAAAACAGCTATACAAACCCCTGAAGCTTGGGACAGTACACTCTCCACATTGGAAGCAGACTCTTACCTTAACAAAGAGTTTAAAACTCAAGTAATTGGCTGGGATCATGAGCAAGCAGCACAAAAAGAGTCAGACTATATTATCTTACTTTGGTGACAAAGAAGATCAAAATATACAACCAGAAGAAGACAACAAAGTCAAAGCTCCTACACCCAAAGCCTCTAAGAAAAATATGAATCAGTCCAGGCCTTGGAAGAGCTCAAAAGGGATTTTGAGAAGCAAGTAAGGGAAGTAGAGGAAAAACTGGAAGAGAAATGAGAGTGATGCAAGAAAATCATGAAAAACAAGTCAATAGCTGGCTAAAGGAGACCCAAAAAAATACTGAAGAAAATAAGACCTTAAAAAATAGCCTAACCCAAATGGCAAAAGCCAATGAGGAGAAGAATTTTCTAAAAAGCAAAATTGTGCAAATGGAAAAGGTAGTTCAAAAGATTACTGAAGAAAATACTTCCTTAAAAATTAGAATAGAGCAATTGGAAGACTAGTGACTTTATGAGAAATCAAGACACTGTAAAACAAATCCAAAAGAATGAAAAATTAGAAAACAATGTGAAATATCTCATTGGAAAAAAACTGACCTGGAAAATAGATCCAGGAGAGAGAATTTAAAAAATTATTTGACTATCTGAAAGCCATGATCAAAAAAAAGAGCCTACACATCATCTTTCAAGAAATTATCAAGGAAAACTGCCCTGATATATTGGAACCAGAGAGCAAATTAGAAACTGAAAGAATCCACAGATCTCCTCCTGAAAGAGATCCCCAAAGGAAAACTCCTAGGAATATTATAGCCAAATTCCAGAGTTCCCAGGTCAAGGAGAAAATATTACAAGCTGCCAGAAGGAAACAATTCAAGTACTGTGGAAACACAATCAGGATAACACAAGATTTAGCAGCTTCTACATTAAAGGACCACAGGGCATGGAATATAATATTCTGGAGGGCAAAGGAGATAGGATTACAACCAAGAATCACCTACCCAGCAAAACTGAGTATAATCCTTCAGGGGAAAAAATGGTCATTCAGTGAAATAGAGGACTTTCAAGCATTCCTGATGAAAAGACCAGAGCTGAATAGAAAATTTGACTTTCAAATACAGGACTCAAGTGGAACATGAAGAGGTAAACAGGAAAGAGAAATCATAAGAGACTTATTAAGATTGAACTGTTTACATTCCTGCATGGAAAGATGATATTTATAACTCATGAGACCTTTGTCAGTATTAGGGTAGTTGAAGGAAAAAAATTATGTGTATGTATATATAGATAGATAGATAGAGGGCACAGGGTGAGTTGAAGATTAAGGGGTCATATCTGGAGAATAAAATTAAGGGATGAGAGAGGATGATACTCGGAGAAGAAGAAAGGGAGAGGTAGAATGGGGTAAATTATCTCACAAAAAAAAAACAGAAAAGAAAAGTCTCTTACAGTGGAGGGGAAGCAGGGGAAGGTGAGAGGGAATGAGTGAATCTTATTCTCATAGGATTTGGCTTAAGGAGGGAATAACATACACATTCAATTGGGTATGGAAATCTGTCTTACCCTACAGGAAAATAGGGGGAGAAGGGGACAAGAGAGCCGAGGAATGATAGAGAGGAGGGCAGATTGGGAAAGGGGTAATCAGAAGAAATACTTCTGAGGAGGGACAGGGTCAAAAGAAAGAATAGAATAAATGGGAGGGCAGGATAGGATTAAGGGAAATAGAGTTAGTTTTTCACAACATGTCTACTATGGAAGTGTTTTGCATAACTGCACATGTACAACCTATATTGAGTTGCTTGCCTTTTCAATGAGGGTGGGTGGGGAGGGAGGAAGAGAAAAAATTTGAAACCTAAAGTTTTAAAAACATATGTTATAAAAAAAATGTTTTCACATGCTACTGGGAAATAAGAAAAACAGGAATGGGGTACAGAAGTCTATCCTGCCCTATGGGAAAATAGAAGGGGAAGGGGATAAGAGAAGGGGGGAGAGATAGAAGAGAGGACCGACTAGGGGAAGGGATATTCAGAATGCATTCCATCTTGGAGTGGGGGAGAGGGGTGAGAAGGAGCAAAAATTTGGAACTCAAAAACTTGTGGAAGTGAATGTTGAAAACTAAAGATAAATAAATATATATTAAAAAAAAAAAAGAATGAAATGATGAGCAGGCAGATTTCATAAGAACCTGAAAAGATTTACATGAACTGATGCTGAGTAAAGTGAGCAGAAGCAGGAGAACATTGTGCACAGTAACAGCAACATTGTATGATGATCAACTATGATAGACTCAGCTCTTCTCAGGAATACCATGATTCAAGACAATTCCAATAGACTCATGATGGAAAATGCTAACCACATCCAGAGAAAGAACTATGGAGTGTGAATGCAGATGAAAGCATATTATTTTCACTTTTTTTGTTTTTTTTTTCTTTCCTGTGGTCTTTCCTTTTTGTTCTGATGTTTCTTTCATAACATGACTAATGTGGAAATATGTTTAACATGATTGTACATATATAGCCTATATCATATTGCTTGCTATCTTGGGGAGGAGGGAGGGAAGGGAGGTAGGGAGAAAAAAAATGGAACTCAAAATCTTAGAAAAATGAATGTTGAAAACTATCTTTATTTTTAATTGAAAAAAATAAAATACTATTAAGGTTTAAAAATTTAAAAAAAATTTAAAAAGCATTTAGCACAGCTTCAGGTACATAGTAAGTACTATGAATAGCCTTATTCCCTTCTTCCTCCTGGAGGTGAGATTGGTCATTGATCTGAATTCTGTTGTCTTTTATATAGCCGGACTGTGACCATCATATCTATTGTTTTCCTTTTTTGTTATTATTTATTTATTTTTAACATTTAACAGACTCTCTACCTCCCTTCCATGTTTCCCCCACCCAATGAGAAAGCAAACAATATGATATGAATTATACATGTTAAATTGTGCAAAATCTATTTTAGTGTTAGCCATATTGCAAAACAAAGCAAAAACAGATGGATAGATAAATGGAGGAATGAATAAATAGATGAATGAATGAGCAAAATGAGGAAATTGTACTTCAATTTGCACTCATAGTTATATATACCTCTCTGTGGAGGTAGATAGTATTTTGTTTCATCATGAGTCCTTTGCAATTATTGTGGATCATTCTGTTGATCAGAGAAGTCAAGTCTTTCACAGTTGATCATCATTACAATACTGTTGTTACTATGCTCAATGATATCCCAGTTCTTTACACTCTATTTTGCATCATCATGTAGTTCTTGCCATGTTTTTTTCTGAAACCATCTTCCTTGCCATTGCTTATGTTATGATATTACTCCATTACAAACCATGTGCCATAACTTATTCAACCATTCTCGAATCGATGAGCATCCCCTCAATTTCAATTCTTTGCCACCAAAAAAGAGCCCTTATAAATAATTTTGTACACATAGGTCTTTTTCCTTTGGTGTCTTTGGGGTACAGACCAAATAGTGATATTGCTGGATCAACAGGTATGCACAGTTTTATAACCCTTTGGACACAGTTTCAGATTGTTCTCCAGAATGACTGATCAGTTCACTACTTCACCAATAGCTCATCTATGTACCCATTTTCCTGTATCCCTTCCAGCATTTGTCATTTCTGATAGGTGTAAGGTGGTACCTCAGAGCTGTTCAAACTTGTCTTTCTCTAATCACTAGTGATTTGGAGCATTTTTTTCATATGACTATAGATAGCTTTGATTTCTTCTGAAAACTACCTTTTCATAGCGCCCATCAATTGGGGAATGGCTCTCATTTTTATAAATTTGATTCAGTTTCCTATACATTTTAGAAATGAGGCCTTTATCGGATAAATTTGATGTATTTTTTTTTATATTACTTCATTGTTGCTGGTACCTTTTATCAAAATGTGGTTTTCCTGATTATCTCTTTTAATTAGGTCTATTTTTGCTTTTTCTCTGTCTGCTTGCTACCCCTGCCTTTTTTACTTTAGCTGAAGCACAATGGATTCTGCTCCAGCCCATTATTTTAATACTGTGTGCGTCCTTCTGTTTCAAGGATGTCTCTTGCACACAACATATTGTTGGATTCTGGTTTCTAATCCGTTCTGCTATCTATTTCCATTTTATGGGTTCATCCCATTGACATTCACATATGTGATTACTTACTGTGTATTTCACTTCATCCTGTTTTCTTCTGTTTATCCTTCTTTCTCTCTTTTCATCCTGTCCTTCCTCAAAAGTATGTTTTGCTTCTGACCATTGCCTCTATCAATCTGCCCTTCCTTTTATCACCCCCCATATCTCTTATCCCCTTCTTATTTCCCTATTGGGTAAGAATGATTTCTGCACCAAATTGAGTATACACACACACACACACACACACACACACACACACACACACACACACAAATATATTCATCTTTGAATGGATTTTGATGAGAGTGAAGTTCAAGCATTGCCCTCCATTCCAAATCATTTTCCCCTCCACTGTAAAAGCTCCTCTTCACATGCCTCTTTTCTGTGATAAAATCTTTCACATTCTATCTCTCCCTTCTCCCATCTCCCAGGCCATCTCTCTTTCTCACCCCTGCATTTTTTTTGGAGGTCGTCTTAATTTAATCAGCTCATCCCATGCCCTCAGTCTATATAGATTCCTTCTAATATCCTAACAATGATAAACTTCTTAGGACTTATATGTATCATCTTCCCATATAGGAATATAAATAATTTAGTTCCTTTGGATCCCTTATGGTTAATTTTTCTCTTGAGTCTTGTATTTGAAAGTAAAATTCTCTGTTCATCTCTGTCCCCTCCCCCATTAGGAATGTTTAGAAATTGTCTATTTCATGAAATATCCATTCTTTTATTCTTCCTGAAGGATCATACTCAGTTTTGCTGGGCAGATTATTGTTGGTTATAACCCTAGTTCCTTTGCCTTCCAGTATATCACATTCTAAGCCTTCCATTCCTTTACCATGGAAGCTGCTAAATTTTGTGTGATCTTGAGTGAAGCTCCATGATATTTGAATTATTTCTTACTGGCTGCTTGCAATATGGTTTTCTTGACCTGGGAGTTGTGGAATTTGGCTATAGTATTCCTGGGAGTTTTCATTTGGAGATGTCTTTCAGGAAGTAATCAGTGGATTGTTTCTATTTTACCCTCTGATCTAAGATATAAGGGCATTTTCTTTTAAAATTTCTTGAAATGCAATGTCTAGGCTTGATCTTACCTTTCTAGTAGTCAGATAGCTCTAAAATTATCTCTCCTTGATCTGTTTTCCAGGTCAGATGCTTTTCCAATGTGATGTTTCATATTTTCTTCTATTTTTTTCATTCTTTTGACTTTGTTTTATTGTTTCTTAAAGTCTCATGGAGTAACTAATTACCTTTTACTCCCTCCATTCTAATTTTTAAGGCATCATTTTTTTCAGTGAGATTTTTTTTTTCCATTTGACCAATTCTACTTTTTAAGGAGCTCTTTTCTTCAGTGAATTTTAGTGCCTCTTTTACCAGGCTGTTGATTCTCTTTTCATAATCACTCTCATTTCTTTCCCCAATTTTTTCTCTATTACTCATATATTTAACTCTTCCAGGAATTCTTGGTGGTCTTGGAACTAATTAGCATTTTACTTTGAGACTTTGCTTGTATCTATTTTCTTCTTTCTATTGTCTTCTTCTAAGTTGATGTTTTGGTCTTCCCTGCCACCATAGTAGCTTTCTATTGTCAAGTTATGTGTTGTTGTTAATGTTTGCTCATTTTCCCAGCCTATTTTATGGTTTTCAACTTTGTGTTAAAGTTGGGCTCTGTACACCTAGAGATAGGGAGGCACTTCAGGCTTCAGGCTTTTTGTGATACTGTTTTTCTAGGTAATTCTGAGAGTCTGAAACATTTTTGGTGCTTCTAAGGTGGTTTTATCTTAGAAGAGATGTGGTCACTACTCTTGTGGTCTGCACTCTGGTCTTTACCCAGAAAGGATCCCTATTCTCCTTCAACCACAAGTGCTACTGCTCTTCTTGGCCCTAGTACTGGGACCAGGGTCCCTGATCCTTTATGACTGACCACAAGCATTGAAACTATGATCCAGAACTCCTTACAGACAATACAGCTTCCAATCAGCATCAGTTGCACCCAGTAGTAGCAAAGGGTCCCTATAAACACTTTCTGACCAGTTGTCTGACCTCCTTACCATCTCTGGCCTGAGAGCTGCTGCTGCTACTATCATGACTGCCTCCAACACCCACCACTGGAGCTCCTGTTATGCTCTAGGCTTGTGCCTATACCCAATGCTAGAAACCTCTCCTGTGGACCTTAAGTTGTCTTAGACTAGATAAATGTCTCCCTCTAAACTTCTATTGGCTCTGTCACTCCAAAAATTTACTTGAGGCATTATTTTAAAGTTGTTTGGAAGAGAACGTTGGGGCAAGCTGGGTCCTAGACTGTAATCTGCCATTTTTGTATATTGTTTTCTTGATACTGCTTACTTGACTCTGTAATAGTTGATGTATCTACTCAAGTTTCTATGAATTCTTCCAATGTATTATTGCTTTTTTCTTTAACCACATCTATGATTTCATTCATGTAGGGAACTCAGAAATAAATATCTTCTCTAATGCAGATTGGCACCTTCTTGAAAACTTGTAATCTTAGAGAGATAGCTTTGGCACTGAGAGGTTAGGGAGATTGCCCAGGATCATACAGCTAGTAAGTGAGGAAGGACCTGACTCCAAAGATCTCTACCATGCCACATTGCCTCTAGTCATTTCTTATACAACAGTAACATTCTATTAAATTCACAATCCACAATTTGCTTAGCTAATCTCTAATTGGTGGGCACCTACTTTGCTACCAGAAAAGTACTGTTATGAATATCTTATTATATATAGGACTATTCTTCTCATTAGTTTGCAAGTCTATTGAGAGTAGGGATTGTTTCATTCTTTAGACTGGTGTTACAAGCATTTACCACAACTCCTAGTGCATAGTAGGCACTTCATGAATGCTTGTTAAATTATTGGTTAATTGACTGTTGTATATGCAGAGTACTGGGATTGTTTTCTCAAAGACATGAATTAAATAATGTAGTAACTTTTTTGTTATAATTCCATTTTTTTCCTGGAAAGTTTGAATCAAATCACAACTATATAAAAGGACTTTATATATTTGTCTTCCCACAATACCTTTGGTTTTGACTCTTTTCATTCTTATTACTTACCTTTTAGGTTTTCACATTCCTGGACAAAAAGCCTTCCTAGGGCCACTTCTAGCTTTGACATTATGCATTCTGTGAGCTACTTTCAAGTCTACCATTCTCTCCTTCTATTCGTTCCAACTTAGTTCCAATGATTTAAGGTTGAAGTTTTGTCTGGTGAACTGGGCATACAAGAGGAGGAGTAGGGGATATCACTGGTTGTATTCACTGTAACCCCCTTTCTACCATTGTGAATTGGCCTGAATGACCTAGGAGGGATGGAAAGATAGATTATATATGTGTGCATACATACATACATATATATTATCTTCATTATATATTATCATATATTCATATATTATTTCTATTCATATGCATTATTCTCATTTCACAGTTGAAGAAACTGGGGAGGGATTTTTAGTGTGTCAACTCTTAAGGATAAAGAGTTGACTCATAAGGCCTTTCCTATAAGGAGAGAGAGAGAGAGAGAGAGAGAGAGAGAGAGAGAGAGAGAGAGAGAGAGAGAGAGAGAGAGAGAGAGAGAGAGAGAGAGAGAGAGAGAGAATCAGTCTTAGATTCTTTTGTTTTTTTCATAGTGAAGGAAAGAAAAAAATCACTGGCAAGGTTATAAAACACAAGGCTCTTTCCAAATTACCATTAGTGTCTGCGTGGGATTCAGCCAATGGAATATTTAATATTAATTTTATTTCTTAAATGGGCTATGGAATTTTTTATAAGGAAATAATACAAGTGTTAATGTGCTAGCGACATTTGACATATTTTCCTGCAAAAAAGACTTCCTGTGCCAGTAACTAGTTGACATGAGCTGCCTGCACTTCTGAGAAGGAGGAGAGGTGCCCCAGAGCAGCCATGGGGCATCTTGACACTGCCTATCCAATGACACATCCAGCTGGGCCCTTATTGATAACCCTCACCACATTTTTGTTTTATTTATTTATGCTAATTTATTCTGTGGTTTGTTGTTCAGCATCTTTTTCCCCAAAACAAATTATTTCTAGTGGACTGGTCACAATAGATAAATAGCGTGAGAGAAATCCAGTTATCATGTACCTGGTCTCAGAGAGGACAGAACAAAGTCCAGGGAGATATAATTCTCAGAATACTGCAGTATTATTGCCAGGCCCTCATTCCTTGGCTCTGAGATCTGGGAGAAAAGATACTGAAGTTTTACCTTACAGGAAGAAGACAACCCATTTTCATTGGGAATATTTGGGGGCAAGGCCAATATGAATGAGCCCCATACTAGAACCTAGTTTTTAAAGTATTTTAAAATACCTATGTAAATAAGAGATCATACCATTGCTCCAATTTTGTCCTTACTGCAACCATCTCCATTATTTCATAATGCCCTCCCCTGGGAAGTGGAGACTAGATTCTGAAGATTGGATCACCTCTTCTCCTACAATATTGCCCACCCCAATAGGAGGGACTGAGGAAAGTTCATGGACAATGTTCCTAAACCCTAACCTCTTGTGTAAAGGGGAAAGGATTTTTATTTCCTAGATAGCATTATCTCAGTATCTCTCTTTTCCATTCACTTTTTGATAAATCCCAAAACATAAATCACCCAGGAAAGAAGTCTTTCTTCAACAGGAATTTCTGGGAAAACAGGAAAGGAACATGGCAGAAATTAGTCTGAGACCATCATTCTACACCATATACCACAACAAACTAAAATGTATATGTGATCTGAATATTAAAAACCATATCGTAAAAAAAAAAAAGAGGGCATTTTAAAAGAGTGACCTTTTCAACTACAGCTATGAGTTGAAGTTTTAGCCTATCGATAGAAAAGGATGAGTACAAAAGATAACATTGATAACATATGAAATTTGTAACCTTTTGCATAAACAAAGTTAATTAAGATAGGTCAAGAAGAAAAAAAATATCAACTGAGAAAATTTTGTGTCAAAACCATCTGATAACACTCTGATATCAAAGATCTATAAGAAACTCCAAAAACATAAGGCCAAAAGCCATTCTGTAATACAGAAATCATCAAACAAAACAAATATTTCTTCAAAGAATTGCAAATTAACTTTAAAAATCACTAATAATAGGAGAAATACACATCAAGGCAACTCTAAAGTTTTACCTCATATAAAACAAATTGTCAAAGATTTAAAAAAAAGATGTGAATGGCTAATGTTGGAAGAGCTGTGGAAAGGCAGGCACACAAATGGACTATTGCTATTGAACCTCTTGTAAAAAGAACATCAAGATATCACAGATACTACAATATGCCTTCAGTTGAAATTTAATGAAATACGAAATGAAATTTCATCTATGAATGGATCCAATCAATTTGGTTGGAATTAAATTTGGAGTTATGAGAAGTTGAGTCTATTCCTTTTTATCCAAAGATACCATTATTAATTTTACATGGCAAGGAGGTAAATGACCAAGAAGAAAGGATCTGTATACATGAAAGCATTTATAGCTGCAATACAAAAGAACAGTAGTAGAAAAGAATAGCAAAACAAAAAATTACCTATCACATAGAGAATAGCTAAACAAGCTGTGGTACGGTGTGATTGAACAATACAGTGTTATAAGAAACAATGAACACAATTAACATAGAAATGAGTGGGAAGATTTATATGAATGAATGAATGCAAAGTGAAGTAAGAAGAACTGGTAAATCAATGTACCTAACTCCAACAATGTAAATAAAAATAATGAAGCAATCAAAACTTAGTATTACAAGATGATGATGCTGAAGTTTGTACCAAAGAAGAAATATGATAAGGCATCTCCCCTCTCTTCTTTGCAAAGGTAGGGGATTATAGGCATGGGGCATCATGCTTAATGCCATATTTTTTTATATTTTCATCAGTTTTGTGGAACTCATTTTTTCACCTCTTTGTTATAAGGGCTAGCCCTCTGGCAAGGATAGAGATAAGGATACATTGGGAAATGTAGGTGATATAAAAACACAAAATAGCAATAAAAATGAATATTTTTAAAGAATCTCCCATCTCTGGCTAGAAGGCTATATTCTAGGATCACAATACCTGGAGAATCTGAATCCCTCTCCTCTGCATATGAGGCTAAAATTAAACATTATCCATGAATGCTGCTCGATCATGTTAGTGAACATACACTCCAATTTGTTTTTGCAGGATATTATCTCTCTTCCCCAGCTCTACTCTTGGATCTACCATCTTTCACCTATACAAAGGAGCCTGAGGGTCATATCTTCTACCTCCAGGCAGGTACTAATAGCTCCTGAGTAGAGAAATTATGTACATGAATGTTTCCCTTAAGGGCACAGGTCTGCTTACAGCTCTATCATTCTCTCCAGATCTTAGATATAAGGTTGAAAGGCTTCCCAAAGGCCCGGCCAAGTCCTTTGTATGCATTTATAGGCATGCACAAAGGGGTAGTCCCTTGCACAAGGGACCATCTTCTCAAGCATCTAGGTCGCCCAGTTCATTTGCAGGGCAGTGTCAGACACTGAGGGGCAATTAGGTGGTGCAGTGTACGTAGTGGTAGGCCTGGAGTCAGAAAGACTCATCTCCCTGAGTTCAAATTGTAATGCAGAACATTATTTTACCATTTAGGTAGCAGAACCCTTTAGGCCATGGAAAACTCCAAATTCCTTAGCAAGACCCTTATCTGGCTGCTCAGGCTCCAGCCCTCAGATCATATCTCTGGAAACCTCCAAATTCCTTAGCAAGACCCTTATCTGGCTGCTCAGGCCACAGCCCTCAGATCATATCTCTGGAAGCTTCCATTGTGAGAAAGTTTGCACAGCATTATCATATCTACACAGAGGGAGAAGGGTGTCCTTGACCAGCCCCCAAAAAACCTCTTCCTCTTGCCAGACTTCAAAGATCCATCCCCCTCCCTGTCCTGTATACTCCCTATATAAACCCTAGCTCAACCCCTGATGGGTGCTGCTTGATTTGGATGTGAATATCCCTGGCAGCCGCGCGCTAATAAAGTCCACAATTTAAAATTAGCTTGGGTGGTCAACTCGCTAATTTCTCGGTATAACAAAATCTGGCCTCAGACACTTACTAGCTGTGTGACCCTGGGCAAGTCACTTAAACCTGTTTGCCTTATTTGCAGTACACACCCACGAACAATTCCAAATCAATTTATCTCAGGGGAGCTCTCTACATAGTAAAACTTCGTTGGGAATAGCATTTTGTCCTAACAAAATGTACCATTTGTACATCCCGTGCCTGGGATGTACTTCCTTTCCATCTATGACCTTCAGGAGTTTTATCTTCTTTCAGAACTCTACTTAAGTGACACCTCCTCTTGGAAGCCTTCCCTAATTCATCGTGCTATTAGTATTTTTCTCCCTTCTCTGAAGTTGCTAGAGAAAATGGTCTGATCTCTACTCCATATCTCCTGCTCTGCCTGATTTCAACTCCACAGAACAAGATACTCCTCCCAGGTTAAACTTATTGTCCCAAATCTCATCACCACGCTACTACTCAAGCTGCTACTCAGCCTCCTCTCCCCTCTGATCAGAGGGCTGGAAAGGGGAGTGCCAAATTCCTCCCAATGCCTTTTTTTACAGAGGGCAGAAGCTGCACTCAGATCACTCCATTCTGTATCGGCTGCTTAGTCTGACACCATGGAACTTCATTCCCATCCTTCTACCCCTGCTTTCCTGCCTCCTACTATGTGTGTCATCTCCCCCCATTAGACTGTAATCTCCTTGAGATCAGAGACTCTTTTTTATTAATCATATCCCTAGAACTTAGCACAGTGCCTGGCACATAGTAGGGGCTTAACAAATGTTTATTGGATTGATCTTTGGTTCTCTCCCCCTTTATTCCATCTCCCGCATTGTATTTAACTAGTTTTTATTGTATCCTCCCATTGGAAAAGAAACACTCTGAGGGCAGGATACGTTTCATTGTTGTCTTTGTATCTGTGTGCCTAGTACCACGACTTGCACATCACAGAAACTTAGTACGGCTTTGTGGAATGAGATGGAATACAATGGGTCACCAAATCTCATGACTATGAAGACCCAAGTGGCACACAGAAAGACCCAAGTGAGTACTGATTGTAGCAACATATTGAAACATAACTCACATACAAGGAGTGGCATAAAAAGATCCTATCAAGAATATTTAAGGCCTGAAAAGAAGTGGGGCTGGTCACAAATCGAAAGTGAGAGATAACAGAGGGGCCATCTAAGAACTGCACTGTTACCTGTGAAATATTTTAAGAACCAGAAGACCTCTGATATATCAAATAGATTGTCCAAGAATCTTTAAAAACTTAGGAAAAATTTTCATGATTGCCGGGGCAGTAGAAATAGCCCTGGATTTATTAATAGGGGACCTGAGTTCAAAAACCACAACATCATTATTATCATCATCACCAACATCATCATCATCATCATCATAACAACATTTAAATAATACAAGGTTTATAAGTGTTTTACAAATATTACCTCATTTTATCTTCACAACAATCATGTGAGGTAGGTGCATTATTATCCGCATTTTATAGATGAGGAAACTGAAGCTGCCCAGTCCTCCTTTGGTTGGATTTATTTTCCTTTCTACATGGCCCTCACCTCCACGTCCATCCCTCATACTGACCTTGAATGCCTATATCTCTTCTCCACAGAGTGAATGCCACATCAGGACCTGTTTTCACCAAAATGTTGCCCCAATTCTAGGACTCTCCATTCTGTCTTTTCCATTTAACAATATCTCTGTATTGAGTCCTACTTCCTCAAATGAAGATTTAAAACTACATTGCACTAAGGCATTAGAAATGTACTAATGATTTAATTCATCATCTACCCTAGATTTTTTCTCTTTAACAGGATCTTTCAAAACAAGACCAGTGGATTCATCCTAGAATCTTAGAACTAGAAAGAGCCTTATAGGGTATCTTGTACACGTCCCTTATTTTAAAAAGTATGAAGGATTCACATTTGAGAGTTTTTTGTCTGTCTTCAAATTTGCAAGTTCTATCCCACGTAATACATGAATAATTAAGTGATAGGGACTAAATGTGTGATTTCACTGGAAAACAGCAAACTTCTTGGCAAAGAAATTCCCTCTTATTAATGCAGGTGCATACTTTATCTGCAAGTTATAGCCTCAGACAGTAGCTTGGGCACTGGAAGGTCAAGTGTCATACAGTCAATATGTATCAGAGGCAAGCCTCAAACCTAGCTCTTCCTCAAGTCAACAGATATTTGTTAAATAACTCCTATGAACCAGGCACTGTGTTAATCACTGGAGATACAAGGAAGGCAAAAGACAATCCCTGCCCTCAAGAAGCTCACAATAGGGGGAGCCTGAGTGGAGAGAAAAACAACATGCAAACGACTGTATACAAACAAGATATAAACAGGATAAACTGGAGACTGTCTAAGAGGGAAGGCACTAAGATTAAGGAGGACCAAGAAAGACTTCTCACAAAATGTAGAACTTTAGCTGAAACTTGAAGCAAGCTGGGGGAAGAGCTGAAGAAAGAGAGAATTCCAAGCATAGAAACAAGCCAGTGAAAATGCATGGAGTGGAGAGGTAGAGTTGACTTTATCCATTAAGCCACATTGTCACTATCCATGATCAACTCTATCCACTAAGCCATATTGTCACTATCCAAGGTCAACTCTATCCACTATGCTACATTGTCTCTAAAGAATAACTAAACAGTGCAAAATTAGGAAACTACTTTTGCTGCCACCACTGCCAACCCAGTACTAGTCAAGTGCCTTCTGTCCTTCCTAAGTAAGTTGATGTCCTTTGCACTTCATGGAATCCTTAGAAAGATCTAATGCTGTCAAAAGTCAGTGAAGTAGAACCCCAAAATTGATGCAATTAGGTTTCATAACAAACCATCATCCTGTATGAACATATTCATCTTCTTGTTCCTCCTAATTCCCCCACGTGTCCTTAAACTGAGCAATGAACAAGAGTCTCCTCAGTGTCTCAAAGAAATCAGGGTTTCATCATCGTGGATTCTGTCTAATAATGATGCCAGTTGAAACTCCTACATGCCACCTTAACAAAGGGTTTCCTGAGTGACCCACCAAAATCTTACATCTTTTCCAATAGTCTTATAATCAGTCTTTCCAACCTGAGCTAGGCTAGTCTTCAGATGATAAAGAGGAGAATCCATCACTATGCTCATAATTGAAGCTTTTTCAGCTTAGAACAACTTATCCCAGCTTTTGTTCTTCAATGTCTGTAATGAAAGAATTTCAAAGATGCCTTCACCATCTAGGGCAAAGTTTCTTAATCCTTTTATGCTATGGATCCCTCTGATGAAGCTAGTGGACCCATTTCTCAGAATCATAGTATTAACCCATTCTAATCTAAATAAAATCCACCTCTACAACTTATTCAACAAGTTGTCATTAAGCCTTCACTTGAAACCTTCCAGTGGATGGGGAGCCAATTGACAGCTGAGGTTACCCATTACGCAATTGTATAGCTCCAATTGTGGGTTCTTATTTCCTTCCTAAATCTGTCTTTCGGCATCTTCTATCTATTTTTCCAGTTCTACCCTCTGAGGACGTGAAATAGGTCTAATTCTCCTTCTGTACATGAACATAGCTGTCATGTACTCTTCTCCAAGTCTTCCCTTCTATAGGCTGGAGGTTCCTGTTTCCTAGAGCCATCCTTATCTCTAGTCCCCTCACTATCCTGGTTGTTTTCCTATACACTCTCCATCATGGAAATGTCTTTCTTAAATGTGGCATCTGAAACCAAACACCAAACTCCAAATATTGTCTGACATTAAAGTTGGTGTCCTTTCTACTATACCAGTATGCAGAAAATATTCACAATATATTGATAATACTTATGACTTCTTAGAGCAAAATACCCTTCCCTGGATATCACTAATTTATGAGTGTTGTGTTACTCTATTAGAATGTAAGCTCCTTGAGGATTGTCTAAGTTTTTAAATTTGGGCTCTTAGTACTTAGCACAGAGTTTGGAATATACTAAATGCATTCCATCATTTATAATAAATATAAAAGAGTCCTGGCTTACAGACATAAGTGTATAAGAAAGCTATAATGAGCACAAATCCTGCCTCCAAATTCAGTACTCTTTTTAGATCACAATACCTCTCATGATGTATATTAGTTGTTGAAGTTCTTTGACATGCTGAGCCTTTATTAAAAATGAATAAATTAACTAGTCAGTATTTACAAAATTTAGGTCTCTTATGACATATGCCTTCTTCTCACATAAATAAACAACTTCATGGGGTGAGGGTAGAATTGGAAGTAAAGGGAGTCAGTGAGTCTCACACTGACAGAGAGCCAACTCAGCCTGAATGCTACCAGATTGCATGACCAAGGAGAGCCAAAGGATCTTCTTTGGAGGTCTTTAAAAATAGGGCAAATCTCATTCTTTGGGATGGTCTATTAGAAGGGTGGTCTGATGTACCAGAAGACATTCTAAGTTCCAACTCTAGTGGGCTGAAATAAGGCTGAACTTCTAAGGAACCAAAAACAAAGCATTATGTTTGAAGACCATTTCATTATGCATTTTGGAATTATATTTGGAAGCCAAAGTGAGTCAGAGGAGAATAACAAACAATTTACTTTCCTGATAGTCCCACATTAGAGTGGGTGATATAATATGCAACATATTACACTCTCAGCCCTACTCTTCAGATGTTATTGGTCCCCTTAGGAATAGCTGTTTTAACTCCTCACTATGTCCCTAATTACCTAAGGAGATCCCCCCCCCTTGCCACCCCCATTCCTGTGCTCCACTCCACAGTTCCTTTCCATGAGAATGTTCAAGTCATGCATGGTGAATGTGTCATCTGTTAACAAGGGGTAAAGGATGGCACGCTACCTTGTTCATTTTCTGGAAATTATAGACCTAGCAGCAAGAGCTTTGGCGGCTCACAAAAGATTGTTTCATCTTATTCTGCAAGAGTTTCACTCTCAGGAAAAAGAATTAGTGTAACGACAAATTTAACAGCCCTGACTATTAATGTCTAAGTTTAGACTAAGGCTCTACCCTGTTACTATGTTTAGCCATGAAAACATTATTCCAAGACAAAATTGAAATGCTCATCATCCCTTTCACATGAGAAAGAAACTATTAGTGAGAGGCTCTGAATTGGTTGTGAATACAATGCAATCATTCTAGTGAACACATTGGCTGAGAGTGCTTTCTCTAAATATAGACATTAAATATTCTGGAACATCCCTGGTTCATTTTCTCTTCTTGTTATGTTAGGTAGAATGGGGAAAGAATACTGGACTGTGCAAAAGTCAGGAGATCTCCCTAGCCCTGCCAGCAACTGGCGATGTGACTTTGAATAAGTCATTTCACTTCTGTCCTCCTTGGTTTCCTAACCTGCAAGATGAAATAAACACTAGTAAGTAACTGGTGAATGCTCCAGCATTATACCATATAAGAGGATTATGGGGGCGAATAAGCTGTAAGATATTACAAACAAGAAATTACGTAATAGTAGTTGTGTAAAGGATGTTCTTAAAGGAATACAGAATTAAAAACAAAGATGGATTGGTAAAAAGAGGTTTTTTCTGTGTGTGTTTTTTTTCACCTTGGAGTTCCCTGTACTTAATGAAATCACTGGTCCATTTTCAAGGCTCATCTTAATTCCTGCTTTCATTTTCAACTTCTCCCCTCTCAAAAGTTCTAGAATTTGGATCTGACTCATCAAGTTTGCTGGTTTTACTTAACCAAATCTATCATTTTTTGAGGCTGAGAACTCCTAGTGAAGACTTCTTCTACTTATGTGAATTTGAATCTTAAAGAATTAGCTAGGGGCAGCTAGGTGGAGCAGTGGATAGAGCACCAGCCCTGGAGTCAGGAGGATCTGAGTTCAAATCTGGCCTCAGACACTTAACACTTACTAGCTGTGTGACCCTGAGCAAGCCACTTAACCCCATTGCCTGGGAGAGAGAGAGAGAGAGAGAGAGAGAGAGAGAGAGAGAGAGAGAGAGAGAGAGAGAGAGAGAGAGAAATAGAGAGAAATTATCTAGGGGCAAAGAAAGATAAATTACTTGCCCAAATCTCATACCCAGTATACATCAGAAGCAAAATTTGAAACCAGACCTTCCTGACTCTAAGGAAATAAGTTAATAAATTAACCAATCAATATTTATCAAGTTTAGGTCTGCTATGATGTGTGTCTTCCTCCCATATGAATAAACAACTTCATGGAGTGGGGATGGGGAGGTAGACTTGGACCTAGCAGGGTCTTGGAGCCACAAATTCAAATCTGCCTCTGACACTTACTATCTGATGACTACGGACAAGTCATTTAACTGCTCTCATCCCCAGTCAACTCTCTAAGACTAACTTATCATGGGTAACAATCTCCTCCATTGGCTCCCATATTGACAAAATTCCAATTTTGACAGCAACATAGAAAAATAGAAACAAGAGAAATAACAATGGAATATGGCTCAACTCAGAACGAATTTTGCCCTTCTCCTTCCCCAAGAAGTGTCTTCCCAAGCAGTGACCTCAAGGTCTTCCAAAGTCTCTTTCTTTCTACTACATGGATT
The DNA here is from genome assembly GCF_003287225.1 of Phascolarctos cinereus. Taxonomy (NCBI): domain Eukaryota; kingdom Metazoa; phylum Chordata; class Mammalia; order Diprotodontia; family Phascolarctidae; genus Phascolarctos; species Phascolarctos cinereus. The sequence continues at coordinate 226,390,538 of NW_027556402.1, read as the reverse complement.
TGTGCACTGAGGCCCACACAACTTGTAACTTTCTCAACAGAACTGATACTAAAAATCTGATTTGAAGAACTCAGAGTCACATGAGAAGATTTTTATGAATTGATGCAGAGTAAAATAAGGAAATAAGGAAACAATATGAATAAGAAAAGCAATTGAAATGAAAAGATCACTGAAAGGAAGCTAAACTGGTAACTAAAAAAACTAACAAAGGTCTCAGAGAAGGGATGATGAGACCGCTCACTTCGCATGGCAGAGATTCAAGAGATTATTAGGACAAAATGTATATATCATCATGTGTGGTCACTGTAACAGATCTGTTTTTTGCTTCTCTTTTTCTTTTTGGTCTATCAACAAGTGTTCATTAAATACCTACTAAATGCCAGACTTTATGGTTAACATTGAGGTGGCAAAGACAAAAGTGAAATGCTGCCCTCAAGTAGCTCCCATTCTGATGGAGGTATTTTCAATCTAATAAAAAGGTTCTTTATGTAAGGAGGTGTCTGTGGGGAGACTGCAGAAATGACTACTATGTACATATGAAAGATATCAATAAAATATATTTAAGCTGATTTGTAAACACCTTTTATGCTGCTTTCCCAAGGTATCAAAATTGCTAATCATGGCTCTGTGTGACATTTAACGTGGTAGTTATGTGATAAGTGCATTTGAGAAGTACAAAGTCTGAGAGGGTTGAGAGGGACCAATATTACTGGTCTGGGGGATCAAGGCACTATTCCTACTTAATAGTTCTGCAGCTGGTGAGAGAGAGAAAAGAGTACAAAAATCTATGATTTGTAGTTAATTTTACCTATAGTAATATAGTGCTACAACACCCACTTTATTATCATCCTAAGAAATTATTTAGTAGACAACCTACTATCTAAATCTCTCTCTCCTTTGGAATAACCTGATTCTACTTGGGACTCTATTGATCCCATAAATTTGATTTAACTTACAAGCTTAATTAGATGCAAACTAGAGGCATAGGAAGTAAAAAAAAAAAAGTTAACTAGCAATTTAACTCCTGAACCACTTAAGCCTTGCCCTACCCTTCATTCCAGACCTATATTGTAGAATAGTGTTTGGAAATATATTTAAACCAAAATAAATAAATCATATTTTCCTGTAAATGATGCCAAGTCCTGCCAATTAAACTTGGGTCTATTTAAAAAAAAATCTTTAGCTCTCAACAACTGCTGGCTGCTTTTTCCCCACTAAAAGCAATTCTGAGCATTTACGCTCTCACTTTTCCCCGTATCATTTAGCTGTGTGTTCTTCTTGTTAATATTTAAAGCTCCCCTAGCTGTTTTTTTTTCCCTATACACATTTGGACTGGAATATAAGACTTAACTTTTCCATTTAAATGAAGCCTTGTAAAGAAAAAAAAAAGTCTCATCTGCTTCTTGTTTTTGGTGACGGTTACTGGGTGGGGGGATGCTTCATTAAATATCAACACACATGAAACCACTATAAAGTAACATCAAACAGGAAATTAACTCACAAAAAGAATGGGTAGAAACTTAACCATATTTATCAGGCTATATCTGCACCTCCAGTTCTACCTTCTTAGATGTTTATAGTGTGCTGGTTATGAACAGATATGCTCTTGGGAGGCAGATCACATATTTAGCTGTCCATCTAGTGGCGGGTACCTTCGATGAGGCAGTGACAGCTCTATCATTCGAAATACGAGGCCCAGCTTTCAGAGAAAAAACGTAAAGGAGAGAAATTTTAGGAAATGTCTTCTCTAGACAGGGAGGGTTGATATATACTACAGGAAATTGAAAAAGATCTGAACATGGGGCATTGAGGAGGGCTCTTTTGTACTCTTACCAAAGATAAATGGTACCTTCATCCTGGAGGAAAAACACGTCATTGATTTGCATTAATCCAGCCAAGATCAGGTGTCCAGCAGGGAAAAATGGTTACTCTAAAGTTTGGGCTGCAGAAGGCCTGCAGTTCAGAAAACACACTCCTTTGGAAGCTTGGAAGGCCAGTATTGTCAGACAATTTCTATGCTAAATATTTTAGGACCTTTTACTTGCCTTTCTTCCTTCCTTCCTTCCTTCCTTGACATGAATGAATGAGTATTTATTAAGTGATTAACGTGTGTTCTAGCACTGTGCTAGACTGTGGGATACAAAGCCAAAGGGGAGATGGTTCTTTCACAGAGTAATTCATATAAAAGAAGGATTGCTGGGAAAGGGTATTTGGATCTAGAATGTCGCAGGGATGGCAAGTGGAGACATAAGACAATTAATTGACATACATTTTCCAGAAATAATCAGAAAATATTGATTTTATTTCTGTTCCAAGAGCAATAAGTATATGTTGAGTGTGGGGGAGGGGAAGGATAAAGGCACAGATGGCATGTTTATCCAATTTGCTGATGTTTGAAAGCTAGGAGTGATTCATGTAATTGGGTGGCAGTTTAATACCTAGTGTTGGGTCAAAACAAATAAGGTGAATTTTAAGACATATAAATGTAAAATCTCACATGGGTTCACAATATAAAATTTTAAAATAGAAGATGGGTGAGATGCGGCCATTCAACAGTTCCTGTGAAAAGACATCTAAATGTTCTGATGGACTGCAACTAACTCAATGTCAATAATATGTCACAACAGTTGAGAAAACTAAAGCAAACAGATGCTATTAAAATGGGTATCATGTTGAAAACATTGGAAGTGATGACCCTACTGTGTGCTCTGTCCTGGTTGGACCACATTTGATGAAATAGAAACAATGACAGTTGCAGAGTCAGAGAACCCCATCTAAAATTCCAGGTCTGTCACTTCCCATATTTCCTTGGCCAAATCATGTCACCTCTCTGGGACTCAGTTTCCTCAGTGCAAAATAAAGGGGGTTAAACTAGATGGCAGGCAAGGTCCATTCTAGTTTTATGTCTATGATACTAAGATGAAGAGTGTCCAAAAAAGGATAGCTAGAATGGCTAGGAGATTTAACCCCAGAACAGAAGAGCATCAGATACAGAACAATGGATGTTTAATTAGAGAAGAGAAATCTGCGGGGAGTGGGGGAGGAGGAGTAAATATAAGTTATCTGTGTATGGATTTAAAATACCATGATATAGAAGAGGGATGAAACTATATCCAACCTCCTGGAATGCCATATAAATTAATATTTTCATCTCATGCCTCATCAAGATCTAAGATGTTGAACACATGGTTTTCCTCTTGGCTATTATTTAAATCTTCCTAATTTTGAAGCAGTGGGAGAGAGCCAGCCTTTAAGGAAGGAAGACTTGGGTTCAAGTACCTGGTTTCAAGAATTTGAAATAAAAGTTTACATACTGATTGTGTGACCCTGGGCAAGTCACTAAAACTCTCTGTTCTAGACAACCATCTGGGACTTGGACAGAAGATGTCAACTTGCATTGGTGGAAGGAGTTTCTTCACCTTGGAGTTCCTTAGATCTAATGAAATCCCAGCCTTATTCTAATTTTTTATTTCATTTTCAACCTCTGCCTCCTCAAAGTTTCAGAATTTAGATCTGACTCATCTAGATCCTATTCATAGAATTCTATTGTGGGAAGAGAGTGTAATCATGGTACCCAGCTCTAGGTTTTCCACCACTTCCAATGGTTAAGTGGAAGTTATATGCTGTCCCTCTGGAGATATAGGTGTACCCTCATCTCCGCAGTCACTATTATTTGCATAGTTCCTTCCTTATTGATCCCTGACTTGTTGCAAGTTTAAAGTTTAGCTCCTTTCTTTATGAGAGTTTTAATATGCCAAACAAAGATCTTTAGCTTTTAGGAAAATGGGTAGGTTTTCTTCTATGAGAAACTTCAGGATGTCACATACAGGTCTTTTTTCATCAATATATCATCAATATCATTTATTAAGGGCCTACTTTGTACCAGGAACTTTGTAGACAATGGAGACTGAAAGACAAATGTGAAATAGACCCTGCCCTCAAGAAGCTTACAATATTTCAATCGATGGAGATAAATAGGAAAGTTGCCAAATAAAAATAAGGTAAAATGATGTGAGGAGGGTACAGTTGGGAGGGATTAGAAAAGGTTCCATGTAGAAAGTACCGTATGAGCAGACATTGTAAGGAATCAATGGATTCTGAGTGTCTGGGATGAAATAATAGTGTCCAGCACTGCAAAACTTAGAAATGAGAGTATTATAGGCATAAGGAAAAATGAGAAAGCCACGTGTTTGGCCAAGTGTTGTTTGCCCTCCATTTTTGAAGAGGACTAATGATATCCCAGGGTGATGTCTTGACTTGTGTGTGAACTGGATTTAAGTGAAGCAGAGTCGCACAAAATCCTCAGCTCACTCTCTTTTCCAGAGTCACTGAAGTCAGTGGAAAGACAAAAGTCAAGATGGCTGGCAATGGACCAGGATGCATTGGATAACCTTGGCATCTTCAATATCTGGTCAAGCTCTAAGTGCTTCATAGCACCTACTTCAGCCACCTTTCTGGCCACTGAAACAAATTGTTCTCATCTGCCCATTCCACTGGGAGAAGTCTTCATATACTTGGGGTAGACTTCCCTCTAACTCACTGATGGGTCTGATGCCTATTGGTTAACCCTCAACCTGAGTCAATCTGTCTTCTGGAATGATTTTACTGGGATGTGCCTGATGCATATTCTACAACTTCTTGGAACTACAGGTGAGAGTTGGGGAACTTGTGGACACCAAAGGTGGATGAGCAGCCCTGAAAGGGACCCAGAATGCCCTCACAACAAAGGCACTAGATTTCCTAGAATGAATGTTGGAGATCATCTAAACAAGTGGCATCACACTCAGATAGAAATGGTAGCCACTAAAGCATACATAAGGATCCCTGTAGCTGCATATTGACTTAAAAAACACATTTTAATATTATCTATAATTTATTCCATTTTTTTATTAGCTATTTCCCAGTAACTTTTTAGTCTGGTTTGGGCTACACTTGGGAAAATTGGATGTTTGATATCTCTGATCTAAACCAATGCTCTCAATTTACAGATAAGAAAAGAGAAAAAGAGAAGTCAGATCCCTTACCTTATGTGACATAGTTTAATAAGTAACAGCAACCAGAACTTCAAACTCCATGTTCCTTTTGCAATAATGCTCTGCATCTCTGGCAAACCTCGACTTCCAGTAGCCCCAGTGTTTTCATTGGTTATGGAATGCCGAAGGAATCTCTAAACAAAATTTAGAAAAACACCAGGACAGATTACTTACCATCCTTAATCCCACATGTGTTCAATAATTTGTAGCTGGTGACTCAGAATATAACACAGAATAGAATATTTACTACAAATAATTCAGTTCACTTTCCATTCTTATAATCGGTTTTTATAATGCATACATTTATTGGAAATCAAAGTTTGGAAATGAGGTCAGTTGTTACCAAGATCATCAAGTAATTGAATTTTTGTCAATGCCCTTTCATTCTCATCCCCAAACACTTTGTCTCAGCCTTCATATTTTGAACTCTTCTCCCTAAAGGGCACCTCCTATTGGTCCCATCATGGTTTCTCTTCCTGGCCAGGCAGCACGTCCTACTCCAGGTCTTTCCTTCTCTGTTCTCCCATCACAATATAATCAAAACCTAACTAGTCTATGATCCATTCATTCCCTCAGGGTACTACTGTCTTCTAGGAAAATGATAAACTTAACTGGTTAAAGTCTTCATGGTTGATAATAGCTTTCATTTGCATTTTAATAGCTGTCTACAATGTTATAACCCAAGGGAATGAGTTAATGTGAAAATTTCAGACACTGAGGTCAGTGGAGAAAACATGTTTGGACAATGGGACATCGAGGCTTCCCTCAAATCAAATGTGAATGTCTACTAACTGCAGTTAAATGTAAGATCTGCTTAAAGTTCAATCCTTTTTGTTAGACTGTAAGGTTCATGAGAGCAGAGAACATATCTCAGCTATTTTTCACCCTAATTTCAAGCGTGAAGTTAGGAGCTTAATAATCACTGAATTTAAATTAATTACAGGCAGCATGATAGAATGGAAAAACTGTTCCATATTGAGGGTTTGAGGCCCAGGTCTTCATCTTTCTAGTTGTGTATTCTTGGCCAAGTGGCTTTCGGGATCTTAGTTTGCCTATCTGGATAATGAAAATAATAGCTATACTCACCTAGTCATGTATTGTTATGAGGATAATGTGTGCAAGCACATTGTTATTGCAATGAACTATAGGAATATCACCTCTTTCCATTATGATTCTGCTTTCCGCCCAGTTTGGTACATGAGACATCATTACCTCTCACTCCCAGGATGAGTTTCCAAAAGGACAGCAGTAACATAGTCAGAAAATATAGCACGTCAAGCACTTTTTTGGTTGACAAAGAATTTTCCCCTCAGTAACACTAAATCCAAATTTGATCTTCTGGTAAATATTGGATGATGTAGAGTCTTGTACTCTGTGCTCAAGAACAACAGATTTTGAAATGTCAATCATTTCAACTTCCTGTGTTCCTAAAAGAAACATTGCAGACAATCACTGAATCTAAACATAGTACTCTTCCATTGTTCAAAGAGATTCAACCACAAAGGTCACTGGGGGAATAATTACCAAATATGATATTCACCCAATGGACTGTTCTGTGGACATCATGGTTTTAAAGTCAATTTATCATAAACATCTCTAATTGTTGACTTTGGCCAAAAAAGCTAATAGGAAGCCAAATTTCTGGGAAGGGTATCTGTGTGCCTGCCAGTATTCCACTGAGTTTTCTAAGTACCTGTTCATCATGAGAATGCTCAACAGTGAAAGTTGCATCCTTTAGTGGAGAATGGTCATTAGTGTGGGATTCATATAAATTGAGGGCTTCTTAGAAGATAAATTTGGGAAGATCTAGAAGATGCATAGATAAGAGAGTCAATTCATTCTGCTTTGCCCCAGAGAGCATACCCGGGAATGGTGGATAGATGTCGCAAAAGAACAAATTTAGGCTCAGAAGTGGCAGATGGAACTATCCAAGTTTGAATGGGCTGCCTCAGGAAGCAGAAGGTTTGCCCTCACCAAAAACCTTCGATTTGTAGCTGAGTGACCATTTGTAGGGATTTTGTATAAAGAATTCTTATTAGGATGCAAGGGAGTTTCTCAGATGCCCTCATGTTCTAGCATTCTATGATTGTGTGACAAGACCAAATACATACATGCTGTAAGCATCACAATTATGGATCGAATTTGAGGAGTTTTAAGATAGAGATGGTGAGGTGAGAGAGTAGAAAGAGAATTGACTCTGGAGTTAGCAGACCTTAGTTCCAATCCCACCTCTGATATTTACTACCAATGTGACCTTGGGCAAGTCAAATTAAGAAGTATTTATCAAGTGCCTTCTATGTATGTGCCTGGCATTGTACTAAATACTAAGGATATAAAGAAAGGCATAAAAAAATGCTCATGCCTTCAAAGAATTCACAATCTAACAATGGACCTTAGTTTCCTTTTTATGTAAAATAAGGGGATTGGACTAGATGGCCTCTAAAATACTTGCTATCTATAGTCCTCTGATCTCCAAATAAGGAAGATTGCAAAAGATTTTTTTTTTAAATCGCAGTACTTTTACCTTATTCCTTCCCTCCCCAAAAGTAACCACGAAGACATCAACAACTCCCCACCCACATTCCTTTTTCTCAGCCTTATAAAAGTTTTATGAGAATGGCCAAGGGTATCTTTGATTAAAACATGAGGGAACAGCCAAGCTTTATCACATAGTTTTCTCTAGTGAACCACATCTTTATGGTCACACAATTGACTGGGAGGTGTAGAGAGCATTAAATCCCACTGTATGCATCATTCATCGATTTTAAAAAAAAAAATCATTGGACTTGGTGGAATACAAATGCAACCTTGAAGCCTCTCCTCATATGGGACGAATCCCACACATACATTAATATCATCCAAAACTATGACAGGTGTGATGCATAGAGAATTTAATTTGATGATCTTTGAACAATGACAGCAAATCAGAGAGGGGAAAAAAGGAGAGGTAGGTTTCATCTAATGCCTGCATAATTAAACTTTTCAGGTAAAGTTCCCCAGAAAAGGTGAAGGACTCCTAATTGATGGTAAATTTACTTAATTATCTTATTTGCAAGTTGCAAAGTATGTATTTCAAAGAATCCTAGAATATTACAGAGTTTTACTCTCCAAAAACCAAAGTAGAAACCCATCCACAAAGAATGTTAAAAATGCATAGAGCCTATAATACTGATACTCAGCTGGACTAGTAAATGATTTAACTGGTTTTGTTGATATTTACATTGAATAGATATGTTGGGTGGACTGTGACTGGAGATCAGAAATTGAACCATAAAATGTAATCCTTTTCCATTGCATTTGGAAAATTGAGGTTTTCAATGTCTCCCAAATTGCTAAGTGCTATGAAAGTCCAGCTCTTTCATCACAATCTTCTCCAGGTGATGCTATGAATTATGGAACATTGCAACCTTGGAAACCTCATAGGGATCATTGTACTAGGTAGCTCCCCCCAGCCCCTCCCCTTAAATTTCCTTTTGTGTATTGTCACAAAATACTGTAATTGTCTTATTAGATTGTAAGCTCCTTGAGGGCAAAAATTATCTTTCTTTTTTATACTTGTATTCCTAGCTTAGCAAAGTGTCTCGCACATAATAGATGACTAATAAATATTTATTGACTATTATTGACTAATGCAGGTTGCCTGTTAGCCAAAGGGTAATAAAAGAATGCTTCATGACTGACTTTTAAATAGATTGATGATAGAGCTGAAAGTTAGATCAGCTATTCTGGATATCAATTTTGAATTAGGTAAGAGGCTTAACTAATGGACATGTATTCAAAGAAGGTCAAAGGCAGAAACAAAGGTGCCATATATATGAAAATATTCAAAGCACTTTTATTTGGGGTAGCAAAGAAAAGGACCTGGGTGCCTATCAATTGTGGAATGACTAAACAAATTCAGGTATATGATTGTAATGGACTATTACTATTTAAGTAGAAATGACAAATATGAGAAACATGGGAAGATGTATATGAACTGATGAAGAGCAAAATAAGCAAAACCAGAGGAGCGATACAAAACATGATGACAACAATGTAAATGAAAAGATCGTTAAAAGTTCACTGAACACTGAGAAATTGAAAAACTAATAATTGCTGCAGGGAACAAGTAATGAAATATACCTCTTTCCTCTCAATAAAGAGAAAGTGGTCTATTAGGGCAGGATGTCTGGAGGGAGGGAGACAGACAGACATAGAGAGAGGGGAGGGAGGAAAGGAAGAGAAGAGACAGAACAGGAGAAGAGAGAGTGAGAGTGGGAGGGGGAGAGGGAAAGAGGGAGAGAGAGAGAGAGAGAGAGAGAGAGAGAGAGAGAGAGAGAGAGAGAGAGAGAGAGAGAGAGAAATTGAGATTGCGTCTGCTCATATCTATCATAGTGATATGGTCATTATATTGGGTATTTATGCTTAACTCTTACAATGTTGTTGCTACAAGTGAGGGTTCATTTAGACAGATGTAGAGGGGTGGTATTTTCAGATGTAAAAATTAAGGCATCAAAAGAATTTTTAAAGATGCATGATCGGCATAACTAGGTTACACATCACCAATAGCTACTTTAGGCAGGAAGCAGCATAAATGTTAAAAGGAAGAAGGATGGGCAGATATCCAAAATGAAAGACAATACACAGGTAACTAAAGTGAATGGGTATGTTGGCACAGTTATGACAGAGGATAAGAATGGATTCCCACTACTTTGGGTAGATTTCCTATAGAGGATTTAGGGCAAAATATAGACAAAGTATAGACAAATTATAGAGAATTTAAAAGTATAGAAAGGTTGATATGTGCATTAATGGAGTGCCACTGATGGATTCATACCAAAGTAGGAGGTGGATTAGACAAATTTTAAATTATAAAATGTGAGAGCTGGAAGGCACCTTGAAACACACACAACAGCAACAAATACACACACACATACATATACATACACATAAATATTAGAATCATAAAGGATCTTAAAACACCAAATCATGATCTATTCAAAAACAGAAGTAACCTAGGACACCTCTCTATATCACCTGTGAAAAATGAGTAGTACCACTGGGATTCTCAAAGCTCAAAATTCAGATCTCCTAAATGTCATGTCATTATTCTCTCTACTACCCTATGTATCAAGGTTGTTTCCCATTCAGTTACTACTGATTTGGTTCCTTTTGCATCATTACAGCTCATAAGAAATAGAGTTCTAGAATGAGAAGTGAAGGCAATGAAAGCATTAAATTATATAGCATTATGGATGCAAGGTGTTTTTATAGATTATCTTATCCAACTTCCTCAGTTTTATAGGAAAGGGAATTGAGGTCCAGAGATTTTAAGAAATTTTCCATGATCACACAGAATTTTGGGGTACTTAATGAAATAACCATGATATGAACCTTAATGTTATGAGACTTAAATGAATTTGCCAGCAAATTGGGTTAGAATTATCACATTTTGGTTTCTCTGATAAGTCCACCTGTAGCTATCTCAGGAACTATAAAACAATCCTTAAAATCATGATATGTCCTCACTCACTCCTATGTCCTACATTCAAAAAATCATAAAATCATTGGATCTCAGCATTGGAAAGGATCTCAGAGGTTATCTCATCCAATTTGTTCCTGAACTGGAAGCTTCCCTCACTCCCAAAGCATCTCCAATAACTGGTAATCTAGCTTTCACCCAAAGACGTCAAGAGAAAAGAAATCAACAACTTCTAAAGTCATTCCACTAGGAAACATGGACATTATTCCTCACCTCAGGCCTAAATCTGCCTTTCTGTAACTTCTATCCATTATGCCCATGGCAATGACTTCTTCCACATGGCAGATCTTCATGAAGACAGTGATATATCTTCCCTTGGTCTAGATAGCATGGTGGTTTGAGTGCTGCACTTGGAGTCATAAAAATATGTGTTCAAATCTCACCTTACTGTGAGTCGTCAGAGTCAATCAGTTTCCTTTGTAATACTACATATTTTCTTTCATATTTTTAAAAACAGTATTCTGAGAAGGGGCTCCCAGGCTTCAGCAGACTGCCAAATGTGTCCGTGACACAAATCAGTTTAAGAACCCCTGTTGCAGACACTGTGGCGTCTTAATGCTGCATAGGGTGTGAGCTTTTTTTGGTCATGTCACACCATTGTCTTATAATGAGATTGCACAGTCAGGTAGGACATAGGCGGATGTTGTATTCAAGGAGTGCAATTAACTGAACAAATACAACTTCTCCTCACTACTGGCACATTTGCTCTTTAAACCTCTCTCCAGGTTCAGAACAGTATGGGATATGGAGAGTTCAGAAACTACTGAAATGACAGAAATTCTCTGTTTACCCGGCTCACTCTCTCCCTCAGCCTGGAATGAGGAAAAATTCCTCTCCATTCTGGTAGACCTTCCCCTCTCTTAATTCCATGCTACACACTTACTGGTTTGCACTAAAATCTAGCTGTACTCTTCAATATAATAACAATTTCAAGTAGCACATGAATGAAAGCAAAAAAAAAAAAAACAAAAATGAAACAAGCTTCCATTTGCAGGCCGTGATGGCAAAAACATTTGACTCTCTCCCTTATCTTCCTTCCTCTAGTCTGAGAGAAAATAGGAAGCCAATTTGTAGGATAGGTAAAAAGGAGCTGAGATTTTTCCTGGCAATATTCCAAGGAAGCAGGGGAAAACAGGACTATGATTTGATTTCAATAGTTTTGCCAACCATAGTCTGCCATCCCCTATCTCTTCCTACTTTGATGCATGCTCTGCTGGGGTATAACATCTTGACTCAACTTGCTTTCTCTCATTCTCTACCACAGATGTAGCTACCCAGTTCCAAAGTTCACTGCCAGCTCTGAAAGGCTACCAGTATGACTCCTAATGGTTCCCTCCATTGGTCTTTATATTTCCGCCATGTGACTTTTTTGTTGAAAGGAAATGAGTTCCAAGCTCAAAGGTTCCAGAAAGTCTGGGAACTCCAAGTAATGCCTAAATTCTTTACAGCAGCAGCCTTGAAGGGAAGACTATACCAGTGGTCCATTAGAGTCACCAGATTATTTTTTTTCTCATGAATTGTTGTCTAGGCATACTACTCACTCCATATTGTACTTGCATATTCAACTTGGGTTTTTTTGAAACTCATATAGGATTTTATTTTTATCCCAGAGAATTTCACATTAGTAGATTTTGCTCATTATTAGAGCTTGTTGAGATCTTTTTGGCCCCTGACTTTGTCATCTAATGTACTCATTTCCCTTCCCAACTTCATGTTATCTGAAAGTTTTATAATCACGTTCTCTATGTTTTCATCTATGCAATTAATAAAAACATTGAGTATTTTTATGGCCAACTTTTCTTGCTCCCTCATGCCAGCACCCTGTGATTGTGATTAGAAAATAATTTTCTCTAATGTGTCTCAGTGATCATTATCAACAGGCCAAAAACTAATAGTTTAGTGGGGGAAGGTGAATCACTTATGAATGGTTAATTAAGTCTTGTTACTAGAAGTGCTAATAAAAAAAAAAGGAAGTCATTATTTATACTTCTTCAATTGTTATTCAGATTTGGATAAGTGGAAGTAGAGTTGAGAGATCTGGAGTCTAACCCCAGTTTCACCACCTTTGAGATGTTAAGCAGGTCATTTCTGTTCACTGGGTTTCATTTTCCTCATCTATAAATGGGAATAAGTTTTAGGTTTCTTGTAAAGCAATTGCTTCAAATACTGTAAAACATTACATAAAAGTCAGATATCACTTTATCATTATCATCATCATCATCATCATCATCATTATTAGACTCCAAGCTAGAAAGAGCTGCAATCATAGAGACATTTCATGAGGTCTCCTGGGGGACAGAAAATACACCCTGGTCATGAGCACATCTATAAGGCTATTTTTCCCCCTTAGGGAGGCAGCATAGCACAGCAGAAATTGTACTAATTCTAAAGTCAGAAAACATGGGTTCAAACATAACCTCTGATTCTTACTACTTGTTTGATCCTGGGTAGGACCTAAGTTTTCTCATCTGTTAATAAGGTCTGGAATTAGGTGTCCTTTCAGTTCTATATCTTTATAATCTTGGGGAAATCATTGAGGCAACTACGTGGCTCAGTAACTGGACTGCTGGACCTGGAGTCAGGAAGATCTAAGTTCAAATCCAGATTTAGCCACTTACTAGCCATATAACCCTGGCCAAATCACTCAACCTCTATTTGTCTTAGCTTCCTCATCTGTAAAATGGGGATAATTATGACTCCTACTTCCCAGGGTTATTGTGGGGGTCAAACAAGATAATTGTAAAGCATTTAGCCCACTGCCTAGCACATAGTAAGTTCTACATAAATGTTAGCTATTAACTATTATGATGATGATACAACCTCCCTGGGATTTGCTTTTCTCACCAATAAAGGAGTTGAATTAAAATGGTGTCTTCTGGATCTATGATCTCATGCAATATATTATTTCTCCTCACCACTAGACGCAAACCATCTTTGCAAACAGAACTGGAATATAGCAGATATAGGGAAGTTTATGCCACCAAGTTTTCTTGTCTCCAGAGGATGATGGGATTTAGACTGGAAGACAATTTAGAGACCATCTAAGCCTGAGGTTCTTAACCTAGAGACTATGAACTTTTTAATGGATAATATTTAAAACTGTGGTGTTATTATTTTAGTGTAATTGGCTTTCTTTGTAATTATACCATATTTTATTTTATGAACTTAAAAACACTGTTGTGGAAGGAGTCTGTAACTTTCACCAGACACTCAAAGGAGTCTATGACACAAAAAAGTTTGAGATTTGAGCTAACCTCTCTCATTTTATAGACAATTCAATTTGGCTCAATTTAGTAAAGATTTATTAAGTATCTACCATGTGCCATGCACTGCGCTAAGCACCAGAGTTACAAAAAGAAACAAAAGACAGTCCCTGCCTTTAAGAAGCTTAATTACGTCCCACAGGCTTGGAGCATCTTGGCCAATACCACAAAACTAAGAAGATTTGAATCCAAGCACTCAGATTGCCAATCTTGTGTTCTTCCCACTCCATAGAATGACAATGAGTTTAAACCAATCATGGCTTGAATTTTATCAGCTGGGCTCAAAAGATGTTCTACGGTCTCAGTTTTCACTGAGGTCATAAGTAGATTCTGGTCAATTGAGCAGCAATAAAAAGTCATTTAAAAAACTTACCATTGACTTCCTGAAAAACCAGAACACATAACTACTTACAGGTTGTAAATGAAGCCTTTTAAATATGATATAGGGGAAAGTCCTGTGGGTATGGAGTCCTGGCTCTGTCACTGTGTCTAGGAGATCCTGGACAAGTCATTTACCCTCAGTAGGTTTCATTCACTTGCCTAGATTATGTCAATCTCTTCCAGTTCCAACTGATATTGAATTGAAAGAAATGCTTCCCTGTTGCCTTCCCTCCCTACCACACAAGACTACTTATTACTTCTTCATGGCTCAGCCAAGGATAGAAAATGGAGGTGAAAAACCAAATTCAATTTAATTCCACAAACATTTATCAAGCCCCTATGTACCTACTTTGTACAAGACATCTTGCTAGCTGCAGGGAATAATACAAAGACAAAAATGAAAGTGTCTGCCCTCAGGGAGCTTACATTCTTGGGGGTGAGGGTGGTGGAAGAAACAACATGTACACAGACAAGTACATACAGACTACATAGAAATTGTACAAAGTGTGTATAAAAGAAAGAGACAGAGAGAGAGGGAGATAAGGGAGGGAGGGAGGGAAAGAGGGAGGGAGGAAGGAAGAGAGAGAGAGAGAGAGAGAGAGAGAGAGAGAGAGAGAGAAGAGAGAGAGAGAGAGAGATGAAGGAGGGAGGAAGGGAGAGAAAGGGGGGAGAGAGAAAAAGAGAGGAAGAATTCACAATTCTGGGCATAAGGAAAGGGCTTCCATAGTTGTACTTTGAAGAAAGCTAGGGTTCCAAAAAGGCAAAAAGAAAAAAAGAAAAAACATGAGTCCATACAATAGTATGTTGTCACTAAACTTTTCAATTGCTTCTGAAAATGATGGAGATATCTTGAGGGATTTACCATATACATAAGAACAGTTTTCTTTGCAGCTGTCTTATATCAGTCACAGAATTATCACAGCTTGTGTAGAGGGAAACGTTATCCCCAAAGGCTCCCAGTGGCAATTGATTTAACAGAAACACTAAACTCTGCTCCCTCCTTATGGAAATCTTGCTGTCATTTCACTTACTTCTCATCAGGGTCAGGAATTTCTTTCAGCCTTATTTCAAGACTTTAGCTACTTAGAGGTTCCAAGTTGTGGATTCTCTCCCTGTCTACCTATGTAGATCTATCTGTAACTCAGTATATACTTCCAAGACTTATGATCAAAATTTCATATGATCTAGTGATAATAATGTCTAGCATTTACATAGCAATTAAAGGTTTGCAAAGTACTTTAAGTTATTTTATTCTCCACAACAACTGTGTGAAGTAGGATTATTATCCTAACTTTACAGATGAGGGAACTGAGGACAAAAAAACAATAAGTGACTTGCCCAGGATCAATCAGCTAGACGTGTCTCAGTCAACATTTGAACTCAGGCCAGCCTGACTCCACCAATAGTGAACATCTCCAAGCACTAGAATGAGCCCTCAAATGCCTTTTCCTTCTGGAATGTGCTATCATTACTTCTGTAACCAAAGGTCAACACTTTGGAGGTATGTTTGACTCTTTCTTCTCCCTTATCTTCCGCGGTGAAACAGGTACCATATGTGGATTCTCTCTGCAAAGAATCTCTGGCTTCCATCTGCATTTCTCCACTCCCTGATCCAGGCCTTCATTGCCACTTGCCCAAGTCTTTGCCTTCTCTAACCCATCCTCTGTCTACATGGTTGCCAAATAATCTTCCAAAATCACCCATCTAACCACGAGACTTTCTGGTTCAAAAGCCTTGGTTGATTCCGTCTGGCCTCCTGTATAAAACATAAACTCCTGAGTCAACTTTTTCAACCACAATCTGGTTTCAGCCTGTCTTCCCAGCTTTATCTTATAACTTTCTCCTTAGAATAGTTGGCCACAAAGATGAAATAAACTAATAGCTAGCAATTGGCAGAACTCATCATTCCAATGCCTGCCTTCATACATCAGTACAAGCCAAGTTCTCCAAATCTTCAAAGCCTGGAATTGGTGCCCTTCTCATAGTTTCCTCTTAGTATTATCATTTTTAGGTGTCAGTTATCTCCCAGGTACCCCTGGATGTTTCACTTTACTAGTTATCTTGTGTTCTTTCTCCAATACATCATCCCTACCAAAATATAAGCTTCACAAAGGATACCATTTTATTTCTATATCGTTGTAATCCTAAAGGCAGCTAGGTGATGGAGTAGATACAGGGCTGGGTCTGGAATCAGAAAAAACTTGAATTCAAATCTGGCCACAGATACTAACTGGGGAAATAAGAAGATAAGTGACTTACCTGAGGTCATATAGCTAGACTATGTCAGAGGTGAGACCTGAACTCAGCCATCTATTGACTATACCATAGCTGTGTCTACTTCACCATATTTCTATCTCTCTCTTTTTTTTAACCCAACCTGCAATTTCACCTCTCCCTTATTTTTCCTTATTTGTAAAATGGACTAAATAAGAGCACATTTCTCACAAGGTTGTAGTGAGGATCAAATAGGGTACTGTGTAAGCCTTATAATACTATATCAATTCTGGCTACTATTATTGCCAGTGCAGATTGGCACCTGCAACATTTAGATAACTGCCTGGGACACTGAGAGGTACAATAGGGTTTCCCAGAGTCATTTGGCCAGCATGTGTCAGAGATGGTACTTGAACCCAGGTCTTCCTGATTTGGAGGCTCAGCTTTCAATCCACTACTCCGTGGCTTCCTCTGCTGTATGCTTTTAAAAAGAAGTTTGTTATAATTAAAAACATCTCCTCTATTGCCTTGCATGATGATGACTTAAATTGGGCCTCAAGAGATTCACCCCTTTGAGTATTAAGGTAGTCCTAGCTCTCTTATTTAAATACCAATAATTCTGTGGGGGGTAACATTTTAAGCTATGAGTCTCCTTTAATTGTGTGTTGGATTTAAGTTTATAACCCTGATCTGTTTTCCTGCTTTCTATGTAAGCTTCATCAAAGAGATTTGTCAATCCCATTGCATGTTCCTCTGAACAGAGAGACAAAGAACTCTATCTCCTATCGTGGGGGGCATAGGACAGCTTTAAGCACTTCTTAGGTTTGAGATGCTAGCCTTAAACCATTATCTGCCAACACCTTTGTGGGGATTACAAAACAGTAAATGAATGTAGTCATATAAGGGAATAGAGCCAACAGAGAGAAGGTAGATGATGGGGCAAAACACTGAGTCAGGAAGAGAAGCCAGGCCCTGGAAGGAGAAGTAGGAGACAAAGGTTATTGTTACTAAAACATGCTGGAACCTAAGATACTAAAACTGTATAATTCTTTAGTGATTGGCTATTAATTTTTCTCCCTAATTTTTACCTGGCCCAATATCTTTCAGTCATTGAGACAATAGCCTTATGCCAAATATCATCACCAGGCTATTTGCTCTCACACAATGAGTCAGCCTGGGGTCTTTGAAAGAGCACTACATAAAGATCCAGATGACTGGAGTTCCCAAAGCCCAGAGTCCTCCTCTTCCTAGTCATGTGACCTTGGGAAAGTCATCTCAACTATCTGAGCTTCAATTTTCCTTCTCTATAAAATGGGAAGACTAATACCTACTTTACCTATTTCCCAAGGTTGTTGTCAAGATCAAGTAATATACTGTCTGGAAAAGTTTTGTGTATACAGTGGTTCTCAAACCTTTTGACCTCAGTATCACTATACACTCTTAATAATTACTGAGGACTTTCCAAAGAGCTTTTGTTTATTGCAGGTTAAATTTCTTGATATTTACTATATTAGAAATGAAAACTGATCAATTTTAGGATATTTATTTACTTAAATATTTAAAAAATAATAAACCCATTTCAGTTAACATAATACATATTTTATGAAAAAACTGTATTTTCTAAACCAAAAATAATTAGTGAGAAGAATGCATTGTTTTATATTTTTTTCAAATCTCTTGAACGTCTTGCTTAATTGAAGACAGTTGAATTCTCTTTTCTACTTCTATATTCAACCTATTAGGATATGTTGTTTCAGCTGAAGAAAATCCGGCCTCACACAGATTCATAGTTAGAAAAGGGAGGAGTATTTTAATAGGCAAATAAGATATTAATATTAGTAGGAATATAATTTATAGACTTTTGTGTTAATAATTTATATTAGTTTATATGATATACATGTATAATTATAATAGTTTACATTAGTAGGAATATAGTTTATAGAATATAGTAGGACTGTAGGCCTCAATGGCTAACCCCCCCCCCAAAGTGTTTTGGATGGACCACACTTGTCAAACTGTTGCTCAAAAGGAATGTCCAAGAATAAGAATACAGGAGGTGATTGAGGCTCTCTAAATATAGTACTACTTCCCATTTTGTTCCTTCACAAAGCCAATGCAATATGATTGAAAAGTGCAAAAATTCAAATGGTTTCTTTTTAATTTCCTAGATGATGCCAAGTAATTGTTATTCCACCTATAAATACATGCACCTAATGGAACTGACCAAATACACCATTCTGATCTGGTGTAGAAACGCCTAGACATCACTGACCAATAAAATCATATTCACTGTTCTTCCCTTTATATTTTTAAAAATTTCAGGCAAATTACTGAATTCTTTTCCTGCCTATATTTCAAGGATCATTAATCATAGTTATTGAAAGCCCCTATTAAATAAAAATGCTTAATGTCATTCTAATTATCTCACTTAGCATTCCTGATGACATCCTCATGGTTCTCAAGGCCAGACAACTAAAACCACGCTTCTACTGAGAGTCGAGGTTCACTGACATTAGCCTCTTTATATTAATAGACATTTTTTCTCATTCTTCAAATGCAAAAATCTAACTTCATATTCTCTCATACTGAGGGTCACAAAAGACTAGACTTTCTTTTCTTCTTAATTTTCTTCTGCGATATTTTCAGGATTCAGTTTCCAAGACTTGGTTGTGACTTTTGACCAATACAACATGAGAAACAATTGCATAGAAATTAAACAGGAAGAAAAAAAATCTAGAAGTCTTAAAAGACCACAGACTAAATTTATATTGTTATTATGTCCTTTTTTTTTTTAATGAGCCCAACAATGGGCTGTCTAATAATACCTAAAATCCTATCTCTGTTCAGTTCCCTATTGAGGTAAAAGACATTAAATTTCTAGAATATTTATTTAGGTAATTCTTAGACTTCCAACACTTCTAACTTTTTAATTAAGCTGATAATCACAAAGGAAGAATCATGGTTTTTCTTTACCTTTACAAAGTCACCAAATACTATTCTTTCCCCTTAGTGAAATCTCTTGCCTAATCAACAGGGCAGAGAGGAGCTCTGGGAGGTTGGTCACAGGACAGCAGGGACCCTAGTCACAGTTCCAAGGCAAAGAGAATACTAGTACTTGTGGCAGCAGGAGACCCTGTCTGAGTAAAGACCAGAGTGCAGACCAGAAAAGCAACTATGTAGAGAGATCTGTTTATTTTAAGAGGCTGTAAATTCAAGAGAATGCTGCAGTGCAACATGACAGCTAAAAAGAAAAAAAAAATAGCAAATATCTTAAACTGTACATTAGGAGAGGTATGGAGCCCAGAAATGAGACAAGTGATTATCCCACAGATCAGACGACATCTAGAGTATTTTTGTCTCTGGTTCTGATAGATCTGTATCAGAAAGGACATTGAAAAAGCCCTTTGTATGCCAAGCAGGAAAAGAGTCTGCCTGGCGAAGGACATACAGACCATGCCATAGGAGGATGGGTTTGGGGACCAAATAGCATGATAGTAGTACATGGATAGTAGAACATTCCATGTACATAAAGGGGAGAAGAAGGACTAGATTTGGCTCAAGGCCTACAAGTCACAAAAGAAAATTTAGGCTCAATCTAAGAAGGAACTTACTAATAATTAGAACTCTACAAAATGGACATGGGCTGCCTTAACATATAAGAAGCTACTGGTCACCAGAGATGCCCAAGGTGTGTTTGGATGGATACTTGCTGGGGAGATCGTACTGGGATTCTGTTTATTCCATTAGAATGTAAATTCCTTGAGAACTAGGACTTCTTTTACCTTTTTTTATCCCCAGAATTTAGCAGAGTGTCTGGCATATAACAGGTATTTAATAAATGCTTATTGACTTGATTTAAGTTTTTAAGCAACAATTTCGACTTGAACTGCCTTAGGATTTTGAGGTTCCATGGTTCTAATAAAAGTGCAATATGACTACTCTTCCTGAACATCAGCAATAGAAAATCTGTTATGGGAAAGTAGCATTCCACCTTCCTTTGCTGTTCCCACCAGTGCAATCTTGAAGTCTGCTCTATCCCAGGTTGTCACTGCATGGATTATCAGAGTAGTGAATGTTCTGTGTCAGGTACAATTATTAACGAGATATTTGTCTCTTAGTAGGTGACACCATCTATGCCATCTGAGGCTGAGAAATTAAGATTTGCTGAAGGAAAATGGGAGTAATTAATCACATTGTTTTGTGTCACTCAGACATGCAAGGAGCAGAGGGCAGGAAAGACAATGCTGGAATTCAGTTAAGAAATTCTAATTTCAGTTTGAGGTGATGATAACTGGTGAGCAGCATTCCAAGTTAGAACATAATTGGCCTCCAGTTGCTAATAAATAAATATTAGTCACTCTCATCAAAAAGCACTGAAGTACCCAGTGTTGAATTTAAAGGGAATGCTGCTGGCAAGGTGGTGGTTAGCCTGATAAGGGCAAGAGTCTGATCCCTGACCAACAATTCCTATTATTCTGAACACTGTGAGTCTAATCAATCACCAACTCGGGCCCAACGGAGCCATAATATTTCCTCTTCTCATTCTCTTCCTTCCAGTCATCAGCATCTGAGCCTTCCTCCATTTCCTGTTCACTTTACACCTGTAACCTTCCATCCTTGACTTTAAGGGACTTTCTCCTCTCCAGATTCATGCTTACCTTAAAGAGACCAATTTTCATTGAATTAGAAGTCAGGGTGGTACCATGAAATGAGTGCTGTCAAAGGAGCCAAGTCAAAAGGCCTGGGATGCAATCTGACTCTAATAGTTACCTGTGTGCCCCTGGGTAAGCCATTTAACATCTCTGGGCCTCAGCTTCCTCATTAGTCAAATGTGAGGCTTGTATTACATCTCCTCTGAGGTTCCTTCTGGCTCTAAATCTGTGGTCCTATGTAACAAACACTGTGCTAGTAATGAAGCAATCAGTATCTCGAGGATCTTACATATCTATATCCATCCCATTTCTACCTTTCAAATTTTCATACATCTCACCCTCTTCCACTAACTTTAATACAGTGACACTAGCCTCCTTGTTTCCTCAAACAAGACACATCTCCCAACTCCATGCATTTTTTGCTAGCTCTCTCCCATGCCTGGAACTCTCTTCTTCATCTGTGCCACCCGCCTTCCTCCAGATTTCAATTAACGTCTTACCTTCTGCAATAAGACTTTCCAGATCTCTCTTAAAGTCAACCACTTCCCTCTGTTGCCTATCGCCAAATTATCCTGGATAATTTGTACATTTGTACGTAGCCATTTACTTGTTGTCCCCCGAGCAGACTGTGAGTTCCTTGAGATCAGGGACTGTCTTTTGCCTTCCTTTGTATGCCTGGTGCTTAATACAGTGCCTTACACATAGTAGGCTCTTAATAAATGCCTGTTGACTGATTCTCAGGGGAAAATAACATGTACATATACAAGTATATAAAATATAGAAACTAGATCTATAATTTCAACTGTACAGGCAACTCTGTCCATCAATAAAGGTCCTCCCCTTCTCTGAAATTTGAAAATTTGCCTACAATACGGCAAGGGACGTTAAGGCACTGGCTCAAAATTACCTAATCAGTAGGTGTCACAGACAGATTTTGAATCCATATCTTCCTGATTTCTATTATATACAAAGCAAATGCAAACATTTGGTTCTGACATTCTTTCGATCATTCCACACTTATTAAGCAACTATCACATATCAAAAATGGTACTAGGTGCTAATGAGCCAAGAAGTCTCTGTCCTTGAAGAGTTTACAATAGACTGGGTAAAATATCTATGAACGCAGATAAATATAGTGTAAATTAGTATTGACAAATACATAGTAGTATCTGGCACTGATATAATCATCCAAGATTTTCAAAGTACTTTACATCTTTTTTTTCTTACTGCATCTTACTACAATGGGAAGCCCATTGGTGCTATGAGTGTCATCCCCATTTTGTAAGTGGGGAAAGAGGCTCAAAGAGAATTAGTTTTCCTAGGGTTACATGGCTGGTAAATGCTAGAGGCAAGCCATCTTGTCTGACTTCAGTTCAGTTCTTATGGAGTATTTTTTCTATTACACTGTGCTGCCTCTGAAAAAATGGTGGATAAATTAATATGAGATCAAAGGAGGGATTTCCATTGTGATCTGGAAAAGCCTCATGGGGGAAAAACCTCTGGTACAATGCTTAGCATCGTGGACTATATTCTCTGGTCCCCACAAGTCAGCCGTGTTCTCTGCCTCCTTTGAATCCATATATAACACTTGCTTGCTTAGACTATTTCTATGGATTCTATTTCTCTCATGCTAACTTGTACTAGAATGTTTTCTCCTATTTTGTGGTAGCACTGAATTTAATTTACCTTGCTGGATTATAAATTCTCTGAGGACAGGAACTGTGTATTAGGAATCTTTGTACATTCTTAGCACATAGCATAGGTCTTAACTCACATGTAGATAATCAATAAATAGATATTGAAGGAAGGATGAAGAAGTGACCTCTACCCTCAGGGAATGTTGCAGTCTAATTAGAGAAGACTTATATACATCAAATGTAATGTGAGTTCTACTCAGCTCACAAGCCCTTACTACCCTGGGTTCAATGTGGGCTGTTCGGGGGTAATCATACTTATGCAAATTGTGACTACAGCCCCCATCCCAGTGTATCTTATATTCACAGATGTTTCCTTCAATCTCAGCTAGAATCTTACCTTCCAGGGAGCCTTTCCCAATCCCCCTTAATTCTAGAGCTTTCCCTCTGTTGGTTCTCACAGGATCATCATATCTTGTTTATGCATAGATGTCTGCATGTTGGCTTCCCCATTCCAGCATATTATCTCTCCGATTCCGGTATATTTTATATTCACAGGTGTTTTCTTTGCCTCCGCTAAAATCTTACCTTCTAAAAGAAGGCTTTCCTGGTCCCCTTAATGCAAATGCTTTCCCTCAGTTGATTATCTCCAATTTATCCTGTATCTATTTTGTCCATATATAGTTGTTTACATATTGTATCCCCCCATTAGACTGTGAGCTTCTTCAAAAGGGCATATCTTTTGAGGGTCTTTATATTCCTAGTGTTTAACATAGTGCCTTGGCACTGAATAAATGCTTGTCCATGGACTGACTCATAGACCAGACAGAAGCCACATATCCAGTAGCAAACTGTTTAACTGAGATATAATACCAAGATATATAACAAGGGAAGATCAGCAGCCAATGGAATCATTCTCAGACCCCAAACACAAATGGGAACAATGCTTTCCAGGCTCTGGAAGGCTTGTGATTGAATCTTCTAATGATCCTCACTAGTCTAGGGTCCTTCCCATCTGCCTCCAGCTAACTTTTCCAGACTTATTCTAGACGTTATTTTTTTCAGAACTCTACGTTCTAGACAAACTAAACTACTTTCTCTTCCTCATTCATGATTTTCATCTTCAGCTTCCACACCTTTGCATAGATTGTGCCCCAGGCCTCCTCACTTGTACCCACTAGCTTCCTTCAAAGTTTAGCTAAAGGGCCACTTCCTACATGAGCCTTTCCTGATCTCCCTCCCCAGCTCTTAGTGTCTGCAACCTCATAAATGTTTCTTGTAGTTTACTAGTATTTGTGAATGTGCCAGTCCTCCAGTTGAATGTGCCATCAGTCCTCCAACTGAATACACACTGTTTGAGGGCAGGCACTGTTTCCTTTTTTCTACATATTCTCACCACCTACCTAACACAACATTGGTAACAAAACAGTCTCTTAATAAATTTCTTGATGATTTGTAGAGTGTTAAACTTACAATAGCTAACTAGGGGCAAAAACATCTATGAATTCAGGAACTTTGTCACAAAAACCTTAGGTTCCAGGGCCATCTGCCTCAGAACTAGCATTCACATAGCCTTTTAAGGTCTTCAAAGTGCTTTACTTATGTTATCTCATTTGATCCTTACAACAACCCTGGGAGGTAGGTGCCTCTGTCATCCCACTTTTACAAAACTGAAGCAGATAGAAGTGACTTGTCCAGGGTCATACAGTTTGAAGTTCAAGGCGGGGTTTGAATGCAGGTCTTTTTTCCTGACCCAGCTCCAATCCTTCTTGCTCCTTGAAGCCCTCCCTGATGTACCCAGATGAAAATGATTTCTCCTTCTGCTAAGTTGAAGTAGCCAATGTTGAGAGAGGTAATGCCCTAGTAATCATCTAAAGCAATATTCAGACTCGGGCCTTCCTGACTCCAAGTCTATCATTCTATCCACTAGAGAAAAATATGAAATAATATGTAACTAAAATACAATTTTGAGAGAAAATCATTAAGTTATGTAGGGGGCTGCAGGAGAGGGAGACAACAGAAAATTTCAGTATCCAATGCAGTTTTGCTGGAGAAGATAAGGTTTGAACTCGGCCTCAAAGAATGAATAGAATTTGTACAGACAGAAGGGGAATTCCAAGTTAACTGCCTCGATATTAATGTACATGGAATAGTAAAACAAGGGATCTCATAGAGAATATGTGTTGGGGTATATTAGAAAATAGAATGTAATAAATATGATGAGGCTAAGATTAAGAAGGATCTTTAAACTGTGGTATATTAGAAAGAGCCTTACATGGGGGATGGGGTTGGGTTCAAGTCGAAGTTCTCCCATTAACTTCTTGTATGTCCTTGGGCAAGTCCCTTCCCTCAAGGAATTTATAGTCTAATGAAAGAAGATAACACAAAAAAGGGAGATGAAAGTAGGTCTGGGCAGTTAAGAATAGAGGAGAGAGAGGAGAGGAGTGAGCAATGAACACGACTGGTTCACAATGGAGGTTCTGAGAGGAACTCACCAAATTGAGGAGGGTGTCACTGAAGAGGCATGGCCCAAGGTGGCTAAGACATAGTGGTAAAGTCCAGAGCTTCAAGAGCAAAGTGGAGAGGAATGAAGGTGTGAGGATGATTGGGCTGGTCACTTCTTTTTCCTTAAAGTAATCCATTAAAAGGATTTACTTATTGGTAGACATACTGTACCTTGCCAGTAGACTGTGAAGCTATTTGATGGCAGAGACTATTTACTGTTATCTTTGTATCTACTCAAGTGCCCGGTGCATAGAAGTCTTTTTGTAAGTTCTTTGTTACTATTCAGTAGTCACTGTCTGGGGGAGGGGGGGATATCTCCAAATGTTCTAAAAACTCTGAATCATCCCTGAGGCCACACACAAGATTATATAGCACAGGTGTTTCTAAAGCCAAGGTATGATCCGGGAGTTGCAAGTCCCTTCCAATCCTCCAACTCTTCTCTTCCCCAGGCATGACTCAGTTCTAATGTGAGCATGCAGAGATTTCACATGGAACAGCCCATATTTCTGGGTGACTCACTACCTGCTGGGGATTTCTTCTGGGGAGCCAAAGGCATTTCGGTATGTCTACCTTTAGGAGGTGTTTGTGCTTTGCTCATTTACAGCTGATGGCAGAGAAAATGAGGGTATCAATAAACACACAGAAGTATTGTAATTTTATTTAATGTCCTTTCAATTTTCACAATGGCATGATTGTGAAAAAAAAAAAAGCACAGAACCCACTTGAAGTGCTTTAAGGTAGAGATTTAATAATTTAATAAAAGCCCACCAGAAGAGCTATAACAAAATCATGATATTCTGACCTGTGGGATCAGAGGCATGAGATCTGAAAGGCACCTTGCCTATGGGAGGGTGCATGTGTGTGGCAGTGAAAAGTGTGTTGACCTTGGAGCCATGGGACATGAGTTCGAATCCTGTCTCTGCCCTTTCTGTGGCTTGGGTCAAATCCCTTGACCTCTCTGGATCTCCATTGTCTCATCTATAAAATGAAAATATTAATGGCCCCGAGGCCCTTTCCACCTCCCGATCTATGATCCTATAAGTCTACTCTATCAGACTGATTTTAGAGTCGAAAGAATCAAGTCTCAAAGAATTCAGATGACTCACCCAGCATCCACAGAGTAGTGAGTGGGAGAGCCAGATCTGGAACATGCGCCTGTCTTCTAACACAACCAAGCCTTCTTTCCACCGGCCACATTTTAGTCCCTAAACCCATTGGGCTTTGATCCTTGGTGAAAATTTCCCTAAAATGCCCTGTCTTTTGCTTTCTGCCATTTGCAGAGTATACTGAGAAAAACAAGGCAATTATTTTATTCATTAATTGAACATTAGCTCAATTTAATTCAGCAGATATTTATTAAATGCGTGCCTATTCCCTGCTGTAGGCACAGCGTTATGTGCTAAGCCTACAGAAAAACAAATGTGAAAACAGCCACTAGCCTCAAGGGGTTTACATTCTACTTCTCTTACTGGATCAATGATTTTAAGCTAGAAAGGATTTTAGAGGTCTGTAGATGTAAAGTTGAAAGGGAACTCAGAAGCTATCTCTTTCTCTCATTTTACAGATTGGGAAACTGAGGCCCCAAAAGGTCTGAATCTCACAAACATAATAGATAGTAGAGAAAGTATTTGAACACAGCTTTCCCCTGAACTCAAATCCAACATTCTTTCTACTACACCATGTTGCCTCTAATAATAATAGCTAGCATTTATATAGCTCCTACTATGTGCCAGGCATTGTATTAAGCACTTTACAAATATTATCTCAGTTGATCCTCACAACAACCCTGGGAGGGAGATGCTATTACTACACCCATTTAATAGTTGAGTGAACCAAGGCAAATCGGAATTAAGTGACTTGCTAGGAAGTCTCTGAGGCTAGATTCGGACTTAGGTCTTCCTTATTCCATACTCAATGCTCTATCCACTGCATCACCTAACTGCAAGACTAGAAATATGTATTAGAAGAGGATTAGAGATTTGCCTGAATCTGTCTTCGTTGCTTTATCTAACAGATAGTTCTGAAGCCTCTACTTCGCACAAGGCATTGAGTTAGCTGCTAGAGAAATAATTCACAATTAAAGAGAATGTGTCTTACCTTCAAGAAGCTTCCATTTTGTCTGGGAAGACAAGATGCATATCTTATATAGATGTGTCTTAAATGGATAGAATCCAAATTTCATAAACCCCCCCCCCCAGCAATGACTACTGAATAGTAACGAAGAACTTATAAAAAGACTTCTATGCACCAGGCATTTGAGTAGATATAAAGATAACAGTAAAATAGAGAGACAGCTTCAGAGAGCAGGTAGGATTTTTGGTCTGGATGCTGAAAGGTATCAACATGCAGAGATGGGAAGAGAAGGTGTGCCTGGAAATCTATTGGCTTTATTATTGTCTTCCAATGAATTCAGGCCTGGCTACTTGTAGAAAGGACTGAAATGGCAGTACTTCCCCTAAAGTGAGTCATCCTGAGTGATTCTAGTACCCATAAGGAAGCAGGAATAAGTGAGGTTGATGGGGGAAGAAAGGTGACAGAGGTGGTCCTACTAATGTCTTGACCTGGGCTGGCTCACTTGAGTTGAATTCACTCAGTGGAGTCTTTCCAATCTTCTAAAGAGAGTGCGTAAATATAACTGTATCCCATGGTAATTGGACTATGAGGAAATGAAGTCCTGAAAGTGTCTTGATTCAGTTCACCCTGCTTACCTCACCATACAGCTAAAGATCTGAAAGAAATGAAGAGCT
This sequence comes from Phascolarctos cinereus, assembly GCF_003287225.1. Taxonomy (NCBI): domain Eukaryota; kingdom Metazoa; phylum Chordata; class Mammalia; order Diprotodontia; family Phascolarctidae; genus Phascolarctos; species Phascolarctos cinereus. The sequence goes on along the minus strand of NW_027556402.1, from coordinate 226,362,588 downwards.
ACCCCCAAAACTGCAGAGGGGCACTGCCCCAGGATTCCATGTTACTCTGAATCCCACTGAAATCAGTCAACCTAATCTCAGATACTTACTAGGTGTGTGACCCTGGGCAAGTCACTTAACTCTGTTTGCCTCCGTTTCCTCATCTGTAAAATGAGCTAGAGAAGAAAAAGGCAAACCATTCCAGTATCTTTGCCAAGAAAACCGTAAATGGGGTCATGAAGAGTCAGACAAAACTGAAATGACTGAATAACAACAACAGCCTCACTCTTATTGGAAGGTGAGAGGAGGCACCGAGAAAGCAGCAAAGGAGAAATTCCCAAGCCATACCCATCTGGACTAACCAAATTAAGCAAGACAATTTTAATCAAATGTATCAGATCAGAATAAGGCCTGTGTGTGTGTGTGTGTGTGTGTGTGTGTGTGTTCCCCTTCCCGAGAATAGCAAATCTAGAAATATGGGATCTTCTCTGTTCCAGTTTTTATAAATGGTGAAAGCTGTTAATTTCCCCGTAGATATTATGCGTGTTTTCTTCACAGCCTTGAGGCTATGTTATTTGCAGCTCATCTGCTTTGTTGCTGTTAGATCTCTCCGAATTGCAATCAGTAACATATTTCCTTTCTTCCCTCTCCCCTCTTGGAGCACTTAGTAATTTCCCAAAGGGAAAGGAAGACCTGCAAAAACATAATTATTCAAATATTAGGAAATGGTGCGGCATGACGTTTACCACCGGCAGTCGAGGTGGGGGCCTAATTTAGGAACGCAACTTGTACTCTTACATCTTTAGCTTTGTGGAGGATGGGCAGTGGAAGAGGCACCTCAGACGTCATCTAGCCGACAGTTGCCCATTCCTTGAAAATGTGGTATTCAGCATGACAAGAAGGGGGAGAAAATGTCAGGAACAAATATCAGTGGTAGTGATAAATCCTCTCAAATATGAAAATATCATCCTATTTTGTGCAGTAGTTGGAGGATATAAAAATTGACTCATTTGTATCATTGTAATAGGTTTACTAATTACTCTTTCCCCGTTATCTCATTGGATCCTCAAAACAACTCTCAGAAGTAGGCTGTTGTTATCCCCATTTTCTAGACAAAGAAACAGACTGAGGGAAGTTAAGTCACTTGCCCAGGTTCAGCTAACCAGTAAGTATCTGAGGCTAGATTTGAAATCAGGACTCCCTGACTCAAAATTCTAATACTCTCTCCACCATATCGACCAGCTGCCTCTGCTATTTCAATCTCTGATCGAAAACCTCTCCATCTCCCTCACTATACACCTTCTTAATGACCAGCATCTACAGGTGTTCTAGATTTAGTCATTGAGTCTTGATTCTCTTGTTTTGCAAATGGGGAAACTGAGGAACAGGGAGGGATTTTGGTTTGTTTTACTCAATGTATATTAAGTCCAAAAGTGACCTACAGCCAGATTTGTTTAGTGACCATTAATATAATACAACCAATTCCCTAACGTGTACAGATGAATCAAATGAGCCCCAGAAAGAACAAAATTATTTTCCAAAGGTCACACAATTTCTTAGTGGCCAACTCAGGACTATAACCCACATTTCTTAACTACTAGCCTAGAGCTCTTCACAACACCCTCCGTAGCTGATATCTCCAGCCTCATAACTATCCCCATTCATGAAAGAAAAGAAGTGAATACAGAACCAAAAAAAAATTGCATATACTCTTAAGAAATCATAATAAAGCATACTTTTTCTTTTCTGTGAATACTTACACAACTAATAAAAAATGGCATAGCTATATAAATCTTTATTTGTAAGCAGCAGTGATTAAACTTTCTTGGGGCAGCTGAGTTAGATTGTGGATAGAGAGCAGTACTAGACATGGAGTCAGGAAAACCTTACCTAAAATCTGGCCTTAGACACTTACTGACTGTGTGACCTTGGGCAAATCACTTAACCACTACATGCCTCAGTTTTCTCATCTGTAAAATGAGGATAATAATAACACATACCTACAAGGGTTGTTGGGGCAGCTAGGTGACACAGCGGATAGATCCCAGGCCTGGAATCAGGAAGACTCATCTTCCCAAGTTCAAATCTGGCTTCAGACACTTAATATCTGTGTGACCCTGGGAAAGAACTTAATTCCTGTTTGCCTCAGTTTCCTCATCTGTAAAGTGAGCCGGAGAAGAAAATGTCAAACCACTCCAGTATCTTTTCCAAGAGAACCCCAAATGGGGTCATGGAAAGTCAGACCCAACTTTAATAACTGAACGACAATATCAACCAGGATTGTTGTGAGGATTAAATGAGACAGTATTTGTAAAGCACTTAGCGCTGGCACATGGTAAGCATGATATAAATGTTATTGTTATTATTATTTTGTTATTATTACCCCTAGTCTCATAGCAGTGGGATTTAAACCAAGCTCCCTTTCATGAGCCCTGTCCTAGATTGATCACCTTCAGGGTTAAGGGAAAGGTAGCTGTGCCTGGTCATTGGTGCTCATTAATTTCCATTTTTATTTCCCCTAAAAGAGCTAGCCAGCCAGCCAACCACCTGCACATTAAGCTCGTTAGGGGATATTGTAGGCGGGGAGCCATAGATAAAAACGCTCAAGATCCCTAGCTGTCTAAGTTGGGATTTAAACAAAGTCTCATTAAATTCCAATCTGTAAGCAAATTCAACGACAATAAATTCCTTGGGACAGCCTTAGGTGTAGGCAGACACTCTGGCTCAGAATGCAAACACCCCCATCCATCATCAATCCATAAGCTGAGAACCCCATGCCAGGGCAATATCAATTCCTGCACCATTGGCTACACAGCTATTGCTAGTCTCGAGCCCTTTAGGGGAGGGTTCCCTGCGCTTTCTTTTTTTTTTTCCCCCACACTAATAGAGAAGGAGGTTTCCTTAGCAGGGACAAATATGCAGCATTAGCAGAAGAGCAGAGCCTTGGCTAGAGCTTTCATCAGGGATTTCGAAAGGCATTAGCTAGTGCCTCCCATAAAAAGAGTCAACCTCCCTCCTCCAAAGCCACTGAGCAGCTGGGGTTGGGGGTGGGGAATCAAGGGTGGAGGGACAGAGAAATTCTAGAAATTTAGTACAACTAAGGAAAAAAAGGGAGGGAGAACAGGTAGGTGGCACATTTCTGCATTTCTTCTACTATAGTCATTCTTTTTAAGCATTTTAAAAATTCCTACTGTGTGCCAGGTGCTTAGGATTCAAAAGCAGAAAAGCAAAATTTGTCCTGGCTTCAAGGGGCTTACATTCTATTTGGAGAGATTAATATACTGTTTGTAGAATATACAAAATACATACATGCATTAAGGTAATGGGGGAAGGGGTACAAAGGCACTATTAACTGGTGAGATCAAAAAAAGTATTTACATTACATTATGTTAAGTTCCATTTTTATTTCCCCTAAAAGAGCTAGCCAGCCAGCTGAGTTTGAAGACAAGTAGAGTTTATCTGAGGCAGAGATGAGGAAGGAGTGAATTCCAGGCATGAAGGTTGAAGCATCTTTTATGAGTATAGCTGTCATTATCCCTTCCATATTGCAACTTTTCCTATCTTGGTTTCAATATATTGCAGGTCGGCATAAGAAATGAAATGGGAATTTTGGGAGAGTTTTGTGGAAGTCACAGACAACATTCAAAGGTCATCATACAACACAGAAAAAGTTTAGAAACTCAGAAATGCATAAGATATAGGTGTAGTACTGTATATCAAAATATTTTATCTTTTAATGCCATAATAATTCAACTCCTTTTCTGGTATGAAAGGAGGGCCAAGAAATTTTACACAGATTTTCCAGACTGCAGAAGTTGCTGCACCTAACCCCCAAGATCTGGAAGGGACAGCTGTAGTGAGAAAATCAGAGTGAATGGAGGGATATAGCATATAATTAAACTGGAAAGGTGATTTGGGGCAATGTCATAAAGATCCTTAAATGAGAGAGAAGTTGTATTTGATCCTGGAGGTAACAGGGAGGAGCCCATGGAGTTTATTGAATAGGGAAACATCGTGATCAGATCTACCCACTAGAAAAATCCCCTTGGCTACAGCGTGGAGGACAGATAGGAGAAGGGAGAGACTTTAAACGTACAAGAAAAGTGATGTTGGAGTCATAGTCATGGGAAGATCTAGTCTAATCCACAAGCTACCTATACTGTGGCTTGGGAATGCACCAAAGGAGAAAACTTCTCAGGAAAGTCCAGCAAAAATATTTCTGGACAGGGTGGTCAGAAAGTGTTTGCTAGAGTGTCTGGAATATATTTGTTTTATAATTTCAGGGATTTGCCTGGTGGAAGGCTAGGGGGTTGTTTCAATTGAACAAAGTTCTGATCTGTGGACAAGAAGTGTTATCAGAGACTTTACCTGGGAAATGTATGAGCAAAAAGAAAGCAGGCTAGTCATTAAAAGAGAGAGAGGAAGGAGACAGAGAGATAGAGAGACAGAGAGAGAGAGAGAGGAGAGAGAGAGAGAGAGAGAGAGAGAGAGAGAGAGAGAGAGAGAGAGTCAGTCTGAAGGATTGCCTCCAGCACGTTTGGGTAACCAACTCAATTCAAAGAATATTTATCAAACCCTTACTAAGTTCTACTTTGCTAGTTTCTGGGGATTTTGAAAAAGAGGAAACAACCCCTGTGTTCAAAAAACTTACATTCTTCTTTAGGAATGTGGACACACAGATATGGCTCTGCTCAAAATCCCAAGATTCAGAGCAGTAGGATTTCTTGGCCACTGCTATCTTCCCTGATCTCTGCTCCATCTCTCTCAAACCCATCCATTCCCTATCATCCTGGGCCAATCTTCCTTTACCTTTTGTTGTGCCCTCTACATTCCAGTTCTATTATTTATAAATTACCCTTTGTATTAAATTCCCCCTTGAAATTATTTTCTATGTAACTTTTCTATACTCTGTGTGCATATGTTGCTTCTTCTTAAACATAACACTAGCTCCACAAAGGTTTTATTTTCTTTTGTCTTTATAATCCCAGCACTTATGGTTTTGACTAGCACATAGTAGGTCTTCCTGCTTGTTGAATTAAATGGGCATAATACAAAATAGGGAGTGAAAGGAGCCAGGGAAAGATCTGACAACAACCTCTAAGAATATTTAAGGAAAGAAAGCCTATTACCGGCTTGAGGGAGGCAGGGAGGGGATCAGAAGAACTTCTGTGGAGGAGATGATGTTTAGGAAGAGTTTTGAAAGAAAAGACGACATCCTAAAGATTGAGGAAGTCAGGTATTTCTTTATGGAGATTGACAGAGACAGGAGATAGAATACAGGGTTTGGCAAAGCACTAGTATGCCAGTTTCTCTTGGATGGTGCAAGCAGGAGGGACACTAATGGGCGAAATATCTGGGAAGAATGGATAGCATTAAATGGTGAAAGACTTGACTACTCAACTGAAGAACATGGATGTCATCTTAGAGGCAATAGGGAGCCACTGAAAGTTTGTTTGGTTTGTTTAAAACAGGTCATTATTAAGTAAGGAAGATTACTTTAGTAACTGTGGCGAATATGGATTAGAGAAGAGAAAGACTGGACACAGAGAAGTCAATTACAGGGCAGTGACAATGGTTCAGAGAATGATCATAAGATCATTTCAGTTGTTCAGTCATTTCAGTTGTGTTTGACTCTTTGTGACACCATTTGGGTTTTTTGAGTTTTTTTAAATAATTTATTTAGTTTTAGTTTTCAACATTCACTTCCAGAAGATCTTGAGTTCCAAATTTTCTCCCTATCTCTCTCTTCCCACCACCCCCAAGAAACTGATGTAAACAGGTTGAAGTGACTTGCCCAGGGTGACAGAGCTAGTAAGTGGCTGAGGTTGGATTTGAACTCAGGTCTTGCTGACTCCAGTCTTGGTTCTCTATCCACCTAGCTGCCCAAAATTAAGATACAGTGAGATAAAATGGTCAAAAGCCCTTCACAGACACATCACAGATGAAGTAGTGTAGTTTGCTGGAAAGAGCCCTGAACTTTTAGTCAAAAGATCTCGGTTCCACATTTCAAATTCCTTATTTGACAATCATGCATACTTTTTGACTGTGCAAAAGTCACCAAATCAGGCCATCCACAAGCGTTTATTGTCTCCTGTATGCTAGGCACTGAAGATGCAAAGGAAAAAAAAAATAAAAGATCCCAAGGAACTTACATTGTACTCCGGGAGATGCTATATGTATATCCAAGTATGTACACTTACTAACTGTATGACCCTGGGCAAGTCACTTAACTCTGTTTTCCTCAGTTTCCTCACCTGTAAAATGAGCTGCAGAAGGAAATGGCAAACCACTTCCATGATCCAAATGGCATCTTGAAGAGTTGGCAACAACTGAAAAATGACTGCATAAGAAGAACCTACATTTCCTGTCTTACTATATATTACTCTCCTTCCCACATTTCCCAATTTAACTGAACTGGCTTTCTTGCAGTTCATCCACTAGTTGCTGCAACTCTTATCTTGGTGCTTTTTGGCTGGCCATCCCCTATGCCTAGAAAGTACTTTTCCTCACCACTGCCTGGTAGACTCCCTTACTTTCTTCAAGATTCGGCGCAAGCACTACCTTCTACGTGAAACATTTACTGATCCCCAATCCTACCCTCCTCCCACTACTAATGTCTTCCTCTTTCTGTATTTTTCACCATACATTCAATCCTTCAGGAAGACCCATCTGTTCTTTTGGTTCCTTCCAGTATTCTAAGTGCTTCATAAGTAATTGTTTCATTTAAATGGGGAGAAATGGATTGCATGTAGTTGAATACTCATTTCCCTTTATCCCCTTTTGACTTTTGCTTTGATTCACTGACAATACATACTCTGTGCTGGGTATTTCCAATTACATATCTTTCCAAAAGCTGAAATACAATCAAACGACAAACTCGGCTCAATATCTTTCACCCTGCCCTGGTTCTGTGATCATAACTTGAAAATTATCATTGATTTCCGAATTTATTTTATCCTCTCCCATCAATAGCTTCTTCTTCCTGTATCTATCACCAACTATGCTATCTAGGAACTGAATTTCCTGCATCTGAACCTCTATGCCATTGTCATACTATGATATTTTCCTCCCATAATACTACTGCAGTCATCTCCCAGGTCCATCCACTGACCCACTGCTTAGACCTGGTCACTTTGTCACTCAGTTTTTTTTAATGGATCTGTACTTCACAAATTGAAATGCCATGAGCTCCAAGACCATCTACCGATTGGTCTGCCATGACCTGACTCTCATCTCTGCTTTTTATACCCCAATCTGATCCTTCCACTACAATTATATCTTAATATGACCATTGTTTATTCCCATGATCATGGAGTCATCTGCCTTCTGTTGCATACTGTTCCTTCCATCCTGAATTTGTTGCTCAGGGGAACTTAGGGGAAACTAAAGAAAAGGAAGTGATGAACCATAATACTTGAGAAAAATGAAGGGAAGAATATTACATATTTATGTCAAAAACCTAAGACAGAATTGTGGAGGGAGAATGTTGGCTTTGGGGTAAGAGGACCTGGTTTGATTCATGGCTCCAATAATTACTTGGTACATGACCTTGAAAAATCATCTCAGTTCTCTCAGCCTCAATCTCCTCATCCCTAAAATGAAGATGTTATGCTAGATGGCTTCCAAGATCCCTTCCAGATCTAGGCCTATGAACCCATGTTTCTAAAATTAGGTGTGATATTCTAAAGCCCAGGCTGTCACTGGCCAGAAAAGGATAGCAAGGTAGATAAGTTCTCACTTTTTTCTATTCTATTCCCTATTTCATCTGTGTCTTTCTCAGCTTTCCACAAGGTTTCTGGTGGTCATTATAGCACCGGAGACCTTTTTTTTTTTTTTTTGACTCAAGGCAGTAATGAACAATTCTCTATATTGTTTTGGGTTGGCTTCTCACCATACTAGAAAGCCATATCACTCACTTGAGTTTCACAAAGTGTCCTCTCTGATGTTTACTTGCTTGACTGAAAAAAGGTTGTTTGGAAATGACCTGGCCAAAAATATTTTTTTCCAATTTCCATTTCCCACACTTGCAGAGTTTACCCATAAAAATCCAAAATGTGTAACTTAGAACCCTATCTCTAACTATTCTGTGCAATGAAAAATGCACAGATTTCAAAATGTTCAGGTCTATAATAACCAAATCTCTGCACTTACTACATTGGCAATAAATGGAGAACCCAGAGACTTGACAAGAGCCATGCTGGACTTTGTGGGAACGAAAGCTTTGTGACAGCAGAATATACAAGCAGCTACTTTACTATGTGTCTGACCTTTACATCGAGACAGTCATTTTGCTGGTAATGAATTCCTTAGTCTCTATTGATAGAAGAAGCATCTATAAATGACAATTTTTAGCACATTGTAAATTGTCCAAAATGCAGCTAAGAGAATGAGAAGAAGAACCTGGGCTATGAGTGGAAACTTAAAAAATAAAATTAGATGATAATAAACCCATCCCCTCTCAATATCTAATTTGGCATTATCTTTTTTTTAGAAGATGGATAGTACTTTGTGAATCTCGCTGCCTTAACATAAAGCAAAACCACAAATTTTCAAGGGGCTTCACACAAGGCTGTGCGTGCCACTTACTGGAAGCAGATGGCTAAGATTTGGAGATTGCTTTCTCCTCATTTGGAAGACCAAGAATATCAATGAAATCTTAGAGCAGGAGTAGGGAACCACATGTGGCCCTCTAGGTCCTCAAGTGCAGCCCTTTGACTGAATCCAAACTTCATAGAACAAATCCTTTCCCCAACCCTGAAGGCTCTTCTTGCTCATAAGCCATATTAGAAACAAGACTTTTATATTGAAGATGATTCCCAAGTTGCAGAATTAGAAAGGCCTTCAGAGAACAGCTAGTCTAGATCAACCTGAATAAGAATTTTCTTCTACACTGTAACCCCCAAATGGTCATCCACTCTTGACTGGAAGATATCCAATGATGAGGAATCCATCACCTATTGAGGCAGTTCATTCTATTTTGGATATCTAATTATTAATATTTCCTAATTATAGTTAATAATTATTAAAACTATCAATTATAGTTTAAAATTATTAAAGCATTAATTATATTTTTTATAAAATTATTTCAAATTATTAATCATTATTAAAAAGTTTTTTTTTCCGTTACATTAGACCTAAGTCTAGCTGTTGCTCATTCTACCCTCTGGGTCCAAAACAAAAAAGTTTAATAACTTTTTTTCCATTTGAAAACTCCTCAAATACTTTAAGGCAGCAATCTTGTTCTCCCCTAAGGTTTCTCTTCTCTAAGCTAACTATCAAGCAGTCAGTCCTTCAATGGATTCTCCCACGGTATGGTCTCAAGAGGCGTCACCACCCTAATCACTTTCCTCTGGATATTCCTCAGGGAGTCAATGCTACTTCTGAAATATCATTCCAGGACTGACTGCCATACTCCAGATATGACCTGACCTGCACCAAGTGCTTCAAGACTATTGCCTTCTTTTTCCTAGAGTCTATGCCCCTCTAAGAGTACATTAGCTTTTGTGATGGTCATATTACAATAATAGCTTTTTAAGCACTTATAGTCCACTAAGAGCCTTGAAATTTTTCCAGATGAAGTACTATTTAACTATCCCATCTTATGTTTGTGACATTGATTTTTTGGAACCAAAATATAAGTCTTTACATTAAATTCAATCATACCGAATTCAGCCAGGTGAGAATTCTCTGCTTCTCAGCTTTCAATGTTAAATTTAATGTCTTATTTAGAGTCAGCTGGTGGCATAATGGATACAGCAATGAGCCTGGAGTCAGAAATACATGAGTTCAAATCCAGCCTCAGATATTTACTAGCTGTGTGACCATGGGAAAATCACTAAAACTTTGTCTAACTCAGTTTTCTCAACTGTAAAATATAGATGAAAACAGCACCTAACTCTCCCAGGATTATCAAAAGGATCAAATGAAATAATATTAAAATAAGCAACACAGCACAGTGCCTGGCATATAGTAGACATTATATAAATGCTCATTCCCTCCCTCATGGTTTAGTTACCTTCATTGGAAAAGGTCTAGCATTACTGAATGCCAGGATTAAGAACAGAGCTTTTGATACCAATTCTGGTTCTCCTTCTAAGAGTAGTCAAGACCTAATAGAGGTTTTATTAACAGTTAATTGGCTTACAAAAGTGGCAATACTTTATCTGCATAATACTTTATACTTTTCAGCCACTTTCAAAACCATATTGCCTCGTTTTTTTTCATTATATACTTTAGAGGTAAGGCAAATTTCAACATACCCATTTTACATATTAAAAAAAAAACAGGCCTATGAAATGGATTGAGAATCCAATTCATCCTCCATTTATTTATTTATTCAACATCCATTTATCCATTGAGGACATTCTTCCCATTCCAATATTATGCTTAAAGAACAGATGGCAATCATCCATTTTCCTTTTCCAACATTACCTAGAACACTGGGAGTTTAAGTGACTTGCCCAGGTCTCATAGCCAACATGTTGACATTATCAACTTATTATCAAAAGCTAATTCAAGAATATTTTGAGATGATGGGATCAGCTCCATGGTTCTATTGGCAGGAGTTGCTAGGTTCAAGGCCCAGGGGAGTTTTGGCTTTGACAGGTAGCTTGCCAGTCTAGATGGACACTTAACTTTAAGTCAGGAAGATCTGTATTTGACAATGTCTCTCAAAAGTGGGACATGAACAGTGGTCTTTTTACCTTCAGGGTTAGAGCTCTCTCTGCTACTACATATTGCCTCTCATAGACACTTAATCATTGTGATAAAGACGAGTATCTCTCCGTCCTGTTACTGCTAAGCTCTGTACAATGCTTGGTGCAAGAAGGAATTCCTGTTTTCCTTTGCCTAAAATTCTAAATTTCCCTCTCCATTTTCTTTTGTTTTGGCTTGAAGTTGATAGTCACTCTTCTCCCACACACTATTTCTTTTTTATGAAATTTTTCACAACATGATTGACATATTTTATGTAATCTTCATCTTCAAGTATATCCCTTCTCTCCCTTGTAATACATAATAAAAAAGAAAAACCACAGTTCAACAAAATCAACCAACATATTACTAAGTCTGATACCATGCACAATGTTCCACACTCATAGTTCTCCAACTCAGCCAAGAAAAAGGATGGAGGTATAGTTTCTCCCTTCTTCTTTAGAGCAATGTTTGATCATAATTACATAGCATTCATTACATTTTATTATTGCTGTTCTTCTTCTTTTGGTTGCTGTAGTCTCATATGTCATTTCCCTTATTTTTTTGCTTTATCTTACATCCATCTGTCCATAAGCACCTTCCCATGCTTCTTTGTGTTCTCCACGGTCACCATTTCCTTTGGCATGATAGTCATTCCACCTCATTCACATAGCACAACTTGTTTAGCCATTCCCCAACTACATATACTCACTTTCTTCAAATGGAAAAACAATCTTACGCCTCAAAAAAAGTCTAACACATGTCAATTTACCCTGCTCAGAAGTTTCCTCCACGTGTGATCTCTCCTTGTTAAGAGATGGAATCAAAGATAAATTGTAATATGTTTGTCTCATTTCAGATGGATATAAGGATGGATACTTCACTGAGTTGCAATCCGTTAATTCTTTAACCAGAAGATTAATTCAGATTAGTTGTCTTTCACCAGGAAGAATGACTTGAAATGGAAGAGAAGGTTGATGTTACCTTTCGTGGGCAAAGAATCCTAGATATGGAAAGGAAATAGCCCAATTCCCCATCAAACAAATGAAACCCCGCCACAATATCTTAAAAAATGATGCGCCAGGTGCTGCTTAAACATTTGTATTGACAAAAAATTCACTATCTCCTAGAAGAGGAAAATAGTTAGAAAGTACTTCCTTATATTGTGTTGAAATCTTCCTGCCTGTGACTTTTATCCATTGGTCATTAATAATCTTTTTATGCTACCAGTTCCTTTGCAGATATTCAAAAGCTATCTCTTAAAATATGTAAATATTTATAGGACTTCTCAAATATGATCTTAGATGCACTCCAAAACCTCCATATATGACAAAAATCTATGACTCACAGTTACAATCATAACATGTCAAAGAATGGATGTCATTTGCCCCACAAATATTATTTTTTTTCTATCTCTGTTGTGGGTCAAGTCTTTCAAATAAAGTTCCCTAAATGGAGACCTCTTTCAGACCAGTCCAGAAGCACTCTAGCTGATACATTCAAAGTATCTTTAATGTGGTATTATTGGGTCCTATTTAAAAAAATATATTTAGAATAATGCAATGGAGAGCAACTGGTAATGCCTTCGTCTAGCTCTCTTGAGAAGGGAATAAGCATTTATGCAGCATCAACTCTGTATTAGGCACTGTGCTAAGTACTTTACAAATATTTCATTTGATCCTTATGACCACATGAGCTCATGTGAAGTAGATGTTGTTATTATCTCCATTTTATAGTTGAGAAAACTGAGGTAAACAGAGGTTAAGTGACATGCTGTAGGTCACATAACTACTTAGTACCTGAGGCTACATTTGAACTCAGGTCTTCATCACTCCGGTCCCAGCTCTCTATCCTAGCTGCTTACCCTACCTCCAAGTTCCATTGTGTTAAATGAATTCATGGGAGCATAGAGGTACCATCTTAGAGGCTTGTCTGGTGAGGCTTACTTGTCTAGTAAGTTCTGTTCTTTCACACACACACACACACAACACACACACACACACAACACACACACAATGCTGAGATACTACTTAATTATCTGTCATCTACCTAAGAACAAAGATCAGGACTTGACAAAAATCCAGGAGAAATTAGTCCTACTAAATGAATGGCCTCTGACTCAAAGAAGGAGGTTAGGTCAAAATATTCATTTTTAGACAGAGTAAATGCTGTACATCACCTAGGGCAAGATACTGTGTTTTTTTTTCTATTTTTTTTTTACTATTCTAAGGAAGTTTGGCATGTATATTCCTTAAAAGAAAATGCTAAACTAGTAAAAAAAAAACTTGAGTGAATAAATTGTTCAAATAAAGCTATAAAAGAAATTTAAATGCAATTATTTTGAAGCAAAAATTCACAGTAGGTATGAATTGAGATAGATGTTTCCCATTAAAACTTCACATTTATATTGGTTGCTCTTCTCTTGTGCATTACTCATATATTAGTTTGTACACTAATACATGTAAGGAAAGAGAGTTTTGGTTCTACCTATCCCCCAGATCAATTGATATAGTCATAGAATATAATCATAGATGATTACATATCAATATGTTTAAAAATTTCGGGGAGCAGCTAGGTGGTGCAGTGGATAGAGCACTGGCCCTGGAGTCAGGAGGACCTGAGTTCAAATTTAGCCTCAGACCAAACACTTGACACTTACTAGTTGTGTGGCCCTGGGCAAGTCACTTAACCCCAATTGCCTTTTAAAAAAAATGTTGTTTTTACCTTTTTTACCCATTTACAAACCATAAATAACTTTTTTTTCTGTTTGAGGTAGACGAGAACAATGCCACTGGATAAACAATGATTGGCCACTCCCCTAGGTGACTTTTAAAATATACAGTTTGAAATATTTTAGGCAAGGGACAACATTTAACAACCAGGTATTATTATGAGCCTATCAAAATATTTCATCTATTAACTGGTTCTTGGAGAAATGAGCACTTCATCATTTATATTGTGTGAAATAATCAAACAATAATAATAATGAATAATCAAGAGGCAGCTAGGTGGCACAGTGGATAGAGCATCAGGCGTGGAATCAGGAAGACATCTTCCAGCCTCAGATACTTACAAGCAGTGGGACCCTTAACTATTTATTTCAATTTTCCTATCTGAAAAATGACCTGGAGAAGGAAATGGCAAATCACTCCATTATCATTGCCAAGAAAACCCCAGATATAGTCATATAGAAGAGTTAGCCATGCCAAAAATGACTGAACAACAAAAATAATCAAAGAGATTCTATTATATGAAACCCTACCAACCAACATTTCTGTTCAGTTGTGTTTGGTGCTTGGTGCTATATCTGGCCACTGGACCCAGATAACTCCACAGTAGAAAGTGAGGCTGGGGACTTTGCACAGCTCTGCCTCACTTAAACCCAACTCACTTGCATGTCACGGCATCAACTCCCTGATGTCAGGGTCCTCTTCAAGAACAAAGGACAAATAACAACAAAAACAACAACAACAGCAAACAGGAGAACAAGTGTGCAATGGGAGAAGAGAGGGGAAAGCACTGCACTTAGAATAAGATCTGAATTTCACTCCCAGCTCTGTCACTTTCTACCCTCAGCAAATTGTTGCAACTCTGAACCTCAGTTTCCTCAAATGTTGCTGAGAAAGATCTCTAGCATGGAGAATTTGGGGTAGAAATGCAGGAAAAACATAGGATGGACTTCAATCTTCCTTACTAGGTGGCATGTACCATGCATAGCACTGAAGTTGCTAACATAAAAACCAAATTGTTCCATACCTTAAGGAGCTTCTACTCTACTGGTGGGAAACGGTGGGTGCTTGGTCAAGTAAATACAAAATAATAACCTAATAACATCAAGGGAGAGAGGAGAGAGAAAGTTCTCAGGCAGGAGAGAACACATGAGCAGGGTTTTGCTTCTAGATGGCTCACAATCCTTACTTTTAAAATTTATACTAAAATAGCTTCTTTTCCACTTCCATAGTAATATTTATATGGTATTTTACTGTTGAGTTTTCCTCTAAACAGTCTTGGGAGGCTGTTCATACAGGGGCTATTTTACTAACTCTGGGATTCCTTTTCTTGCTTTTTGTAATGTTCATGAGGTTCCCCCTAGGCGATGCTCTCTGCTACATAGATCCTTGCTTATTTCGATAAAACAGGGTCTCCCTTAAACATGTACCCAGTAAGTACTTTAATGTCACTTGAGTTGAATTCATGCTACAGAGGAAAAAATTCTAATAGCTTCAGTGACTTACCCAAAGTCATTCAGGTTGTAAGTGATAGCAGCAAGATATGAACTCTGTCTTCTCTTCTCCATAGACTGTATCATTTGTACAAATTTTGTTTTATTTTCTCTTTTAGTTTTATTCTTTACATTCAGACAACTAGATTCTGTTAATGTATCTGCATGTATCATGCTGTATATTGGATCCACTATTTATCATATATCTTGATCATTTGGTAGATAGAGAGCCTGTCTTAGAGTAGGTCAAATTCCACCTCTGACATGTGCTAGCTTTTGACCTCAGGTAAGTCACATCACTTCTCTGGTTCTCAGTTTCCTGATCTATAAAATGATGGTTGGACCTGATAATGTCTAAGGTCCCTTCTGACTTTAAATCTAAGACCCTATGAACTTCCAAATTTTTTTCTTGAACTTTGTATTCTAAAAATACATATTTTTTAATACCAGGAAACATTCTCTTAATTCAAAATATTTTCCATTATGAATTGTGCTTAGGGGGGAAAAAAAGAAAAGAAAATATTACTCTGACTCAATCAAAGGCAAATGCTAACAAAACCGCAAATTATCTTTCTTAAAAGGGTGTCTTGCCCTCAGGGTTCAGACTTTTATGGATAGTCCTAAACTTAGAACATACTCTATATCCTCCAGTTGATGAACTATGCTAGACCAGAGATAAATATACATCTCTCTCAGCCATCCTTAACAATAAAGAATTTGATTTCAATAAAAGGAATGATTGCTTCATCCCTTAACTAATTAATACTATGATATGTACATGATTCTTTACTCTCTTCAATATATGTATGCCTTCCAGTGGTGTATGTCACAGCCTATTTAGGCCATTTAATCATTGAAACTCTTGTCCATCTCTTCCCATAAATGGCACGTGGGGATATTCTCAGGTCCCTTGACATTATGTGGCTACCCAACCAGCCTGCTGGCTATATATCTGTTATACTTTACTCTTTCTATATTATCAATTTTCTTCCTTTTCCTTTTCCCATCATAGGTCTATAGCAGGCCCTCTAAGATCACTTCTCCAACTGCTACTCCCCCTAGTAAGGTGGACTCCCAGATAGGAAACTGATGACTATTTCACAACAATGACCATCCCCTTCATGTCCCTGCTCAGGGTTCAAAGGATAATTGTGAAGGGTTTTGACTTGTAATATACCACTTCCCAAGACCCCACTGGTGTGCACTCATTATAAATCATATTTAGTTAAAATCCATTAACTTTTACAAAAGAGATATACCAAGAAGGCAGAGCAAGAACAGTTGAGAAAAAAATCCCTCTAAATATAGAGAACTGCCCCTTTGTACCCACAAGGTCCATGAGGACAGTAAAGGCTCAAGCTTAAAAGAGGACGGTGGCAAAGCATACGCATAGAGAAAATATGGGACTAAGGAGTACCCTCTATTTCATAGGCCTAGTAGAACTTTTCTCCCTTTGTGGGTTCCTCATGAAGTTCCCCTTGGGTGTAGCTCTTGGCTAGGGTCCAACATTTCTGCCCTTCTAGAGTCCCTGGTCAGCAGTTTCTCTCCTTCCATATCTGTTACCAAACACTCCTCTCATTAGCCACAACCACTCTGGCATCCATTGCTACTACTCTGAATGAGCTGCTGGTTGGACCACTGGTAGCTCTGACGGATATGCTGACAATATAAGACTGTTTGGGCATTTCCATTTTGGAATATTTATTCATCTATGATAAGGAAAGGATAAATCCAAGAGAAACAAGGGGACCATGTGCTCATAGATACATAGGAGACAGGTGGGAGATAGGATAGTTTACAGAGGTTCCTGACTTTGCCACAAGGCAAAAGAGATGGAGAATTGATAGGTTGTCCCTTTTGTATGAAAATCCCAATCCATCTCAGCACCTTCACAGTCATCAATTCTTCTGGGTCAATGGCAAATTAAAAGGTATTTTGTCATCACATATTATTGGAAAAGACTTCCAAAACTCTCCACATGTTGGATTGGAAGCAGCTAGGATATATCTCCTCATGCTTTATAGAACATGCAAGGAAGGGCAAATCTGAGCATGCTCTAGGGACTGGCTCCTCATTAGCCAGTCACCTCCAACACAGATCATTTTAATTCCATTCTTAATGTTGTTTCTGTTGACTTTGGACAAGTCATTTCCTCTGTGTCAGGTTTTTCATTTATAAAATGGGGATAATACCTGTACTATGCATTATATTAGATTATTGTGAGGAAAACATTAACTGGGATGCACTTTATACAAGTGAATAAAAATGTAAAATGTATAATGTATAATACATTTAATCCCATTGTTATACTGTTATGAAAGTATTTAAATGGAAATATAGAAATGTAGATACATATTATATCTGTATCTCCACTGCCTGGCATATAGTAGGGGCTTAATAAATACTTGTTGATTGATGGATGGGTTCAAAACCCTTAGAATATCACCTTCAATTTTTCTATCAGTCAAATCCTATTTGCATTTTAGGCCCTAGTTCCAGTTATGTTCCATCCAAAAAGTCTTCTAAAACTCTAAAATATATTGAATTTTTTCTCTGAAATTTAACAATATTTTCAGCATACATTCCTCATTTTAATGCCTGATTATAACATTTTTCATATTCTGCTCTAGTTATTTAATCTGCCTCAATCTACCAGGCCCACCCTCCAGAAAGCAAAACTTGTAAAGAGCATAACTCATGGTTACTTATTATCTGCAAGGCCACTTAGCCCAGGGATGAGCACAGAGCAAGGAGGACTTGTTTACTTACTCAAAGTTAGAGAAGTAGCTGGACATGGAGCTCCAGCTCTTCAAGGAAGACTTCCCTGATCCCACCTGCTGGGTAAGGACCTGTCCCCTCAGACCTGACATAATAATTTTCTTTTTACCTTCCTAATGAACTTGCCAGGTACCATTGCACAGTACAATCATGAGTATAGATATCCTTCTGTGGGCTCTTAAAGAGAAAGGATCTCTATTTTTAAAAATTCTTTATCTTCCCCAGAGCCTAGTGTAGCTCTATACATGATAGGTGCTTAAGAAATATTTATAGAAGGATGAAGGAAGGAAGGAAGGAAGGAAGGAAGGAAGGAAGGAAGGAAGGAAGGAAGGAAGGAAGGAAGGAAGGAAAGAAAAGGAAGGAAAAAAGGAAGGAAAAAGGAAGGAAGGGAGGGAGGAAGGAAGGGAGGGAGGAAGGGAGGGAGGAAGGAAGGAAGAAAGAAAGGGAGGGAGGGAGGGAGGAAGGAAGAGAGGTAGCAAAGGAAGGAAGGAGCATCATCTCTCTGATACAAGATGTCCTGAATGAAAGTTTCAACACTACATTTTCATTTTGATCCCATAGAGGAAGATGTTTTCAGAACCCTAAAATAATCTCCAGGGAAAACTTTGCTGGATTAATTTCTAGGATCTCGTAGAATTCTAAGAGTCAATGTTTCTATGAAAAGCACCACACTTATAGGCTGTATTCCTGGGTCTGAGGTCCAGCTCTCCCATTTTTTAACTAAATGACCTTGAGCAAGTTACTTCATCTCTGAGCTTTAAAATTTTCCCCTGTAAAACAAGGAGGATAGATTAGATTATTATGCTTAGGTTATTTTACCAAATTATTGTGAAGATTAATTGAAATAATGTATGTGAGGGGCAGCTCGGTGGCACAGTGGATAAAGTATCAGGCCTGGAATCAGGAGGACTTGAATTCAAATCTGGCCTCAGACACTTACTAGCTATGTGAACCTGGATAAGTCACTTAAACAATCATCATCATCATCATCATCATCATCATTCTTGTTATGTTTTACCTTTAGAAAAAAATGAGACTCTCATTAAGAGACCACCTCATACTATTTGTAAGGTAAAAATCATGAAAATTTTTTAATGAAAACAAGATTTTTATAATCAAATATTTCCATGAATTTATCCCAACTGGTCCTTTCTGGAAACATCTTCATTTTCATCAACCCAATGATTTCCCTTCAGTACAGACTGTAGAAGGAAAAATACAACAATACAAAAAAAAATGAGTCTTTAATGGAGTTTTCAGTGTCTTATTTTTAGCTTCAAAGGGGTTGAGTGAATATTTCTAAAGAAAGCCATAAAATGTTTCCTGTTTGCCTCAAAGTATTTGCATTTCCAGAGTGGCACTCCATTTAGCCCACTGCATTCATATTAATTTTCGGTGCTGGGAGCAGCTCTGTCAGTGCATATTAGCACCTGATCTATAAAAGGAATGCAGAGACCTCACTCTGAGTATTAGTCATCGCACCTTGGGAATGCAGCAATGTTGTTGCAGTCGGCTCCATTGCAGACAATATGCCTTGTTTCTTAATGAAACTTGCACACCATATTGGGGATACCAGTCATCAACGACAATGAAACACCCCAAATTTTCTCCAAGATAAGAAGTATTCACCAGACATCCTCCTGTTCCCCCTTGCTTCCAAATGAGAGAGCCATAACAGACACTCCAAGTCCCAAGGTCAAAAACTAGGGAATATCTCAGGGAATATCTAGCCCAACCCTTTCATTTTAAAGATAAGGAAACTGAGGCCCAGAAAAGAGAAATGTCTTCCTGAAGTTCACATAGGTAACATATCCGATATTTATTTTTGTCCTCTTTCTGAGATTTCTTCAACAGGATATAACAAGTTTACCCAAGTCTTTCAATGGCATTTTTAAACTTCACATCTGAATAGGTTCTTTTCAATTTCTTTTTGGGGGAGTTATTGTTGATTTTTTGACTTGCACTGTTGTATTTATTGTGTAAACTTTTTCTGGTGGCACTTACTTCATTTTACATCAGTTCATGATAATCTTCCCTTATACTGCTATATCCAAAAATCTTCATTTCTTATACCACAGTAATGTTTCTTTGCATTTATGTGTCAATTTGATTAGAAACCCCCTAGGCAATTGGCTTCTGCCATTTCCAGTTCTTTGGTACCATAAAAAAAAAAACATGTTGCTATAAATATTTTGGTGTATGTGAGGCCTTCCTTTCTGTCATTGGCCTCTTTGCAATATGGTCCTTGGAGGAGAATCTCTAGATTAAAGGGCATAGATATTTTAGTCACTCTCTTCACATAATTCTAAATTGCTTTCCTACATGGATGGAATTTAAAATATAAGGACTCCCCAAAAATGTCTTAATTTTTAAATGAGTTTCATTGATGGTCTACGTAAGAGTTCTAAACTTGCTCAGTAAACTCTAATCATTCCTTCCTGCTACCTCCTGTGTATTGTAGAGTCCTCTCTTTGACATGTTAGAGACTTCACAGCCTGGCCCATTCCCACCTTTCCAGTCTTTTTAGACCATGCCCCTCTTTGCACTCCCTGGTCTAGGAATACCAGCAATATCAGCCCACCTCCTCCTCCTCCTCAGATGCAACATTCTATCTTCTGTCTTCAAGGCTTTGCAATGACTGGTCTGCATTCCTGCTCTCCTTCTTTACCTTTACCTGCTAACATCCTTGGATTCTTTTAATACTCAGCTCACATGCCACCTTTCCACTGGGGCCCTTCTTAATCCCTTCAATCACTTGATAGATTCCTTTCTAAGGTTATTTTGTTTCTGTTCTGCATCTAATTTAAAAAGGCCAAGGTCTCCCACTACATCTGGGGCCATCTCCAGTCATCCCCATCTATGTCTTCCAACTGGACCCAGATGGCTCCAGAGGACAGAGTTAGCCTGGTGACTTTGCACAGCCCTCCCTCACTTAGATCCAAGTGCAAGATATGTCATCACTTCCCAGATGTCATGGTCCTCTTTGAGAACGTAGGACAAGCAACCTGTATGTAACTATTTGTTGACCTGTCATCTCCCACATTAGCACATATGCTCCTTGAAGGTAGGGCTGCTTTTATGTTTCTACTTTGCTTTGACACAAAGGACACAGTTAATAAATGCTTCTTGATTGACCGAACTGACTCAATACATATGTTCACCAGCTCAGCTTCCATGTAGGCAGGGGTTAATTTTGGGGAAAAAATATTGTCACTTTCTTACAGAGTGTAAGACAACTGATAGAGATTATTTATCAACCTTTGACTATTTGTGTAAGGAAATGAGTAAAGCTGACAACTTCAGTGAAAGGAGGGGGGAAACATTCATGAAATTCCAGATTGGAGTGAAAATATGCAGCAGCAAGAGAGTGGGGGAATCTTCATTTGAATTGTAGCTTCAGCGGTCCTTTAAATCTGGCACTTAACGGTTGTAAAACTTTATATTCTAATGTTTCATCTATCTTCTTTTCTAATGCTTTGCTGTGTGGGATAATGAATTTCTATCCCCTAAAACAATTTACGGTGTTGGAGAAGTAAATGAGTTTGGTGAATTTGCTGGATATGAGTCGTCTGAGCCAAAAAATTTCTCCCTACAGAGGAAAACAATAACAAATAATAATAATTATTATTATTATAAATATAATAAGTAGCATGTATCTAGCACTGTAAGGTTTCTTTTACATCCTCCATCTCATTTGATTTTCTGAATTGCTTTAAGAGCTCTGTGCTACAAATAGCATTATCCCCATTTTACAGATAAGGAAAGTGAGGCTCCAAAAGGAACATATGTAATGGAGATAATACTAGATGTGGATCCAGGAAGATGATGCTTCAAATTCCTTCTCAGAGATTTACTGGAGATTTGAATCAGGAAAGTCACATAACTTCTCAGCCTCAGTTTTCTCATCTTTAAAATGGGGATAATAATATCTGTTATATTTACTTCATAGAATTATTTTTTGAGGATCAAATAAGATCATGCATGTAAAGGGTTTTTTTTGTAAAACTTAAACATCAATTTAATGGTGACTTTAACTATATAGAATTCAATCTTACATCCCTAAGATTATATATATATATATATATATATATATATAAACGGTTTTTAACTCACTCCTTTATGAGCTGCCTATGATTGGCTCACCTTTGCAACAGATTGCTTCTGCTCTAAAGGTGTCTACTTGATTCCTGGTACCCCATTCCTATCTTTCCCCTGGAATCTACCAGAGTTGGAAACTTCCATGTTTCAGGAAGCCCCTGCTCATTGACACTTCTCTGTCTATGACATCATGGATGGTAAAATTATCAATTGCTCCTGAATGAGACCGGCTCCTCTCTCTAAAACCTACAACCCATTTCCTCATTTCAGATAATTCTGTTGTGTGAGACAGCCCTGATGTTCTGAACTGAATAACTGGAAAAGTGGCCAACAACCTGAAGCAACTGTGTGCCAAGAAAGGAGGGCATCTCTTCCAGAGCATCAACTCCTCCAGGTGGGTCTGATGATCATTAAGCTCAGGGCTGATACCCACTGCATCCTGTCCCTTCGAGAGCCAGTATTGTATTCTTGACTCTCTGTGACTTGTGATTGTACCCTCACTCTATTTCCCCTTTCTCCCACTCCTAATTCCCTACCCCTAGATGTCTACACTTAAGTGCCTTACTTTGTATGAAGTAAAATATACTTGTAATTTAAAAAAAATACATTGTTGTTTGTTTTAGCATCATTAGCTGGTTTGCATCTTCACAGTATAATGAAGGGACAAGCCAATGAAGACCCAGTCATTCTTGATGGGTTACATGGAGCATTGGCAACATTTTCTATCCATTTCTAATGCGTGGAGACTTGGTGAGGAGAGAGCATTGTGGTGATGAAGAATCTTGTAATTGTCTGGGGAGGCAAAACTGGGACATATACAAAAAGTTCCAGGTGACAATCTCTTGATCGTGTCTGGCTACTTTCCAGTGAGGGTGACTGCTTGCTATCAGCTGCCAGCTGAGGGAAGTCTTCCCCTATCAAGTCTCCATGTGTCCCTTTGTGCATGGCACCTCCTGTCTCTATTGTATTTCTTCTTTCCTAATCTTAGGGGAATGAGAATTTGGAGGTAACTAATTAGATGGTGAACTTGTTAGCTTCAAAATGTCAGAAAATCTATCAGAGGTCTCCTCAGCAACCAGAGTTAGTATCAGAGACTACCAGAGGTAAAAGTATTAGTAGCCAAGTTGAGTAAGAGTTAACACAGCAACCAGAGAATCAACTAGACCCACAGCAGCAGGGACCCAAGACAGATACTCAAGGGTGTCACTCTCCATCACTTTGCCATACTCAGAAGTGAACTTGGAGGTACTCTGCAAAGGTCAAAGATGATATCCATTGCTGACATAACAATGAGTCACCTTTCCCTGCTACCTGAAAGCACCAACCCCTGTATTTATTGCAGGAAGCCAACCATACTACATGTGAATCTAACCCTACAGGCCTCAACATATTTACATTTAGGGAACTTTATAGGATACCTAACTGAACTAACATAAGAAACACTGCCCCCATGCTTTCCAATGGGAATTCAGGTTAGGGGATTCATGCTTCCCATTCACTGAAGATGGTACTATATTTAGAAATCTCTAAGTCTTCACTAAAGAAGTTTCAATGGACTGAGGACAAGGTCTCTACAGATGTATCCCTGAATAGGTTGAATCTTAAATGACAGAGCTTAGGTCTTGTCTTTCTTGGCACTCAGCATCTAGGGCAATACCAGAAGAAATATTTATTCATCAAATGATATGTTGTCCCCCTTGTATAAACAAATCAAAGGCAATAATTTGGAGGATGGTAGGAAGAAAATGACTATAGGTAAGCTAGTTTCCATTCAAATAAACATCCTTTTTCTCCAAGAAAAAAAAAAAAAAGATATGTTGTCCCTCCCATGAGATGTCTTATTTGGTTCAAGAAAGGGCAAAAGTAACCCTGCTCCGAGCCCAACAGACCCCAGCACGTATCCTCTTCAAGGTTTTGGCTCTGATTCCCTCATCAAGCGTCAAAGATGAAGGGCACTCCTGATTGAGATGCTTTTCAAGCTCAAAAATTTTAAAATCAAGCCCTGGCCTATCTACAATGGAGAACACTGTTTATCAGTGGGTTATTATGCCAATGCCTTGACAGCAGTGCTACCAAGAGGAGACGGAGAGGCGGAATACAATTACAGCAATGATTTAGATTAAGGATAATGATTTGCATTTAGAGTGCCTAGCACCTTTTCATTCATGAAGAGCATGAGTAACTTGATTTGTTTTCCTTTCCAATAAATTACTAGAATTCAAGAGGTATAATAATTATGAGTGGCCAGATTGTCTCCCACTTTTACCGTCTCTATTTCTAGACATGTGGATGTCACAAAGGTCATGCACTCAAGAGGTCTCCCCAGTTAAGGCTGTTACACAGTGTTTGACCTGATTTGAAAATCCAGCCTTAAGCTAGAATACAAAAAAGTCTTGTTTATAATAATGGATGGCCTTTTTGTCTCATTTTCTTGGTAAACATAACTGGAGGCCAAATTTTTTTAAAGGATTCCTAGGCAATATTGAGTTAAATGGAGAATTGGTTAGTTTTTAACTCTCAGTAGCATAGAAAATGCATAAGCAATTGGGCTCTGTGTGTCTGGGGAGTTCCATTGGAAAGGCACAAAAAAGTTTCCAAAAGCAACTGCCATATTTCTGAGTCTGAGATTAAAACAAACTGCTTTTTGACTAATTCTTGGGGGGCATAGAAAACTCTATGGTGATACTTAGGATGTTGACACACTTTGACTTTTCCTTTTTGCCTCCAAATAATATGAAGCTCCAGGCCAAAAGGTAAAAATGCTTTCAGGAGCCAAATTTTCTGAGTTTGGTAGAATACTATGATTTTATGTACTCTCTTCCATGCTCTATTCCCCCAACTGATTCCTTCTCAAGAGACTGACTGAAGGTTTCCACCATTAAGGTACAAGACTCTGGGAGCCTTGGGTTCTAGATTGGCTTACCGTCTTATACAAAATACAGAGGAGGCCTGATGGAGTCCCCTTAAACAATCCAAACTTTCATTCCTAGTTGAAAATTCCTTTTCATTGATTGATTGATTGATCTAATGGAGAAAAAAATGTCTAGGCCTTGTTATACCTAGTTAATCACACTTTTGATTGATTGAATCAATTGAGATGTATCCTCATTTGATAAACATATTGAAGTTAAGTGTGATTGATTAATTGATTGAATGAATCAAGCTCCATCCCTTTTCCCGTGCCCTTACACCCTTACAACTAGAAAAGTGTCACAAAATTTTAAAGATGGAAGGGACTTCAGAGTTCAATAAGTACATCCCATATCAACAAATGCTCTCCAGAGTATTACCTCTACAAAATATCAAATAATTAATCATCCTCCAGTGAAAGTGATTTCACTTCCTCTTGAGGCAGATCATTCTATGTTTGGATAGTTCTTTTAGGAAGCTCTTCCTCCCTTTTAACCTCAGTCCGCCTCCCTCCAACTTTTACCCTTTGCCCCTACTTCTGCCAGAAACATTAGAAGTCTAATCCTCCTTTCACATGGTAGTTCTCCAAATACACAAAAATAGCTATCATGACCCTTTGAGTCTTCACTTTTCTAAAATAAATATCTCTAGTTGCTTTTGCCTATCTTCATACATCATGAGTTTGAAACCGTAGCCTTTCTGGTTGTTCTACTCTGGACACTCACCAGCTCATCAATGTCCTTCCAGGTGGTGCTGAGAGTTAAACACAGCACTATAGATGGGGGCTTGCAAAACAAAGGGCAAAGATAATGGTCAAGTATTCAGGGATGTTGTTTCTGAGACTTGCTTCTTATTGCAAAGGAAGGAGGTGGGGAATGAAGCCATTTTCTGATTTCCAATCTACAAATCAATCTACCTTTTCTTCATGGTTCTTATGTGCCAGGCACCATATCAAGTGCTAGGGATAAAAAGAAGAAAAGAATACATAAAAAGCAATATACAAGATATATACTGAGTAGGTAAAAGTTAACCTTAAAGGAGAGACCATGAGGAGCTTAGGGATAATGGAAAAGTCCTCCTACAAAAAGTAAAATTTTCAGATATGATCAATATTTGGATTTGTTTTGCTCAGGGAGAAGGGAGGAGAGTTGTGACAAAGTAAAGCAACCAGAATTTATTAAGCATTCACTATGTGCTAGGCACTATGCTAAGGCTATGCTAGGGATACAAATACAAGCAAAAAGAAGAAGTCCTTGCCTTCAAGGAGATTACATTCTAAGAAGATAACACACAAAAGAAATCTGAAAAAAGGGGGTCATGGGGAGGGGGTAGAAAGTACCCATGTGAATCATAGTGTTGGTCTCAAAAATCACAAGCAGTGCCAGGAAAGGAATGAACAGTGGCTATCTTGGACCTCTCCCTGAAACGAAGGCACTGAAGGGAACACACCAATGAGAGAAGGGATGCTGGAATGGTGACTGCATGTTCCAGGATGAGGAGGTCCCGGGCTCTGAGGCAAATTCCAGAGTAATGGGAGTATGTAATAAGTAACAGAGTGATGTTAATAAAAGAGAAGAGTTCAGATTAATAAAATACACATTATGAAAACAGAGAGCAACCTTAGTTTTACATGACCTTGAACATAATTGCCAAGTGTAAAAATTTCCAGATCACACAAAAAAAATATTGTGAGATGCCATAAAAAGATAGTTTATATGCCAATCATGCCAAACTATTTGCCGTAAATGAGAAATTGAAGAAAATACTGGAATATGGCATATCAAAAAACAAAAATGCCTATGATGAAGGATCACTTATAATTTAATGTATCCAGGTCAGAAAATGAAAACAAGAAGAAATGGCCTCAAATAAAAGAACTGCAACAGTTAGATTTAAAAGGAAGAAAGGCTGGGGAGGGAAGAAAGAAGATAAGAGATTAGGATTGTTCAAAACAAAATAAATTAAAGATAATGAATGCTGATATTTTTTCCCTAAAAATAAAAAAAGAAACACTTTAACAAGATTTGATGGAGGGAAAGATCAATAACCATAACTATGCATGTTAATTGAATGAACTCATAAATAAAGTTGAAGAGAGTGACAGAATGGATTAAATAGCAAAAACCAAAATAATTAGTTACACACAAGAATCCTACTGGAAACATAAATATTCATATGTAATTCAAATGAGGAGATGGTTTTGAATTTATGTTTTAGCTGATTTTTTAAAAAGCAAAAATGGCAATCATAATATCAGACAACTGTAAAAATAAAGTCAAGAAGCATACATGAAAACTATAATGTGCTTTAAAACAGATAATGCAACAATATCAATATTAATGACAGAGAGAGAGAGAGAGAGAGAGAGAGAGAGAGAGAGATGATAGACAGACAGATAGGTAAATACAGTCATAAAGATAGAAAACATCAGTTGCTCATTCAATAAACTTTAATTACCCACCTATGTGCCAGACACTGTAATAAGCAATGTAGGTACAAAAAGGAGCAAAAGACAGTCCCTGTCTTCAAGGAGCTAGCAATCTAATGAAGAGTATACTTATTTCTAATATGATAAAGCACCATCATAAAAAACATCATATAATAGGGTACTTATAACTCATAAATAAAAACATAAAGAGTAAATACATCTTTACTCATTATAACATAATACAAAGTGTAATCAATAGATGAAATGTGAACAAAAGACACATTTAGATGGAAGCTAGAAAATGTTACACTATATGGTTAATGGGCTTAAGAACAAATCAGAAAGAAAATTATATGAAAGAAAATAGTGTGATGACAAAAAATTTTATGAAAGAAGTCATTAGAGAAATCTTATAGCAATCAAAAAATTCAATTAAGCCTAATTCTGTGTAGCTCTCAAAACCTACAAAATCAACAGTTTTATGATTCTCAAATAAGCAATAAGAGTAGAAATTTTCACAATCAAAGGAGAGACAAAATGAGAAACAAAAAAGTTTTAAAAACCCATAAAACTGATTAAGCTAAATTGATTTTTTAAATTGATCAATTAATGTAATCCAAAAGAAATATAAAACCAAATTAAAATTGAAAATAAAAGACAGAATTCTCAATGGAAAGGATTTTTCAACCATAAGAATCTAATATAATATAATAATAGGCCAAGAAAAATGATAGTATAAAGGAAATATATGAAAAGACACAAAAATATAAAATCTACAAATTAACAACTACAAAATAGAAATCAAGAGAACCAAATTTCAGAAAAAGACACTAGGCAAACAAACCAAAAAAAGATCCCCAAAGAGGAAATATCCTGGTCTAATTTTAATAGACTTAAAAGAAAATCCTACCAAGCAAAACAAATATCTATGCTTAAAAGAAAGAAAAAAAGGTTTTCAGAGAAAAACTCTCAAATAAGCGACCAGGACTTGCAAACTCACTGGAGCAAATGTTTTCTATGACAGTTAAGAATTTTAATTTCCCCCATGCTTAACCAAGGAGAAGATGCAGGTTGGGATTAGGGTATGATCTTGAAGGGTCTGGAGAGCCTGCTGCTGGGTTCCAGAGAGAGACTGACTGGGAGCTATGGCAGTAGAGATAGACCAAGAAGTACAGAAGCAGTTAGAATGGATCCAAGAGCTAACAGGATTACTACCACTGTTACTGTTATTGTCCTCTATAGGAAGAAAGCATAGAACCAGCCAGAGCTGTCGAAAAGCCTGAATGGCAGTCAACTTTCTTCCCA
Source organism: Phascolarctos cinereus (assembly GCF_003287225.1). Classification (NCBI taxonomy): domain Eukaryota; kingdom Metazoa; phylum Chordata; class Mammalia; order Diprotodontia; family Phascolarctidae; genus Phascolarctos; species Phascolarctos cinereus. The sequence continues at coordinate 226,334,176 of NW_027556402.1, read as the reverse complement.
TTACTGCAGAGCCAAGTCACTGAGAAGCATCTCCTTTCTCTTCTCTCCCCACCGCTAACTTCATCCTGTGAGATTTATATTGATCTTTTAGTCTTGCGATGTTTTTTTTCAAAGAAGCTTAAATGAAAATGACTTGTCCGATGTCACACAGTAACCAGGCTCAAATTTTTAAGCTCCTTTGAATTCACATCTGGTGTCATTTCCCCTGCACCATGCTGACTCTTAGGATTCTGTTTCTGTTTATGCCTTGTATGTGGTTTTCTAAAGGAAGAATCACTATGGAAGGCTTGGAAGGAGTGAAATGTTAAGTAAATGTTGGTTAGTGCGATAATACCTAAATTACGCACCACATCTGCAGTCATGAAAGATTCTTTCTCATCAGCACAATTCAGTAACGCAATTCCCACTCAGAGTGAAAGCACCAGTGTGCTGTTTATGTGCTTCTGAAGTACTCCAGCTTGCCGTGATCATGTCAATTGGTTTGATCTGTGCATCTCAAGAACTCTGAAGATATGGACAGGATGTGCTAATTTCAGAAAGAATATAATTCTGCTAACGTCTTATTCTGAAGCATGAGACACCCTTATTCAATATAAACCCACTGACTGCCAATCAAGCAAGGATGTAAACATATCAATTGGTCCAGTGGCGGGAGGGGACTTTTTTTTTGTAGAATAAGCAAGAAGAACTCTTCTTGACTTTGAAAGTCAAAATAATCAAGAACAAGTCATCTCTCTACAATAGCACGGTACATTTTATATTTAGAAACGGAAGGTGTTCAGATATGGTCACCTAGACCCTACCTCCCCACTCCTTTTACAGTTGAGGAAACTAAGGTCAATTTGGGGAAATTGAGACCTGAGGTCATATAGGTAGTAAAAAACATAGCCAGGGTTGAGCCCAGGACTTTTAAATATTAATTGAACACTCTTTCCCAAAATTGTTGCACATTTGGTTCACTAAGTGATATTTCTTCAATAGGCTGCCAGGATCAAAGGCAGGTATTTTGTCCCAGAAAGTGTAGCTCAGATTGTGATTGAAGTTCATTCTGTAGGGAGAAATAAGAATACCCAGAGAGTAGCTGGGCATAATGATGATGATAGTAATAATAATAATAATAGATGTAGCATTTATTACATGGCAGACACTGTGTTAAGCACCTTTCAATTTTCAAGTCGTTTGATCCTCGCAGCAACCCTGGGAGGTAGGTGCTATTATTATCCCCATTTTACAGAAGATGAAACTGAGGCAAACAGAGGTTAAGTGACTAGTCCAGGGTCACACAATTAGTATGTGTCGCATGCCGCATCTGAACTCAGGTGTTCTTGATTCCAAGCCCAAGCTATACACACCACATTATCTAGCTTCCCTTAGTGTACGAAGTGCTACCTTCTGTGTCAGAAAGAGTTCAGTTCAAATGTGACATCTGGACATCTACAGAACAAGCCATTTACCTTCTCTGTGCCTAAGTCAGCACTTTAAGTTGCACAGCCATTAATGATCTTCACTGGTAGAGACAGTTTCCTTCCCAGGAATTTCTTATACCAATGAAATCACAGATTTGGTAAAAAAAAAAAAATAAATGTTTTTAGAAGTAAAAACAAATGAACAATGTCTAGCATACAATGACAGTGATGATCTAGATAAGGTTATTTCAAATCAAAAGCCATTGAAATAGAGAAAATATTGGTGTCTTGAAGAATACCTTAGCCTTTCCCCTAATGAGAGAAAAAGCCCTTTTCTTCTGTGGGACTTCAGTTTCCTTACTTGTAAAATGACAGGGTTATATTGCAGGACAATGGAGAATGTTGGAATTAAAGGGCCTGAATTCAAGTTCAGGATCTGCCACTTAAACTCTATGGCTCCAGTTTCCTGTCTATAAAATGAGGGAGTTGAGCAAGATAGCCTTTGGGGGCCACTCCAATTCTAAATCTATAAAGCTATGACTAGATAACTACTAAAATTTTTGGAGCTCTTATTTTTAAAAATTTATAAGAAAAATATCAATCTGGACCCAAATATGACAGGCTTTCAGAAATGGAAGGGATCTCAGTAGCTACTGAATTCACCTTATAGCTGAAAAAGAGTCTCCTTTACAATAAACCCAAGAAGCAGCCAGACAGTTTGTTCTTAAAGACTGCCAATCCCATGAAGGGAGCCCACTCTGTCCTGGGCAGCCCATTGACCTTTAGACAGCATTTACATATATCTAGAAGCAATGTTGAGAAGTTGGAAAAAAGGAAGATTTTGGCTTGAAGCCAGGAAATATTTATTATGAATAGAGGCAAATTATTTTTCTGTTATGAGTTGAATTCAATTATCACTTGAGGTCCCTTCCAACTATGAGATTCTAATATTTTGGCTCCAGATTGATATTTTGTATTTTGTATTTATATTTTATAACATTATATAAAATGCATCATATATATAATTATATATAATATATATAATTATACATATAAATATTATATATATATAAATTACATTACATTGAATTGTAATGTTTATTGTCATATCATGCTTTTGTAGTATATTATCTTGTCATATATAATATATTTATATAATATAATGATATGCGATTTAATATACTACATATGATGTCTTATATAATATATTAACACATTAAATATAATTGATATGTTGATTTAGCAAAATCTTAATATATTAGTATGCTGATATTACTATATATTTAATGACTGATATGATATATGATATGGAATGGTATGACATGCGATATGATATGATGTCATAGTTCCTTCCATACCACCTTCAAACACATCCAAGTTTCTCCCTAAGCTTTAAAAAAAATAAAAACCACTTCAGCAGACCCTACTCTCCTCTCAGGCTGTCATTCCATCTAGCCTACCTTTTTAATCCATATTTTTTTTTAAAGTTGCCTACACTTGCTGCCTGCAGCTCTATCCTCTCACTTACTGCTCGGCCCTCATAATCCAGCTTTTGATCTCATCACTCAACCAAAATTGCTCGCTCCAAAGTTATCCGTGATCTCTTCGTTGCCAGATCAGATAGACTTTTCTCAATCTGAATTCTTGTTGACTTACCTGTTGCATTTTACACTGTTGACTGCTTCTGCCTCCTGGATCCTTTCTCTCTGGGTTTTTAATAACACTCTTCCCTCCTGGTTTACCTGTTTGTCTGACTACTTCTTTTCCATCTCCTTTGTGTCCTTGATATCACATCCACTAACTGTGGGTGCTCCCCAAGACTTTCTACTGGGCTCTCTTGTTTGCTACAGATGCTTACTCCTCTCTCTTCTCTTTTCCTCCTCCTCCTCCTCCTCTTCCTTCTCCTTCTCCTCCTCCTTCTTCTCTCTCTATCAGTTTCCATGTGTTTTTATCATATACATACATACATACATATATATATATATATATAGTATGTATGTATATATATATATATATATATATATATATACATATCATATATATCGTATATATCATATATAAACAAATGACTCACAAATCGGTGTACGGGGCAGCTAGGTGGCACAGTGGATAGAGTGCTAGGCCTGGAGTCAGAAAGACCTGAGTCCAAATCCAGCCTTTCACATTTATTAGCAATGTAATCCTGGGCAAGTCATTGAACCTTTGTTTGACTCAGTTTCCTCATCTGTAATGTGGATAATTATAACACCTGCCTCACAGGACTGATGTGAGGATCAAAGCGGATAACAATTGTAAAGCACTTAACCCAGTGCCCGGTACGTACCAAGCGCTTCATAAATGCCAGCTTTTCTTTTTAGTCCCAGAGTCTCCCCTAAGCTTCAGTCTTGCATCACCAATTGTCTACTAGACATTTCAAGCTGGATGTCCCAGAAACATCTCACAGTCAGTGTGCCTAAAACTGAATTTTCTCACTAAACCTTGCCCTCTTCATATTTCTACCACCCTTCCAGGTTCATAATCTTGGCATTATCCTGGACTATTCCTTACCCAAGATATCCATTTAGTTAGCAAATCTTAGCATTTCTTCACAGCCTCTCTCCCATCTGACCCATTCTCCCCATTCACACTACTACCACCTTTGTTCAGGCCTTTATCAACTCTCCCCAAGATAATTCCAATAGTCTCTTAACTGAGCTCTGTGCCTCATCTCTTGCCATTCTAGTCCATCCTCCATATTGCTGCCAAAGTGATTTTCCTTGGCTCCAGATCTGACCAGGGCAGCAAGGTGACATAGTGGATAGTGCACAGGGCCTATAGGCAGGAAGACCCAAGTTCAAATCCAGCTTCAAACACTTACTAGGTATATGACCCTGGGCAAGTCTTTTAACCCTGTTTGCCTCAGTTTCCTCATCTGTAAAATAATCTGGAGAAGTAAATGAGAAACTACTTTACTATCTTTTCCAAGAAGACTCCAAATGGAGTCACAAAAAGTAGGACATGACAACAACAGATCTGACCATTTGACTCTGGTACTTAGCTGATTACACTGGTTTCCTATCGCCTCTGGAATCAAATATAAACCCCTGTATTTAGTTTCTAAACCCTATACAATCTGTCTCCAACTTATATTTAGACTGCAGGGATGGGGAACCTGCAGCCTCGAAGCCACATGTGGCCATCTAGGTCCTCAAACGATTGCATCCGAATGCATCCATTCAAATCCTCACCCCTGAGGTTGGTGGTGAGGAAGGGGGAGAAAAAATTTGAAACTCAAAAGCATATGGAAGTGATTGTTGATAATTCAAAATAAAATCAAAGGAAAAAACGACAAATCCTCCCCCCTGATTTAGAGCCTTATCGGACATTGCATCCCCTTCTGTATTCCACAGTCCAACCAAACGCGCCTTCTCTCTGTTCCTCAACCATTTCACTCCTGTCCTACCTCTGTGCCCTCACATTTGCTGTCCCGTCATACCTGGAATGTACTCGCTCCTGATTTCTCCATAGAAATCATATTAGACCAAGCTAAAGCATTGATTTCTGAGGAAGTTTCTCCTGATGCTAAGCTTCAATTGCCACACCCTCCCTCCCAAAACTACCTTATATTTGACTATTTTGTATTTATTTTCTTTATATTTGTGTTGCATATATTTCAGATGAACTTCTTTCCTCCTGTATCACAATGTAATATCATTGTGAGGGAAAAGGAGGTCTTCCTTCCATTCTTTGTATCACCAGCTGCCTAGCCTGGTTCTTGATACATTCATTGTAGGTACTTAAACCTAATTCTTGACAGCTGTTGGTATGGATGAGAATGAGCTGTTGTGGATGGGTTTCTATCTACACACTCTGGAGGGGACGTTCATATAGATGAGATCACAGACATGTTGGCTATTGGAGAAACTAAGGTCAACAATGTAAGATAAAGGGAGTGATTCCTTAAAGAAATATCTGCTTTTGCAAGGTCTCTACTAATGTATATTCAGCAAAGGGTTCCTCTTCCAAGACTTAGTTTATTTTTCTGCTGTCAGAAAATGAAGGTATGGAAACAAGACCTACTATGAACTCAAAGTCTATCTTGGTAAGAGTCAAAGTCCAGAACTCCAAGGGCACCCATTCGAGGAAGGTACATACTCATCTGCTCTGGCATTTACATGAATCCATGGTGGGGTTTTTCCTCCTTTAAAAAAAAAATCACTCAGGCATGGCTCCATTGACTAAAATGTTCAAGTGTTAACAAGACTTTGCCATTCCCCCCACTGCCCACTTCGTGCAGGGAGAACCATGTGTCATCCCAGGAAGGCTGCAATGAACGACATGAGCAGTCAAAATATTTACATATTCCTCCATGAGATATTTCATAGAAAGACTTAACAGGCATAAGTATGCCATGACAAGCATGTTCACTTATCTGAAGAAAAATATTTTGAGTTAATTTCTTGGCATTGAGAAAAGAGCTCGTGAAGTGACATCCCCACTTATGGAATGCAGTGATGTCATCCGCTAGCCTTTCACAGGAAGGTCAAACTGATACCAGCTATTTCTCCTGGGGCCTAAAAAAGAATATTCATACTCTGAGGTTATGTCACTCCATTAGTAATATTCATAAAGTCAAACCTGGCTGAGATTTTTTGGTGACAAGAGACAGAAAGTTATGCAAAAATAGACTCGTGTTGATGAATAATTTGCCATAGAAATGGGAAGAACCCAGCTACCAAATGCCCAAGAACATTTAAAATTTAAAACTGAGATTTCGAATGCCTCCAGATGGAGGCAGCTGTGGTACAGTATAAGAAACAAGGGTTTTCTATTCAGAAGGTATGGGTTCAGAATTTCAATAGGGTTTAAGAATAAGATTTCCTAAGTATTAGAACTGTCCAACAACAGAATGAGCTGCTTTGAAAGGCAGTAGGATCTACCTCCTTTGAAGTCTTCACGCAAAAGCTGGGTGATCACTTGGCCAAGTGGGTTATAATGGGAATTATTCCTTTCATGTATGTGTTAGATTAGGTGGCTGTTAGCATCCCTTCCTATTCTCAAATTCTATGATTCTATGAATATCAGATCTGCAAATTATCATCTAGGAAAGCTGAAATTACTCAAATTCTCTGGGCCTCATTTTTCTTATCAGTAAAATGATGGAACTGGACTAAGTGATTAGAATCATGGGATACAAGAGGCCAAAAGAATCATAGGTCTGTAACTGGAAGGAACTTTAGTCATGGGCCACCTTATCTAGATCCTTCATTTTACAGTTGAGGAAATGGAGGCCAAGAGAAATTTAGTGACATTATCCAATGTCATAATCCAATGTCACACCAGGAGGAAATGGCAGAGGGAATTTGAACCCAGGACCTCTGGCTTCAGAGCTGATGTTCTTACCATTGTATTATGCTGAGGCTGTCTTGTTGTTTAGTCATTTTTCAGTTGTGTCCAACTCTTCATGACCCCATTTGGGGTTTGCTTGGTGGAGATACAGGAGTGGTTTGCCATTTCCTTCTCTAGCTCATTTTACAGATGAAGAAACTGAGGCAAATAGGGTTAAGTACCGAGACTCTTTAGTTCAACTTTTACCCAAGTAGAACCCTTAGTGAACTGAAATCAATGAAAAGGAATCATCTAGCCTTTGCTCAGTCTCTCATTGATAGGAAACTTACTTCTTTCTGCTATAGTCCATTCTATACGGACCTTTCTAATTTTTCAGAAGTATTTAACTGAGTCAAAACTTCCACCTAATTAAGCCTAATTCTCTCTTCTGGAGGCCAAGCAGAAAACTATAATCCCTTTTCCTCTTCTCAAGACATTGGACTCAATTAGTCAACAAAGCTCCAAACTCCGTCTGATCCCCTTTTGTCTCTTTCTCCTTCCTGTCTACCACATCTCTAAAAGAAAACTAAATTCAACCATATGCTTTCCTTTTGCATTCAGGCTACTCTGATCACAAAGGTATAACATATCATAACAATCAAAATGAAGGTAGGACCCTCTCACAAAAATCCACATGGAGCTGGACACTGAGTTATAAATCCTATGAAAACTCCCAATGCCCATGTATGCACACATGTGCACAATGACATGTTTAAAGAATCCTCTGTGATGGAAATACTGGCCTGTTGTTGTTCAGTCATTTTTCAGTCATGTCTGACCTTCTGTGGGGTTTTCTCAGCAAAGATACTGGTGTGGCTTACCATTTCCTTCTCCAGCTCATTTTACAGATGAAGAAGCTGAGGCAAACAGAGTTCAATGACTTGCCCAGAGTCACACAGCTAGTAAGTGTCTGAGGCCACATTTGAACTCAAGAAGATGAGTTTTCTTGTCTCTAGTCCTGGTACTCTATCCATTGCACCAGCCACCCAATCCTGGCCTACTTTCTTCTGATTTTTTTCACAATAAAATCCCTTAGGAATGACTGCTGTCATTTATAGGATATAGTCACAGTAGCAAAGAGAAAGCAAGGTAGGGACATCTATTTTTCTGCGGTTTTCTCTTTATTATATATGGGGCTTACAGAGCTACCTGACCTTTTAGAGGACGAAAGCTTTTAACTCACTCAGTCCTGGGAACACAACCTTGACTCTCCCACCCTGACTAGATCAACGTTTCAAACACAAGAGTCTTGAGCCAGAGATGGAAAGAGTGCCAGAGTCTGGAGGTTATGTTCCAAGTCAAAGTCTTGAGCCTTTCTCATGGCCTGTACTCCACCTCCACTTTCTTCTCTTCCTCAACTGGAGGAAAGAGAAGAATGTCCATCTTGAAATAGTTCCAGGACTAGATTGAGTCACAGCCACCTAACACCTAGGGAGTGGATGGTACATTTCATTTTAGAGGGAGGTTCTAAATCCAAACCAGTAAGAACTCACCTTCTTCTATTCTTGAGAAGGCTCACCTACAGCAAGGGTTCTTAATCTGGGGTCCATGATTTTTTTAAAAATATTTTAATAGTAATATTTCATTGGAATTGTTTTCCTTTGCAATCCTATGTATTTTATTTCATATATTTAAAATAACTATAAAGATACATGAGTAAGTGAGATATCTCATTTTTAGAAGAAGAAAAAGGGATGGCTTATACCACAAATTCTGATACTATTCCCTGCTATTCTTTTTTTTCACCAGGGTCCACACAAAGATACCAATACTTGGACTACATTCACTCATTACTTCATTCATTAATTCATTCCACAGGCACTCATTAAGCTCCTATTGTGCTCTGGGTGCTGTACTTGGGGCCAGTAATACAAAAACCAAAGCGAAGACCAAAACACAAAGACCAAAAACCATCTCGGTTCTCAAGGACCTTTCATGCTACTCTGGGGAAACAACATGTAAGATATAAATTCATGCGAAATACATACAAAGTTTCTGAAGAATCCCTATTGCTTAGGGTTGTTTGCTGTGGAAGTGTGAGTCCGTGACTCCTGGTGCCATTCATTGATAAAAATTAGAGTTGGAATGAACCTAGGAATTTGTGTTCCCCAACCTCCTTGTATGATTGATGAGGAAACTGAGATCCCACAGGTTGTAAATTACAAAGCCAGATCTAAGCAAGGTTTTCTATTGGCAAATCAAGTGATCTTCCCACCACACACATAATTTGCTCTGTGTAGAGGGCTGGACTCTGGAATCTCCTTAAAGGAAGGGACAGAGCCATTTTTTAATCTTTGTGCTACTTAGCACCTACCTATTAGTGCCTGGCACGTAGAAGCTGCTTAATTCGTATTAGTTGAATTTGTTGAATTATTGGAAGAAGAAAGCATGGCAGACCCACATGATAGAAGAAGCTAGTTCAGGGCAATGAAGCATTGAAATGTATACAGAGTCAGAGAGAGAAAAAATAGTTATTCACTAATACTGACCTTTCCTTTCCCAAAACCCTTACTGCAATGTTGCTATGGTTCCTAGAGTGTGGATGCATGATTCTCAGTAGGTCTTTGTCCCTGACTTCTGCCTGTACTTGGAGGATCCTCATCTGTCAATGTTGTGCATCAGAGTGCCAAGTGTCCAGAACTGTGTATCCAATGCTTAAAGGGCTACAAAGAATCAAGAGGTACAGTCCCAGCCTTTGAAGAGGCTTTAAAAGTTTTGGTTACCTTTGAGTTGAAGCTCAAATATTGGTCTAGAGCAAACTTCTTTCTTTGGTCCTCCACAGAAATGAGAAACTATGCAAAAGGCTTGAATTAATTCCTACCTCAGAAGGAGCTATACAAGGAATATTGCAAGGAGCGGGGTCTCAGAAACTAATCCCAAAACCAAAGGTTTACAGTGACAGACAATTAATTTCAATTAATCAAAGAAAGGCCATTCAGAGTGTTAGTAAAAACCTCTCAGGTTCCAATTAAAAAAAATCCAACTCAACATCTGTCTATAATCCCCATTGTATAATCCCCTAAACCCTCTAAACTGGCAGGAATTCCCCATTTTTCAGGACATCAGTTACTAAGCTTGCTGAGTGTTATTTCTCCCGAGACTTTGGGGAAAAGTGTAAAAGGAAATGAGTATAGTATGCAGAGTCAAAGGAAGATCATTCCTTCCAGCTCCGTCCCCAGTCCTCAACCTTTTAAAATTACTCAATAAATACTGCAATATGTTTACAATATTTCAAATTGCTCAATAAATCACTGCAATAAATATCTGATACTTATATAGTACCTAAAGGAGATCTGGCCAAAGACGGTCCAGTACTTGGGACATGCACGTATGGTGAGGCTGCTTCTGAAAGTTCATGATGACTTGGAATGGATGGGACTGGCTTCTCACTGCAAAAGCATGAGAAGGTATTCTATCTGCTAACAGTGAGGGCCTTTGGTTAGCTATCTAGCCAGAATTGAGTTTGCATAAAAAGGTATTAACCAGATAAATCTTTCTCTTTTCTGGTAACTATTTTGTCTGGGGAGAAGGTTATGACCAGTGTCTTATCTTCCCTACCTCTGCCAATGTGTGGCTATGAACATGTTGAGGCTGTGTTTTTTTTTTTCCTGTCTCTGTTGTGTCTTTCTTCTGCTCTTAGGAAATAGGGCATCAGCAATGGAAAAGATCTTGTGAAAGTTCAGAAGTGCCACTAGCCAGAGGTCTAAAACCTAGAGTTTGCCCATAGCCAAACCTGCTCCCTGAGAAGCAATCTGTTTGACCCTGGCTAATATTGTCTCAATGCTGAGAATCTGTGTCTTACAAGCAAGGGACTGACTCCATCCAATGCCTGTATCCCTTTTAGAAGTTAATCTGGGAGGGTCAATCCTCGTAGCAACCACTCTCTTTAGAGGTTAAGGTACTGAGTGGGCACCGTGGCCCTCATTTGATAAAGAATGTTTTTGTGCTTTTCTTTTTGCTCTATTTTCTCTGTAAATAGCCTTGTGTAAAAATATGATTGACATAATTGGCTAAATGACATTAGAATACCAATCACTAGGTCAATCAATGGCAGAAGGGAGATACTAACTGTAGTCAGTGACTGATATGAAGGGAACACAACAGAATGGAAGTATGAGATGAAATAGTAGAATCCCCTCTGTCCCTGTAGGATCTTTGGAATCCTATGAAGGAATTGTTATGCAGCTACCTTCTAAGGACTGAGCTTTCCAGGGTTGGTAGGAGTTGGGATAAGGACATCCAAGGCCTCTTTGGGTTAAAGTACACAAACATGATGTACTTTGAAAGTATTCTAGACTCTTCCAGTCAAAAGTTAGGAAAGGTCAGAGTTGAGGACTGGGAGCAACCTAGGTGAGCCATCACCTCAGCAGCCAATTAGGAAACTCTTCATTATTTCAGAATGTGAGCCCTGAGTCATGTATGACAAGAAATAGGCCCCCGAAACTCCCATGTCATACTGGAAGCAGGAAGGTAATATCTTTCCATGCTCTGTATAATATCATTTTTTGGCAGCATAAAGAAATCTCTGGCCAGAGACCCTCCAAAGATGTGGGAAGCCATAGCAATGGCCCTGGGCTCCATGACACCAGAGAAGTGGCCTTTTTATGGCCATGAAATTTATCTAACATAAAATAAAGAGGTAAAGGAATAGATGAAGCCCTCCTACATGGAGCCTCCACCACTGTTCAGACCTTCCTATGCCCATGTGTCATAGAAAGGTAAGAAAGTGATTCATACCACTGTTCAGCCTGGAACAGTTGGAAGTGGGGGGGAAGCTGGTTGGAGAGCCGGGGGTAGGCTCTGTCTCATGAGCTCCCTAGCCAGTGAAGTGTTCAGATTCTGTCTTCCTTGCCACTTGGTGACTGCCCTGGCTCCCAGTCCAATCAATCTCAGTAGTCCCAATACAACTTCCAGCATAGACTGTAACAATCACTGCTACTTAACTAACAGGCCTTCCCGGAAAGTCTTAATTTCAAGGGCAAAGAGGCAAAAGTTGAATGTAAAGGCTCATAGGAACTCTCTCACCAGGACCAAAGAAGGAATGGGGAATTCCAGGAACCTCCATACCTGTATCCAGGTTCTGCATTCCCAATGTCTCATCAATCTATTTCTCATCATAAAGAATTTTCACTGTTGGAGGAAGGCTCAGAATCTATATCTATATCTATATCTATCTATCTATCTATCTATCTATCTATCTATCTATCTATCTATCTATCTATCTATCTATCTATGTGTGTGTGTGTGTGTGTGTGTGTGTGTGTGTGTGTGTGTATATGTATATATATATGTTACAAGGATTGTATTTTTATTTTTTGTTTTTCCCAATTGGGAAGGGGCTTGGGAGTGAAAGAGACTGTATTATTGTTAAGTGAAAAAAAAATCATCATTATCATCAAACCTGAGTCCAGAGGGAAACTAATACTACAAATAGATGAGAGAAATATGTATGCAGTAGGTATATTAAATGCACAAATAGCCTGTGTATTTATAGTGAGAAACCTATGCTGATCCACCCTGCCACCAACCACCAGTTTGTTAGTGCCCATTTCTTACTCTAATTGGCATTAGAAGACCAAGTTTCAAATCATGCGTCCAACATTTACCAGCTGTGTGAGACTGGGCAAATTACTGAATCTCTTTCAATGATGGGGTTGAGATCTGAACCCCTAAAAGGAAAAAAAAAACATGTCTTTGGGATCTGGACCTCAAAAAGGAAAAGCCCTGGACTTTACTTTCCCACAGGGCTAAATCTCTGGCCTTTGCCTGAGGGTGTAATCCACTCAACTGGCATTTCATTGTGGCTATGCCCAATCTCTCAATTCTGTTCTGCTACCTCCCAATTACCCCTGACTGCTTCCCACCCTTAATCCTATCTAAACTCCATTCTCCCTTGGCCATGTGGGCAAGGTCTCTGGCATTCTGTTACCTCACAGTCACCCCAGCTTACTGGCCACTCCATCCAGATCCTCCTTAGACCCCTCCTCTAGTCACCCCAGAATACTTGTCCACTCCTAGATCCTCCTCCCATAGTCTTTCTGTATACAAGATGCATCTTAGTCACCATTAAGGTGCTCAGATTCTTTAAAATCTGGCTAATAGCTCACTAATGCTCAGATTTTTTTAAGAGTCTGACCAATATGGTGGATCTTAAATAAACCTTGTCTTTGGCTGAAAGAATGCTTGGGTTGAATTCATTCAGGCAGGACTTGAGACTCTTGCTCTCAATATTTTGGGATCCCAGAACCTCTAACCCTCAAAATCAAGGCTTAGGTGACACTCAAGTTACAGAAGGGTTGTAATCTAGTTTGCAGAACAAATTCCCTCATAGATGAAGTCCCTATGTCCTTAATGTACTGAAGCATTGATAGATTAAGAAATTAAGGGTCAGGGAAGTTAAATGAGTCACTTATGCTCCCACAGCTATTAAGTACAAAATCCAGGCTTAAACCCACATCTCCTGATGCAAAGTCCCCTGCAGTCTCTAAGACACCAATCTGTCTCTTAGGAAGCAGCATTATGTCCATATGACTTTTCTATACACAACACACTTCCTACGTATTCATATATGATACCACTAAGCATTAATTTTGACATAAAAAGAAATCATCTTTAGAATATGTCTCCTCTGACGCTAGCTCTGTTGTGAGTTTTCCCATTTCTGACATGCTCTTCATGAGCTGTTGGTCTTATGAATGAGAGTGTGAAGCAAACAAATAATGTATGCAGGTGCCTTCTACTTCGGTGGGTAAAGGTTAAAGAAAATTGATTAAAAACAAATGAGATCTATGGCAAAGGAAGAGGAGTAAGATGACTTCCCCAAAAAAAAAATTAATCAGCATATAAATTAATCTTGCCTCCAAACTAAGACTAGGACAGGAAGTATTGCCATCAGTATGCTACAACCAGGAGTGACTTCCCCTAAGGAATGCTAATCCACATCACCAACAGCTGGGTAAGAAATGCACATTTTTACAAAAAGACAGAAGGCAAAGGCAAGGAAGAACAAAGGAAATAAAGGGGTTCCACACTGGCTTTGGTACAAACTACCAGTGTGACCTTGGCCAAGTTGCTTAAACCTCTCTGGACCCCAGTTTCTCATCTAGTACTTAGCATAGTGCCTGACACATAGTAGGCATTTACTAAATGTTTTGAATTGAATTGAATTGAGACAACTCTAGTATCTCTTCCAGCATTAAAACTATGTAATCCCATCAGAACTCACAAGATTTTCAGTTGGAGAGAGAGCCCACACCCTATGGTTTCAAGGCATGGCAGTAGAATTCTGGAAAGGTCCTTGGCACATTAGGTGGGCACTCTGTGGTACTAAAGAGACCTAGGCACAGCCACAGGATAAGCAGGTAGGATTGATTTGTAATCTGCATCTTTGGAGAGAATGCCCACCTAGATGAGATCACAGACCCATGGGAATATAGGTGTACTGGAATGATAAATACAAAAAAAAAAGGGGGGGTGGATTTAGTTCATTGTAAGCTTAAAATGTGACAATGGGAAATGGCTGTTAATGCAATATTTTATTTTGTTTGGTTTTCTTTTGCTCCTCCAGATCTATAATTTCAGGACACAGGCAATTACCAACAACACTACCTCCATTGAAGCATTTCAACACCTCAGTCAAATTTATAATCTTAGAGAATTTCCAGAGACACCTGAGAGTTTGAATGACTTACCATGGGTCAGAGATAAGACTTGAACAGAGATGAGATCTTCCACTATTCATTTGTTGTTTCTAAAAGAAAATTATTACAGCATTTTCTAGCACCGCTCTCCTGTGGGTGTGGCCTCCCCATTTTAGACTGCAATCTCCTGGAAGGCTTACATTTCTATACTTTTGGATTTGTATCTTGAGTGTATAGCAAAGTACTTAGCATATGGTAAGCACTTAAAGCTTTTACATTCATACATTTAAACTAGCTAGTCAACTTCAAAACTCCTAAAATGTTCCTCAAAAGCTCTTTCTTTTGTATTTTATTTTAAATTTTGCTTCTCTCTTTATATTCTTCAGGATCTCCTCTCACTTTATCCATTTTTTTGTTCTTTGAATAAGGTTTAACTGATCAAACATTTGTAAACACCTGCTAGGAGACGTGATACAAACACAAAAATGAGTCCATGAACTCAAGGAACATACGTGCTAACATGGGAAGATGGCATGGGGGTGGTCATCAGAGTCATTTGGGAGATACCAAAGGCCTACCTCTCCCCTCTTATTGGAACTACCCCCCTTGTAATGAAGAAGTACACTAATTAAGCAAAGACAACAAATACAGTGACTGCTTCTGACAAAAGATACAAAATCCTGCCTCCATAGTCCCTCCAAATCTTTGCTGAGAGTAGAGTGATAATGCCTATTGCATTATCTTTTCTCTAAGATCCAGACTGATTATTACACTTAATCAGAGTCTGACTACTTTTAGTGTTCTCCTCATTTACATTGGGTAGCTAGGTGGTGAAGTGGGCAGCTAGGAGGCACAATGAATAGAGTTCCGGACCTGGAGTCAGGAAGACCTAAGTTCAAAGCCAGCCTCAGACACTTACTAGCTATGCAATACTAGGCAAGTCACTTAACCCTATTTGCCTCAGTTTCCTCACCTGTAAAATTATCTAGAGAAGGACATGTCAAAGCATTCTAGTATCTTTGCCAAGAAAATCCCAAATGGAGTTATGGAAAGTTGGACATGACAGAAACAACTGAACAACAAACATTTATATTACTCTGATCACTGTGCATGTTGCTCTCTGTTCTGCTCACTTCACTCAGGATCACTTCATACAAGGCTTCCCGTATTTCTCTGAATTCATCATATATGTCCTTTCTTACATCATAATAACGTCGATTACATTTATATACCACAGTGTGTCCAATCATTCCTAATAAATGGATGCCTACTTTGTATTGAGTCATTTGCAACCCTGATAAGAACTGCTATGAATATTTTGGTATATATTGGACAGGTTGAATATTCCTCTGTTTTACTCAAGATGTCAGAAGAAAGAACAGGAGGCCTCCTACATATTGGGTGAACACTCTGAGGCGAACTTATGGGAGGACATGAGCCAAATGGGCAGCCAGGGACAGGTTATGACTCTCATTGGAAAGAAGATCCAAATTGATGACTTGATCCCTATCCCTCCCCCATCTTGCTTAGTCTTTTGACATATTTCCACGTGATCATGGATTACTCATTTCTGATACCAAGGACTTCCTTCATTAACTTTGTGTCTTATACATGTCCTCTCTATAAAAAACAAAACCAAACCTATACAGCTTTGGCAACCAGCCAATGTGTCCACTCACCCGATATTTGTTGTTCAACCGAAAAGCACACTTACTCACAAACAAACAAACAAACAACAAAAAAATGGGATCCACATCATTTGGGGGTAAAAAGTGGGAAATAAAAGCTCCACTTGAGGGATTTGATTCTTTTTTTTATACTAGTCCCAAGCATGTGGCACAGAATACACTTAGCTCAAAAGCAGATTTTCTCTTCAGTTAAGTGTCAATACTAAGTATAACACTAACCATCACTTCTGGAATACAACAGCCTAGCTATTTCAGGCATGTAAAGCCTTTACAGTTGCTAAAATGGGTGGCAGGTTGGGGAACCATGAAATTCCTATTCCTTCTTCAGGGAAGGCTTCCAAGACATATGATGTTGTGATGCTAATAAATTCAAAAATAAACTGTGAGTATAAATGCAACCAGAGTACACAGGATTCAGGACAGCTTCCAATAGTGAGGGCAATTTGCAAGAAAGAACTGGGCCTTTTGTCCTTCAGTTTGGGGCTAGTGGAAAGAACACTTTAAATGAGACAATACAGCATGAACACACTTCCCTGGATATTCACACTGAAGGAGGAGAAATATGAGGCCACAAAGAGGTGACAAACTGGAAGAAGCTGTCATATGTGGCCGTGAAAAATTAAAAACCAAATAAGAGAATATGAGAGCTACGCACATCGCAAATATTTTCTTAATATGTTTTACTTTTCTGAAAACAAATCTTGTTTATATACATACGTATAATACATGTATATATTACATTCTAATCATTTCTAGATATAATCCTCACCCACCAAATGAGTCCTCCTTTTTGAAAAGGAAAAACAGTTCAGCAAAACTGAATCCCATGTTTATTCATGGTAACCTGGCCTAACAGTGTATGTAACATTTCTCCCTCTACTGAAAAGAGGGAGGAATTTCCTTATCCTGCTTACCCAAACTGGCAACCTATTATTCTTGAATCCTTACTCTTTCTCCCTTCTTATATCCCATCTGTTGCCAAATTTTGTTGGTTCAACCTTTGGCACATCTCAATTCTTTCCTCTAATACTGCCACCATCCTGGTACAGGCCCTCCCCACCTCACACATGGATTATTGAAGTGGCCTGCTCATTGCTCACTCTCTCTCTCTCTCTCTCTCTCTCTCTCTCTCTCTCTCTCTCTCTCTCTCTCTCTCGCTCTCTCTCTCTCTCGCTCTCTCTCGTTTCTTCCCACTCCCGTCCATCCTCCACTCAGTTTTCCAAGTAATCTTATTAAAGCACCAATTCAATAAATGCCAGGGGCTCTGTCACCTCCAGGGTCAAATATAAAATCTGCTGTCTCTTAAAGTTCTTCATAATCTTTTTCTTCTTTACTTTTACAGTCTTTTTTACACCTTCCCCCACCACACACACACACACACACACACACACACACACACACACACATACACACACACATTTTATGATCCAGTGAATAAGACACTCCATCTTCCAACTCCTTGTCTTTTCACTGGTTGTCCCTCAAGCCTGGAATGTTCCTCCTCCTCCTCTTGGCCTCCTGGCTTCTCTGGTTTCCTTCAGGTCTCAAGGATATATTCTCTTCCCTCCCCAAACTGCTCTCCACACAGCTACCCCTCTGATATATGAAACATCCTAAAACATTGACCTGACCACATTTCTCCTCCACTCAAATATCTTTGGCCCTCTTTGGCCAAAGGGAATCCTTGGCACAGCATTTCAGATGTTGCCATCACAAGAGTCCCACCTGCCTTTCTAGGCTAATTCCATGTGGCCTTCTCTATTCTAGTCCAATTGACTTACCAGCTGTTCAATGGATATGATCCACATGTCTTTGCAGGGGCTTGAAAACTACTCCCTCACCTCTGATTCAAGAATCCCTAGAATTCTTCAAAGCACAGAGGAGATGCCTCCTCCTCCAGGAAGTCTTAGCTGATTCTCCTGGTTTTTAGTTCTCTTTCTGTCTTGAAATTACTTTGCATGACTCTTTCATTTGCACTTGTATCCCCAGTGTTTCCACAGTAGAATATTAGCTCATTGAGGACATGGGCTATGTCACTTTTGTTTAATATACCTGTGAATCTATATCCCCAGTGCATAACACTGAGTAGTTATTTAATACATTTTTATTAAGTGATTGCTAAGGAGAAGAGTAGGTCTTATTTAACATTTCAGTTCTCTTCAAGGGTCTGGCAAATCTTTGGGTGCACAGTTAATCAACGAGCATTTACTAAACACCTACTATATGCCTGGAACGTTGCTAAGTGCTGGGGGTACAGGAAAAAAAGGAGGGAGAAAGTTCCTGCTTTCAAGGAGTTCACAGCATTTAATGAATGTTTGTAGAATTGTGTTGAGCTGATTTAGAATTAACTGTGCACATAGGAGGTATGGGCTGGGTTTGTGGATAGACTTTTTGGAGAAGAGAGGTAAAACATTGTTGGGATTCCTTGAAAAGGCTCAGGGATAAGTATGGGTGTTGAATGCAGGGTAACCTTTGAGTCTCTCCATTCAAAAGCTCTACTGAGAAGAAATTGCCTAAAGAAAAGAAGTTTGGAATTCTTTTCCCCAGTGGAACAGCAACCTGGCTAGATAACTTGAAAGAAAATGTAGATTTCTGCAGGGGGAAAGAGATGAGGCCACCAGCTTTTTATTTTACAAGCTGAATTTTGTCTGTGAATTGATGCTCATTCTATCCCCCGCATCCCTGAATGAAATAAATGAGAAAGGCAGGAGATGGAGGTAGCAATTCAATTTTCTCTTCTGCAACAAGATGCGAGTTGGTGGGTCTCATCTGCTTTCAGAACTTGAACATTCATCCATATTTTATACGCCTTCATAAACAGTGTTTAGATAAACCCATGGAACCATGGGACTGAAAGGAACTTTGAAAGGTCATGTCTTACATCCCCCTGCCTCCAGGCAGGCTGGCACTCCCACCCACCCCATAAACAGTTCCTTTTCCAGGTCTTTTTTAGGGGTGGTCGGGGGAGGCTGGTAATGAGGAGGGTAAATGTCGTAAACACATACAAAAAATTATTTTTAGCACACACACTCTCCCTTTATATAATGCCAGGGGCAGACTGTACTCCAAATGCCTTACACATCTTTTTTTTTAAATTTTTTTTTTCCAATTCTAAATGCATTTGTGCAAATCTTATATGAATCATCAAGGCTTTTGAAAACAATTTATAGGGGGAGAAACTCTGCCCTTTTCATTAGGGTGAGTAAAACTCACATCACGTCTCTGTTGTTTAAAGAGAACAAT
The DNA here is from genome assembly GCF_003287225.1 of Phascolarctos cinereus. Taxonomy (NCBI): domain Eukaryota; kingdom Metazoa; phylum Chordata; class Mammalia; order Diprotodontia; family Phascolarctidae; genus Phascolarctos; species Phascolarctos cinereus. The sequence goes on along the minus strand of NW_027556402.1, from coordinate 226,314,832 downwards.
GGATGGGTGGATGAAAGAATTTCTGCTGAACTAACAAACAGCTGTTCCAATCTCATGTTCAGCCAGTTGTTTTTTTTAAATGATCTCTAGCATGCTACCTTCATGGAGTGTAACCTTCCCTGCTTCCTCTGTGCAAACTTACTAAGTACACATCAGAAAACTGGTCTTCTAAAAGAAAGTCCTATTTTCCAGTGCACATTCCTCTCCTTTTCTCTTTTTTGTCCTGTTGTGGCTGGGTGGTTGGTTTGTGACTATTGTCCTTTCTATATGTTTGTTTCCATCCCCAGAGAAGGAAACTTCAACATTTGCGAAGGGAACAACATGCATGAGTCTTCTTCATAGTGCCCAGTGTGGGACTTTGCTTTCTTTTCTTGTTTTTGCCAATTTAAGGCAATCTTTCAATTCAACAAACACTGATTACAAGCCAGGCAGAACATTTATTACTATGTGCCAGGCGCCGTGTTAGGTGTTGAGGATGTGAAGAAAAATAGTCCATACCTTTATTGACTGACTGCAAATCAATCAGAGAGATTTTCTCACTTGACAAAGACATCGCAGTATAGGACATTTTTTGTGGGGTTAATTGGGGTAGAGATGACTCGTTGATTAAGTCTGTTCGACCCTCACTCTTATACATGTAAGACTTAACTAGATGAAGGGTCTCTGATTTCATTAACATAGGAAACTTCTGGGATAGGAGCTTATTCTAATAACATAATTACAACTTACCTATAACTCAGAATAAGTTCTAAAGAATTTCCTGAAACACACAGGTTAAATGAATTTCCCAGGGTCATATAGAAAATATCAGAGTCAAGATTTGAAATGAAGTTTGTGTTCTCTAAATCTAGCATGCTAGCCAGACAATAATGAGCCTGAAGTATAATACACTCAGAGGTCCACTGGTAAATGTTTAACAACCCAGATATCAAAAATAAATGTACGTATAACACATTCTTTTTGATTTTAATCTGAATTATTAACATTTGCCAATTACTTCATTAAATCTAGAAAATCAATAGAATAATAAATCAAGCCCTGACTTATACTATTATTTGCTGGTTTCTGACATATAAGCGCTCTCACTGAAAATTTAACAATTGGCACTCAGAGCCAATTTAAGCTAGCTCCAGCATATCTCTGAATATACCTATATAAATATCCCAGGCACAATGGTACAACATCCTGAATTTATGTTTGTCTTTCCATTTATCGTGACATTTCAGCAAGGCAGCCTTCATGTCTATGGTATTACATTTCTATTCTTCACTTCTTAAATTAGTGAGCATTATGATCTTTTTTTCTCCCAGGGTATGAAGCCTTATTATTGATCAAACTAACTGTTATTCTTTCTAACAATTAGAGCTGCCTAACATTGGAATAAGCTGCCTCTGGCTGGAGTAGAGCCCCCTCCATGGAAGCTCTTTTAGCTGAAGCTAAATGACCAACTGTTGGGGGGAAAATATATATATATATATATATATATATATATATATATATATATATATATATATATATATATATATATATATATATATATATATAACACTCTTTGTGTTTGCAAAAAAAAAGAAAGAAAGAAAGAAAGAAAATGAAATGGGTACCCATAACCTAAGGAATAATTGAATAAATTGTGCAAATTGTGATAGATAAATATAACAGGGGATGATGAAACTGGTAAACACCTATATGAAGTGATACAGAGTGAAGAAATCAGAACCAAGAAAAACAATAGAGACTACAATAATATAAATGAAAACAATACAAAAAGGCAGTTGGACACAGATGAAATGAAATTACTAATATTGGCTCCAGAAAACAGAGGATGAAATATTTTTCTCCTCTCTCTGAAGGAGAGGAAGGAGAGCTACAGGTACCCAATGTTGCATAGCCAAATCAACAAGCATTTATGAAGTCCTTGGTAAGTACCAGGCATGGTGCTAAGTGTTGAGGATATGAACACAAGAAAGAGAAAGACACTCCCTTGCTGTGACAGAAGATTACATTCTAATAAGAGAAAACAACATACACAAAGGAACTGTAAAGCTGAATTGTGGAGTGGGGCAGAGGGAAAATGAAAATACACAAGAGGGAGGAATAGAGTTGAAGTCCAGATTCAGAAGAAATCCAAATTGGCTGGCCCCAAACTGAAGTACTAGAAGGAAGTCATCCATAGGAAAAAGGGCTAGCAGCCCAGAGTCATATTCCAGGTCAAGAAGGTCACAGAGAAATAAGCATTCATTGAGTACCTACTAGACAGGAGGCATAATGCTAATACCTAGGGATATAAAGAAAGACAAAAAACAATCCCTGTCCTCCACGAGTTCACAATCTAATGGGGGAGGCAACATGAAAAAACCTATGTGCATACAAGACATACACAGGATTAACTGGAGATAATCTCAGAAGGAAGGCACTAGCTTTAAGTGGGATCGTTACAAGCTTCTTGCAGAAGGTATGATTTTAGTTGGACCTGAAGGAAGCCAGAAGATGGCGGTGAGGAGGGAATGCAGGCATGGGACAGAGCCTATGAAAATGGACAGAGTCCAGAGATGGAATGTCTTGTTGGAGAAAGAGCAAAGAGATCTGTGTCACTGGATTACAGAGAAAGTGGAGAAGAGTAATGTGTAAGAAGACTGGAAAGGTAGAAAGGTTAAAATACAAAGTACCTAGCCTGACATTCTGAGCTCTTCACAGCCTGCCTAGTCCACCTTTCCAGCCATGAACTTTGTATTGCAGTTTAACTGGACTACAAATTTTTTCCCAGAGGGAATGGCATTTCATGTCCTGCCTTCATGCACCTGGGCAAAGCCATCCTCCATGCCTGGACTGCTCTCTCTACTCCTCACCAAGTATCATACTCTGTTTACACTGTCAGATGCAATTGCTGCATCAGGTGATAACCTGTCTTTTTTTATCTTTGTATAAAGGATAGGGCTAATGGGTGGGGGGTATATTGGGAGTGTGTCTACTAAATAAAAGGCAACAATGGAACTTTTAAAAAACAAATCAATGCTCAATCACCGTTTGTTAGAGGCGTCATAGGCAGGATTCATACTCAGGTACAGGTTGGACCAGATCTGGAGTCCCTTCCAATTCTAAACTTCTGGGATTCTTCATTCCATCATAAAAAGGACAGGTAGGTAGTGCAGTAAATGGAACAGTAGATCTAGAGTCAGGAAGACCTGAGTTCAAATTTAGCCTTAGACACTTACTAGCTGCATGATCGTTGGTAAATCACTTAATCGCTGCCTGCCTCAGTTTCCTCAACTGAAAAACAAGAAGAATAATAGTATCTAACTGCCGCATTGATTGGTAAGAAGCAGAGCTCCCTTTGTATTCTCTGAGGACTGAACCCCCATTATCCAGTCCCTTATTACATATTTATACGTGTGTGTGTGTGTGTGTGTGTGTGTGTGTGTGTGTGTGTGTGTGTGTGTTTTAGAAATGAGGAAACTGAAGTTCCGAGAAATGAAGTAACTTGCTCAGGGTCACAAAGCTATATAGTAAGTTAGAGGATTCTGACCCCAGGACCAACTCATTCCAAAAAAGAACCTAGCTAAAAGAGCCTCTGCTAAATCCTCTTACTGATAAGGTATCATTGCTTCTGATTACAAGACGATCATTAGCCTGATTTAAAATGCTTCACCTATGGCCTAGAAAGTTAAGTACGTGAAATGCTTGCCTCTCACTCCCTCCCCAATCCATCTAACGTTCCAAGCTTATTTAAGCAGCTATTTCAACCCATCCACCTTAGAAGGCAAGTTCCGAAGTCAGCCCTCTATTATAGTCTATTGTAAAAGCAACTAGGTATTCTTCAACCTTCTTGTGGGTTACAGCAGATGGCAATCTCTTATAGCAGCAATCCAAACCTGCTGCTCCCTTCAGATAAAGAAGTCTAGACTCGAGGCTGCCTCATCTTAGGCTCTGCCAGTCACCGATAAAGATTGGCCATGGCAATTTCCCTCTGCTCCAACAATAGGCAAACGTCATCTGACGATGGGGCTGTCGGGATGAGAAGAGAGATTCGGAGGCAAGATCTCCCCTTATCCCAAGCCCTGTGTCTCTTTCTTCTGGCAGCTTAACTCCACTCATGTCAGAACATAGCACGAGTCTATTAAGATTTACCAAGATATTTACCCTGTGCAATCTATTGAAATAATAGCTCTCTTTTTAACCTTTCCCTCTATTTACCTGACATTCTCTCCCAATAAAAGCACCTACGCACTCATCAGGAAGAAATGTCGGTTTAACATTTCCCGCTCCCGACCTTTGTGGATGCTCTAGATGTTTGACAGCATGTAACTTTAACAGTGCAGCAGAGTCTGCGCTGTTTTCCCCAAGTAGCGACGGGTTGGGATGAATGGAGCTGAATGGGGAGAAGTTGAAACAATTAGCCCCTATCTCTTAACTGGCATTTCAGTTAATGGATGGGAAGGCTGAGGCTGGGTGTCACCACCTATGAGAAGCATTTCCCAACCCTCTCATTGTCAGAGCTCCCTCCCTCCTTCTCAAATGATCACATATACATTCACACGTCACTCAATAGAATGTGAGCTCACTGACAGCAAGAACTGCTTTCTGTTTTGTTTTGTGTATGTATCCACATCACTCAGTCCAGTGCCTTTCACCTAAGTGGACTGGATTCCCTTGGACTGTATCTCCTCAATACAGGCTGAATCAATACGGGTACCCACAGGGAGATATCCCAGCTATACCTTCAGCTACAGAAAACTGGTCTACTGAATAGCACTGGGTTTGAAGCCCTGAGTTGTTGGAGTCAAATGCCGCCCCTGATGCTCACTACCACCATGACTGAAGTCACTTAGACTTTCTCAGCCTCAGTTTTCTTCATCTGTAAAATGGAGGTGTTGATAGCACATGTCCAGGAGGTTGCTGTGAGGATCAAATGAGATCATATAGGCCAAATGTTTTATACACCTTGAAATGCTGGATAAATATTACATATAAATATGCATACATATAGAATGACATCTGTTCTATCAATACGGTGTGACAGAAATAGCATTTCCCCAGTGCAATTTCTTTCTTCTGTCCACAGCATGGGGAGGCTTGACCTAAAAGAAGACCAGCCTGGTATGTAGCTGGTGAGCAATTTCCCACAAATCTTCCATAGGAATCTAACACACTAGAGTCCTTCCTCTAGATTTGTCGATATTGTGCAGTTAGCAGTAGAGCTAGTTGTCCTTTGACTATCTCTCACTCTTACGTAACTTTTTTCTATTCTTACATTTGGTTTTCTGATGAAATAATTTATGCTACTTCACATATATAATTATTGATTAATTACTTGATACATACCTACTATGAATATTTTTATTGCCTTTTGGCAACCCTCAATTTTAAATTCTTTGGAACCTGTGGCATTCCATAATAATATATTCCAGAATGATCCATGTTATAGAATCCCATATTTCCATAACAATACTACATCAGCAGAATATTATTTTAAAAGGATGAGTCTTTCAGGAAGCTTGTGATCGTTCAAAATATTGATCAATTACCCAAAGGCAACACCACTCTCTCCTATCACCCCCCCACACTCAATTCTGTGACTAGTTCAATGTCTACCAGCAAGGTCTGCCCAAGAGGTTGATGTTGATGTAGATCTTGGCATAGGGAGAGATACAGATGTAGGTATAGGTGAAAGTATAGCCCCAGGTATAAGCAGAAGCATAGGAGTCAGTGTAGGAATAGGTGTAGTCATACATATCTCAGACCAGTTCTATCCTATCCAACTGCAGATCATAGTATGAATAATGAGCATTCTTCATCTTTTTATTTTGTTTTATCAATTTTTTCTGTGTAGATGGTTAGGCTAAACTCAAGAGTGGTCATGGATCTCATTTAAATAGAAGCTACAACTATTCAATTAGCAGAAAATTAGTAAAAGCTTCCTTTTAATTTATGCTGAATAAAATACAGCTTCCTGATGAACTCTGTATGTGAAGATCTTTGTGACCAATGTGAAGGGGGTAGAACCCAAGGGCAAAGAATAGCTTCTAAGGTGAGCATTAACTGAACCTCAGCAACATGGGCAATCATTGGCAATCATTATTGCTAAGCTAGGCAGGGTTTAGAACTCTGTATTTATAATCCAAGCACCTATTCTCCATTTGGATAACTCTAATTATTATGATATTTCCTCTCAAAGCAAGCTCACATTTGCTTCTCCCATCCATTACTCCGCGTTTTACCATATGGAAAGTGAAGGGGAAGAGGAGGGGAATATGAGTATAATTTATAAAGTGTTAGTTTTACCTTGGCCAAGCTCTTCTCCAGAAATTAATTGTCTATTTCCTTTAACTTTCATACTCAAAGGCTACATTTCCTGTTGTGTGTCTTCTGGTCCTATTTTGTTTTTTTTTTTGTTTGTTTGTTTGTTTGTTTTATTTCTTTAAATGGTCTCCTTGGGATAGCCTCCATATTTGTTTTATCTCATTAGCTGTAAAAGCCTATCTTGGATTGGACAGATTGTGACCAATGCCGACTGTGAACTGGTACATGGCTTATCCATTCTGGTCCTTTCACTAAGTTAAAAATATTGTTGTCATATCCAATTTTTAAACAATTGAACTACAATGCTGACTGATGATTAACTCCTAATCTAGGGCCTCCATATTTCTTTCTGCCATACTTCTGCACAGCCACTCATTCTTCATTTTTATCTGAGCATGGGTCCTTACTACACGTCGTTCAAGTTATTTATGACTCTTCCAACTCATCGCTTGGTTTCAAGTCAGAATTATGGAAGATCACAAATATTCCCCTGGGTTCAGTGTGGGAGGACTCAACAAATTGGAACAGGGTTCATCTGGGCATTCTCCAGCTATTGTCTGGGTCTCTGGTTTGAAACTAAAGCTGAAACCAGATAAGTAAGGTTTACCTTTAAAGTTTCAAATGGTTTCAAGTTTCACTCAGGACCCTTAACATGATACTGGTCTCAATTAATGTATAATATAAGTAGGTATAAAGTTTCAGCCATAAATCAGTATTTGACATATGTTGGAAATACTCTCAAGTCAGCTTCACCAAAATCATTTGAGCTTTCTAGAGAAAGTATTCCCATTTGTTATCCAACAAATCCCACCTAGACAAGACCCCTCCTTGTGAAGATAAGACCAGCAGGATTTCTGATTAAGCACCAAAGATAACAAGGTGCAGACTTTGTTACAGCAGATGTACTGTCTCTGACCTGACAGTGTATCACTTACTTACAACTCAATCAGGCATCCCAATGAGGGGTAACACACCATCCTAGAATGATGAGAGATGATGAAATGGAACCAAAACGGGGACTTAATCTGTGTTTTTAAAGACCACTTACATGCTAGCAGACTTTCAAACTTTCTACACTATAGAGAATAATGTGGTAATGTGTTTGATTAGATAGTGCATCAGACCATATTAGTGTAACCACTTACAGCCTCACTTACAAAGTATTCTGAGGCCATCATATAGATTTTTCCCCCCAACATATCAATTTTCCAATAGATTGTTCCACTGCTGATTGCCCTGAACACTACAAAAGGTGAACCCGATCTTCTCTGGCACACTTAATTCTAATCCCATGACCACCTTTTCTTTTTAGCTCTTTAATGAAAAAATCTATATATATGAATATTGAACACTCTAGCTTATTACAGTTGGATTTTCTCACAAAGTTTGCGTAGTGTCCTTGCTTTAAAAACAACTTTTCTCTTCTCTTCCTGTCAGAGAGGCAACATGGAGTGGTTAGAGCACTGGGCTTGGAAAGAACGGTCTACTTAGAGTTACAGGACCTGAGTTTGAATCTTTGTTCTGTCGCTTATTATAGCTGGGATTTTGGGCAAGTTATTTAAACTACATATATATGTGTGTGTGTGTGTGTGTGTGTGTGTGTGTGTGTGTGTGTACATATATATGTATATATGTGTGTATATATGTGTATATATGTATGTATGTGTGTGTATATATATACATACATATACATGTGTATGTATGTGTATATATATGTATATATACCTATGTTTCTCAGCAGTAACATTTTGATCGCTAAGGTCTCTTATGGCTCTGGAGTTATTATTTTTCATCCTAATACCTGGGTTCTGATCCTAGCTTCTTCTCTTTACTAGCATGAGAAATCATGGGTACATGACTTAACCTGACAGCCTCAGTTTCCTCATCTGTAAAATGAGGAGGTTAGATTAGATGACCTCTAGGGTCCCTTTCAGCTTTATATTATTATCCTGTGAGCCTAAGTTCTAGATTTCAGTCTTGCCCCTTATTTATGCAAAAAATGCGAGTGGCTTCTCTGACCTTTAGTTTCTTCTTCCAGAAAGTGAGAATAATACCTATGGTACCTACCTCAGGGGGATGTTGTAAGGCTCAAATAAGATAATTTGCATAAATTCCTTGGCACAGCTTAAAATATTTTATCAACAATTGTCAATATATTTTTAAATATATATAAATATGAGATTCATGACAGGGAACCGTTTTTAAAATGGAAAAGCTAAAATAAAAGGTTATTCAGAAAAAAGATCAATATTTAACCTGGAAGGATTTACGTTTAGGGGGTCTGGTTGACAATGTGAGTGGTGACATACCACAACATTTGAAAGGAAGTTGGAAAAGGGCACCATGAGCGTTGGGCAATTAACACCATTTTTTTTTTTTTGCAAAGCTTCATGATTTGACCTAGGAAGCATGTGGGGGTGGTAAACATGAGCTGTTCCATCAAGATGACAGACTGGGTCCCACACATGTATTTGGGAAAGCGGGGAGGAGGGAGCTAAAGGGAGGGAGGAGCAACATAACATTTGGCAATTACAAAATTAAAATAGGCATTTATGAGCAGAGGAAGGAACCAGCCCACAACAAGGATGCTTCAAATGGGGCTAGGATTCCTCTGCTCCTTTTGCAGGGTAGCCTTTCATTGATTACAAAGAGCAAGGAAAAACCTTGGTCATTGAGAAGCAGCTCTGAAAACTCAGTCAGTGCCCCACAGGTCCACCTTACCTATGGCCACTGGAAATTATAGGATTGTAAAGCTAAAAGGGGCCTCAGAGGCTATCTCGTCCACCCCTCAAGGACCCAAGAAAGTTAAATGCTTTACCCAAGATTGTACAGGTAGTGAGGTCCAGAGGTGGGATTTTAATGAAAGTACTTTCACTGGAGAGACAGTACTCTTTCCACTATACCAAGATGCTTTTTAAGACAGTTTTTAAGGTTTCAAAAGCTCCACATTTTATCTGGAGGAATGAATGAATGCGTGAATGAATGAATGAATAGGCATCTGTTAAGTATTTGCAATCTCAAAATCATCTGGCTAAATGCTGGAGATGCAAATAGAAAACAAAGATTGTCTCTATTTTCTTAAGCATTTATTAAGCACTTACTATATGCCAAGCACCGGACTAAGCCAAGGAGGATTCATCTCAATCTTTGCCCTTGACTTCCTATGAGTGCCATCTCAGATCAGAATGGTTTCTTAAGCAACCACAATTCCTAAATTTGACAAAAGAAATTAAGAATGTTGTGATTTCTAAAGGACACCAGATATAGAATTAAGATGACATCTGTACCATCCAGCTGAAGTATTCATTTAAAGGGACTTGCAGGTTCCCTGAGAGAAGAGTAAACTATTCTAAGGAATTACCTGTCTCAAGAAATTGTTAGGGAGTTACCTCAGAGGACTCAGCCATATTATATGATATAGAATGCTGAATTCCATGGCATTCTGAGTCCAAAGCAGGAGAAGAAAACTTGGAGTATATGTGTGTGGTGTGGTATAGGCTATGTGTGTTTCTGTGTGTGTGTGTGTGTGTGTGTGTGTAGACAACCTGACCCTGATACACTGATATGAATTAAAATCCCACACTGCCAATAGCTTGAAGGACATCTCTACCTGGACGTCTCATCAACATCTCAAGCAAAACATGATCACTTCGTAACTCATGAGCCTTCACCATCCCCCCCAAAAAAATAAATCCTTATCACAGCTCCTGAAATTTTTCATATTCCTAGAGAGGCATCACTGCTGTTTCCAATTATGGTGGCGTCCTCTACTCTTCTCTCTCCCTCCTTCCCCCACACCATAAACAATTAGTAGCTAAGTCTTGCTAATTCTGCTCTTACAACAGTTCTTGAATCTACCTCCTCTCTATTCCCTCTGCCAATGCCTTAGTTCAATCCCTATCACCTCTCACCTGCACTATTTCAATAGTCTTTCGATCACAGGACCTGTCACATAGTAGGTGCTTACTAAGTGTCTATTGGTTGGTTAATGTATATTGACCATGTCCCTTTACCAATCTACCATCCACCCAACTTTCAACTCAATATTCCTAAGACAGATATTTGATCGAGTCACCTCCCTGCTCAAGAGCCTTCCTTTGGCCCTCTGTAGCCCATAGAGTAAAACACAACTAATTCAACCTGAAAATTGAAGCCCTCCACAATATAGCTTTTGCCTGCCCTTCCAATCTTATTTCTTATTACTTCCTATCAGGAACAATATGTTCTAAACAAATGGGTCAATTCTTACCCAAACTCAACACTCCAGCTCCTATCTTATCTCTCTTGGTCTCATCCCAGCTTTCCTCCTCCATACATTTTATGGAGCACCAAACTGGCCTCCTAACTCTCCCCTAGACACACCCTGGAATATCCAATTCCCTTGCCTTTGCCCAAGCTGTCTTCTGGGCCTGCAAAGTGTTCCTTTCTCCTCACTGCCTTTTACGATCTCTTACTCCCTTCAAAACAAGTTTAATGTCACTTTCTACAAAAAAGTATGGTGGATGGAATGTGTGCTCAATTTGAAGACAAAGAACTCGCGTTCAAATCCTGGCTCTCTAACTTTATACATGTGTTACCCTCTAGTAAGTCATTTCACCTCTCTGTGCCTCAGTTTCCTCATATGTAAATTGAGCTGAAATGATTAGATGGTCTGTAAGACCCCTGGCAATTTCAATTTATTATCCACTTTCCCCCCTCCATCCTCAAATTATCTTGTTTGTTTTTAGCACCACTCCCCCCTTGTAGACAGGAAACTCCAGGATGGCAAATACTATTGAATACCTTTTTTTTCTATATATCTCCAGTAACTGGTATAATACTTTGCACTTGTCAAATGCTTAATACACATCTGTTTACTGTCATTAAATACTGAGGCCAATGTCCACAGAAATTCAAAATCACAAAATCTCAGAGTTAAAAGAGATCTCAAGAGATCTTTCTCTTGCTGTCCATGTGACTTTAGGTAAATACTTTCCTCTCCCTCAGCCTTAGTTTCTCAAAAGTAAAATGAGAGGGTTGGAGTAGATAATTTCCAAGATCCCTTCCAGCTCAAAAACACTGTGATTTTAAGTATTCTTTGCAAAACTAAGAAAAGTGTTGAGGAAAAGAGAAAGATAAGATAAGAAAAAAGCAAAGCAGAGCAATGAGGTAAGAGACTGGCAAAGAGTGGCGATCACACAGCTAATAAGCATCTGAGGCTGGATTTGAACTCAGGAAGATGAGTCTTCCTGACTCCAGGCCTAAAACAGCATACACTCTGGTGCCACCTAGCCTGGCACAATGTAGATGTTATAAATTCTAGTGATGATGATGACAAGGATGAGGATGAGGATGTTGATGAAGATGATGATGACTATGACTACTACTAGTATAGTATAGGCACTTAAATAAAAACTTGTTTATTGGCAAATGCTGATTTCTTCATCTGTACCACCTCTAGTACCCACCTCATAATATTGAAGGATCAAATAGGATGATGTGAGTAGAGGAGTAGAAAAATGTCAGTGGTTATTATTACTTTCAGTATCAGTTATCCAGAAAGTTAAATTGTATGGAATCACTCATTTCCTGGCAATGCTCTATAAGTAAAACATTATCCAATTTTCAAACAGTCACTCCTTAATAAATAAGCATTTAGTAATCACCTCCGTGGTGCCAGGCACTGAGGATACGAAGACAAAAATGAAACCAACCCTGCCCTCAGCAAGCCTACATTCCATCAGGAGAGACAATGTGCACATAAACATGTAAGTATGCATATATGCAGACAGCTAGGTGGGGTAGTGGATAGAGTGACTGGCCTGGAGTTAAGAATATTTGAGTTCAAATCCAGCCTCAGACACTTACTAGCTCTGTGACCCTGGGCAAATCTCTTAACACTGTCTCAGTTTTCTCATCTGTAAAATGAGCTGGAGAAGGAAATAGCAAACCACTCTAGTATCTTTGCCAAGAAAACCCCAAACAGGATCATGAAGAGTCGCCCAAAACTTAAAAACAACTGAACAACAACATGTATGTATATAAACATTTGCCATATATATATATATATATATATATATATATATATATATATATATATATATATATATATATATATATGTATATATATATATATACACATATATATATATGTATGTATGTTTGTATGTATACATATATATGTTTACCCATACATATGCAATATATGTGTGTGTACATATACATATACATCAGGAGTGGGGAACCTGTGGCTTTGAGGCCACATGTGGTCCTCTAGGTCTTCAAGTGTGGCCCTTTGACTGAATCCAAACTTCACAGAATAAGTCCCCTTAATAAAAAGCTTTGTTTTGTAAAACTTAGACTCAGTCAAAAGGCCACACCCAAGGACCTAGAAGGCCACAGATTCCCCACCCCTGAAAATACATACACATACGTACACATCTCTTGTGCTTGTTTAGACATGTATTTGACATCTCCTTAGAACCTAGGTATGGGACAGCCTGTGCTATAGATGATTTATTGGAAAATATGAAAAATCTCTTAACAGAATGAAAAGTCAAAAGGATTGTGATTGGCAGTGGTGGAAACAACAGATTTTTTCAAAGCGTTAAACCACAACAACCACATTGCCAGCTCAGAGACGCTTCCAACTTGGGTCCTCCACTGTCTTGATCACTGACCACCTCACCAGTTCTTTTTCCATGCTCACTCCACTCCCTAGTCTCTGGTCATTCCTCCACAACAGCCTGGTCACTATATCTTTACTTTTTCCAATCCTCCCCTCCTCCTAGTCCTAGAACCATGAACCCATGATCAAAGCAATTTTATCGTTGTTCCTGGATAAGGCACTTCCATCTTTCACCAGTATGGTCCCATTCACCTTGCCCACAATTTTCCAGACCAAAGTGTCGACCCTGATTGCAATTTCCTTATATGTGTCATATACGAGTTTTTCCAAGAAAACACCAAATGGGGTCACAAAGAGTCAAGCATAACTGAAAAATGACTGAACAAGAATATAAACCTTTTGAGGACAAGGCTTGTCTTTACTTTCACATTTGTAAACTCTAGTACATAGCACAGAACATACCTCAGAGAAAAAGTAATTAAGAAATGCTTGTTTTATTCACTCATTCATTTCTGTTTGAAACAATATCAGATAAAGAGACTGGAGATAATCATCTCTTTCTTTCATTTACCCATCCGCTATTTCCTCTTAAATAGTTGGTGAAACCAAGGCCCAAATAGGCTGCTTGTCCAAGATTCCATAGTGAAAGGAACAGCAGAGCCCCAGGATCCTGCACCCTTTCCTACTCTGGTGCTGTTTTCTTAGCACACAGCTGGAAGACTAGATCATAAAAACATGGAAGAAGCTATCATTCCACCATCTTGAAGCTGCCTCTTCTTTTCAAGGGTAGAATCCTCTTAGATCTGGATTCTCCCCATCGATTAATTCTTTTACTGACTGACAGTTTTCATGTGTGTTAATACACCTAGCATACTGTCCTTACGCTGTCTCCTTTGGGCTTCGATGGGTTAATCCCATTCAGAGCAGAATCAGCCCTGCCATACCCAGCTTTAAACTTTGTCTTCCAAAGCATTACAGGAATCTCATGAATGAAATGAAAATGTTTTGAAACACAAGCCTCTTTAATAGCCCCAGCAATCATCAGTAAATTGCCGACTTTACAGGTATAAATTTCAGTAAGGGTCAGGAAAATTCATTCATTAGAATTACGGGAGATGAAAATTTAAATGTTCCTGTAATATTTATAGGAAAAGTGTCATCAGTATCAAATGGACTTAAATCATATCCATTAATTATTAAGCACTTCTCTACATTTCTGAGTGAAGTTTTTAATGGAATGAAATCTCCTTAACTTCAGTAACGTCATTACTGCCTATTTATAACAGGCTTTGTGTTTGGCTCAAGAACTGCCTTCTCACTCAGGCTGGGGGCAGAGGAGGTTAACCCTCTGAAGAGAGGCTTCCAATCAAATCTATTACTTGGGGTTCAAGAGAAAAAAGAGAGGACGTGGACCATCTTCTAAACATAAGCACAGGTACTCAATGGTGCTATTATTAATCAAGTCAAGATTTCATTTTTCCAGAAGAGAGAAGATACTTACTGTGTTTACATTTTGGGTCATAGAGGGGCCACTTTGCATAATGCATAGAATGCAAGGCTTAGTCAGAAAGAGCTACGTTGAAATTCTCCCTCGATACCAGTCATGTGTCCACGAGCAAGCCCCCTAACCTCTCTTCCTCCCCACCACCAGGCAGTTCCCTAGGATTGTGTCCACTAAGGTATAGACTGGAAGCAATCTGCATTAGTGGAGAGTTTTCACACAGAGTTCCCTAAGCTGATGAAATCAAAAGTCCCAAAAGTATTTGTGATAAAAGTAATGGGATCACAGATTTAAATCTTTGAGGGACCTCAGTTCATTTAAGCCAGTGATGTCAAAGTAAAATAGAAAAAGACCCCTACCAGCCAGCATATTGACTTAGAAAATCACAAATTAACATTATCTATGTTTTAGTGCATTTTTGTTTACTTTGTCAAACATTTCCCAATTATGTTTTAATCTGGTTCAGGCAGCACTAGGAAATTTCTCTGGCTGCATGCCCTTCCTTTTATAGATAAGGCAACTGAAACAGTTAAGTGATTTGCCCAAGATCTCACAGCTAGTCATTGTCAGAGGTGGGATTTGAACCCAGAGCTCCTGACTTTAAATCCAGCACTCGCTCTCTTGTGCCACGCTGCCTGTTGTTTTCAGGATCACAGATTGAAAGCTAAAAGGGACCTCTGAGTTCATTGAAACCAACTTTCTTGTTTTATAGGTAAAGAAACTGAGACCCTGAGAAACTATATGCCAGTGGTCAAAATCACGGAAGGGATGTCAGAGGTGGGATCTGAGTGCAAGTCCTGTGATTCCTCTTCATGAATTATTTTCCTCCATTAGGATCTAAGGTCCTTGAAAACTGGAATTATATCTTCCCTGAGCTTAACATTTTGCCCAGAATTCAGTAAGCACTTAATAAATGGCTTTTAAAGCATGTACTAATCATCTCTGGCTCCAGAGTCAGAACTCTTTTCACTGTATCATCTTGCCTACCATAGACTTGGAGCTGGAGTATTTGCAAGACGACATCAAGTCTAGCCTCATCCTTTTCTGAATGCAGAAACAGGTCTGCAGAGGGAAGGCATTTGCCTGAAGACAAAGAACTACTAAGAGACATAAGGAGGCCTTGGAGCTGGGTTTTCTAACTGCTCTGCTCAGGGTTCTTTCCCCCACAGAGCTGTGTGCCCACCCCAAGATTCCCAGAGCTAAAAGGGGCTAATTTTAAAAAAAGAAAACATCTCCTCACTGTTCTCCTTTCCCTTTGCCTTAATCCCTTTAAGTGTTTGCCCATAAACGCTGTCTCTTTTTATATAATAATATTAATCCTAGATTTCTCTGGCACTTTGGGGTTTACCAAATGCTTTCATCCCTTGACAGAAAAGATGGAGGACTAGACTTCAAATTAGGAATCCTCAGTTTCAAAACACATCTCCGTGTTTACATTCATCCACCCTGGACAACTGGCCATTAGCCTTGCTGCTGAATCCCTGCTCCGACCTTAGAAGAACCTTCTCTGGAACCAATCTCCAGAGACTGTGGTCCATTCTCATCCTTCCTTGGGGGAGTTAATCCACTCAATTTTCGAACTCTGTCCAGGGGCTGAGCTACCCTGATTGATGAGGGAGTACAAACACATATAATTTACTATCTAGGGAACCTCAGTCCATGTTCTATATCCTGTCCATCCCAGGAATCTTGCCACCTGCCCTACACACATATGCCCTGTGTCCCCTGGCTACCGGCCCTCTTTATACCTTCCACCTGCCCTGTGCCCTTGAAAGAAAGGACCCGCTCACTTTTTTGTATTTGTATTCCTAGCAACTAGCACAGTGCTTAAAACATAGAAAGTTCTTAATAAATGTTCTTTCCGTTCTTTTTTCCTTCCTTCCTCCTTTTTTCCCCTTTCTCATTTTCTCTCTTCTTCCTTATTTCCTACCTTCCTTTCTTTCCTTCCTTCTTCCTTCCCTCCTTTCTTTTTTCTTTCTTCTTTCCTTTCATTCTTTCTTATTTTTCTTTCTTGCTTTCTTTCTCTTTCCTCTTCTTTCCTCTCTCCTTTTATCTCTCACCTAGAACAAGTCACTTTACCTCAAGGAGCTCCACTTTCTTCATTCTTACAGTAACAGGAATACTTGCAATTATCTATAGCAGCTATCCGGCAAGCTTTAAAGAATTTGTGGAAATGCAAGTTATTTTTAAGTCAATATATTATTTCCTACTTTATTCTTGCCATTTCATAGTTAAGGAAACTGAGGCTTGGGGTTTATGTGACACAACTAACTAATATTCTGATAAAATAGAATCTTGTAGAAAGCAAGGCTTTTTTTTTTGTTTTCTGACTTTGGATCCTCGGCATCTGACACATAGTAGGTACTTTTAAAATGCTTCTTCAATTAAATAGAACATTGCAGCAGTTTTGAATTCAGTTCTCCTGACTTCCAGGATCAGCTCTTATTCCATTCTATTTCTCTGCTGCTTTTATCAGTCAAGATCAGAAATTATCTTGTTAATGTTTATTTTTTTTCTGCCGCAAACTGAGCTTTCCACAATGACAACCCCTTAACTACCCTGATAAATTGAGAACATGTGGTTTAAACACATAACGCTGAATATGCAAAGAAGTATCTCTGTGTATCCTATTCATAAACGAGATCACCTACCTAATTATTTGCTATTCAATTACAAAACTGTGCCATTTCATAAGAAAGCCTCAGGGTGCAAGCAAATCATTAATTACAATACAGTGAGATATTCCATACAAATGACAACAACAGGGCAGAAGCGGATCGCATTAAACAGCATTGTAAGCCAGCACTCCCGGGTCCCAATTACATAGACCATTCAAGCATTAGCAAGGGTAATTGTGTCTATCTCCCACATTGTTTTGAATGTGTAGACCTGGCCAAATACCACCACTTAGAGAAGCTGAGAAGGCTTTTCATCTGTGCACTGATCCTTTTAAATGTGCCCGGAGGCTAACAAATTATAAATGATAAATGTGAACAGCGAGTGTGCATATAAACATATAGAGAGCTTATATGTATATCATATAATATGTATCATATATATGGGGAGTTGTTAATATCCACACACTTTCACTCCCCCCCATATACACAGTTTCACAAAAGCCATTAAAATTTAAAACTGCACTAAGGCCTTTGGGATACCCTGGAGAGAAAGAGGAGAGAGAGACAGAGACAGAGAGAGACAGAGAGACAGACAGACAGAGAAACAGACAAAAAGAGACAAAGACAGAGACACAGAGACAGAGAGAGACAAACAGAGAGAGAGGAGACAGAGAAAGAGACAGGGCATTTGGCCTGACAGACAGAGACAGCAGAGGGAGAGAGGGAGAGAGTGGGGGAGGGAAGGAAGGAAAGAGAGAGAGAGAGATGATAAATGTTTGTTTGTAATTGTAAATTGTAATTAAATTGTAAATAAATATTTGTTGAGAGGAGCATGTATTTTGTTGTTATCTGTTTGGTGTTTTTTTTTTTTGCCAGACCTGTGATTTCATTGGAGGAAGAATTTACCTCCCAATGAAGAAACTCCCTCATGAGGATTAACCATTTTCCCTGCAGTGTATATTCTTGGGCACCTATGGCATTTAGAAGTTAAGCAGCTTGCCCAGGGTGATAGAGCAAATTAGAATCAGAGGCAAATTTTGAACCCAGATCTCCCTGACTCCAAACTCATCATTCTCTAAACTGTCATTTTGTGTATAAAGAGATATGTGTGCATGCAAACTTATTCCTATGTATATATTTATGCCTGTTATCAATCAACAAGCATTTGTTAACATTATGTGTGCAGGGGCAGCTAGGTGGCTCAGTGGATAGAGCGCTAATGAGTCAGAAGCATCTTGAGTTCAAATCCAGCCTCAAATATTTAATAGCTGTGTGACCTTGGGCAACTCACTTCACTCTGTTTGCCGCAGTTTCCTCATCTGTAAAATGAGCTGGAGAAAGAAATGGCAAACCCCTCCAGTATCTTTGTCAAGAAAACCCCAACTGGGGTCATGGAGAGCCAGGCACAATAGAAAAGGCAACTGAAAAACAACTCCATGTGCCAGACCCCATTTTAGGCTACGTGTCAGGGCTCTTTTTGCTCTTGTTGCTAAGGGATTTATCCAAGGTCACACATATATTAAATAGCAGAGATGCTTAGTAAAATGAAATATCCCTTGTACAGGTTCCATACACATCCTTTCATAGCTCAATTCAGGCCTTTCATTCTTTTCATAAATGGTTAAACTAAATCTGAGAACATCCTCAATTCCTCACTCTCCCTCCCACTCCTTCCTCTCCATCTCCAATGTATCTTCACAACATCTATTCCAGGCATCCCCTTCTCTTCACTCATACAACTACCCATCGTATTTCAAGACCCTACCACTTCTCAGCTGGACTATTGCAGCCAACTCCTAATAAGGTATCCTGCCTCAAGTCTGCATGTCATCACACAAACACACACACACACACACCACACACACACACACACACCCCTTCTCCATTTGACATTTAAAGCTGATCTTAACTCAGTCCCTCCTTACTTTTCCCATTTCCTTATACTTTACTTCCTTCTTATTCCCTACACGTGACACTCCAGGTGCTGATTGTGCCTTTGTACTGACCCTCCCCCACCTCTGTATACATCTGGTTATTTTCATGTTGTGTCCCACATTTAAATATAAGCTACCCAAAGACAAGGCATGTGCTGGCCATTCTTCGTTGGTCCAGAACTTGGAACACAGCCTGCCATCTATTAAACACTTGGTAAATGCTCGTTGACTGACTGACTGAACTTATTTAGAATTTCTACTACAATCTTACTGAAGACTCCACTTCCAAGTTGGAGACAAGGTCTGCAAAATAAAGAATAAAATACCTATCTCCCTGACCCCCCCACAGCCACCCATGCAGTATGATGGGACCAAGAGACAGTAAGATTTCACCAGCAGAAGGTAGGCACATTTCATCATATCTTCCCGAGTTGGCTTTGGGAATCTTAAAACCCAAGCCCCTAAAGTTTCAGAAGGATGTCTTTAACCTGAATAAAAAATAATGGCTCCACTAGGGGGAAAAAATCCAGTCAAGAGAATAGAATGCAGCTAAGAAAGCATGACAGGAGACATGAAACAGGCTGGCATCAAGCAGCTGAAACTCATTACATCAAAGACAATACAGAGAGAGGATCAGAGCTGGGGCTGCAAGTTATGAGAGCATGAAGGCTTTTCAGGGAGCCTAGGAAATGAGAGGGGTATGTTTATTGCAAGCTGTACAGCAACTGGAAATGAACAGGGCAGGTGGCTTTTAGAACATGGGCTTCAAAAGACCAAGATCTGGAACAGTTGAGGAAGCATGAAGAAAGGATGGATATTTGGGGAATGCGTCATTCAGACTGATGGATCTGAAATCCAACAAGGAAGAGAAAATGCCCAAGAAACTGACACCTATTGTAAAACTCCCTCCTCCCGCTCACCAAAAAAAAAAAAAAAAAGCTTGACAAGTCAAGATCAATAAGAAATCACCATTTATTTCAAGGAAAAAACTAATTTTTCATGGATCTGTTCAGAAGATTCCAATAAAAACATAACTCCCTACATTAAATGATATCATCACACATCAATGAATGGACACAGCTATGGATCTAGGTCAGCCTCAAAGACTTAAAAAAGCCAGGAAGTTCTTACAAGATTGCATGCCCTGTATGATTT